>NC_040908.2:32771633-33378300 GCF_004126475.2 Phyllostomus discolor
TTATTTTGACTATAAAATCAATACTTTAAAATAATATTATTATTTGTTCTCAAGGATATAATTTTTTTAGCTTTTCTCAAAGCACTATCATAGCTTTTTTCAATTTGACTTATAGCATAATATAAATCAGAAGAAGGATTTTCATTTAGTTTAGGTCTATGGTCTCGCTATATCTGGTTCTGGAAATGTTGTCAGTCATTCTAGTTGTTATAGAAGCTATGCTTGTTTTTTTTTTTTATGTTGGCAACTTTTATTTTTTTAATTTTCTTTTAGTTTTCTGGAAGTATTAAGAAACTTTAAGCCATAAATTAAGTAATATTTTGGGTGTTTCTGCCTTAAATGGAGAGGCAGGATATATGAGGAAACCTGGTATTTCCTTTGGGTATACTTTCAGATCCCTGTTGACCAATAAACACAAACACAGTACTTTTCTTCTAACTCAGTCTGAAGGATTTGGTAGAATTCTGGAGACCTATGTGTGAATGAGATAGACTATTGTTGTGTCTAAGAGAGTACAATGTTGTGTATACAATATTAGAAAAAAAACAAAATTTAAAACAAAATGTTACAGGGTACACTCAAGAGGGAAGACCCCAAATGGGCATTTGAAATGGGGTCTAGAGCTGAAGGTGTCCAGGAGATTTTAAGATGTCTTCACCCCTTTCCCCCACAGGTGTGATTTGGGGGAAGGGGCACACAGAGCAAGAACAAGCAGGGCTGTTTTGTACAGCAACAGCTTTGCAGCTAATCCATGGCATGGTCATTTAACATACCTATAGCCTTTGACTGGTCACTTAGATATGCTAAATAGCTGTGGCCATGCTCTGGGCTAGGAGGATGGAAAGGGACTCCCCTTGCCCAAGATGTGACTGTGGGCAGGTCCCCTGAGTTACAGCACCTGCATGGGAGCTCAGAGAAGATTGGCTCCATGACATGGGGCCACACCTGCCCAGACCCACGATGGCAGCCAGAAAAGCTGGAAAAAAATGGAAGATTGAGGGCAAGTGTGGCCAAGTGTGGGAGGAGTTGGAAATGGGGCTGCAGAGGAAGATTGGCATGGGGATTTAAACCCTGACACGGCAGCCATTGAGAGAGAACCATGTGGTTTTGGCTGAGTGGGGACTCCTGTGGCCCTGGGGGGGAGAATACCATGTGCCTTTGCCAGGGTGGGGACCCCCTCAGCTTTAATAGGGGAACCACCACCTGGCTTTAGCAGAGATCCTGGTGACACAGCTGAGGGTGCCAGGAACCCAGGGAGGTCTCTCAGCCAAGACGATTACTGGGAAGAACTGGGAACTGCCTGAGCCAAGGACTTCTATTTCCTTTCCTGAGATATGGTACCCCAGACTGGGCAAAGGGGGAAGGGAGGACTATGCATGTTTGTGGGTGTTTTTTTTTTTTTAAAGATTTTATTTATTTATTTATTTATTTATTTATTTTTAATTTCAATCATTGTTCAAGTACAGTTTTCTCCCCCCTACTCCCATTCCAGCCCCTCCACCCAACCCTCCCCCCTTCCCCCCATTACCCCCCACCCCTAGTTTTTGTCCGTGTGTCCTCCAAATTGTTCCTGTAATCCCTACCCATTCCCCCCTGAAATTCCCTCTTCTCTCCCCTCTGGCCACTGTCAGACTATCCCCTATTTCATTGTCTTTGGTTATATTTTGCTAGTTTTTTGTTTTGTTTTGTTTTGTTGTTTAGATTCCTGTTAAAGGTGATATCATGTGGTATTTGTCTTTCACTGCCTGGCTTATTTCACTTAGCATAATGCTTTCCAGCTCCATCCATGCTGTTGCAAAGGGTATGAGCTCCTTCTTTCTTTCTGCTGCATAGAATTCCATTGTGTAAATGTACCATAGTTTTTTGATCCATTCATTTACTGATGGGCATCTAGGTTGCTTCCAGCACCTAGCTATTGTAAATTGTGTTTGTGGGTGTTTTAAGGGACTTTGGGATTTTGATGGAGACATTAGGCCACTACTTTAAGTTTGTATAGCATTAAATAAACATTTCCTTTCTTTTTCATGAATCTCTGACATTGAGAGACATCTTTCCTATAGGCAACAGACATAACGAATCTGGGGGTTCCTTTCAGGTAATAGTATATTGCCTAGGCCCCCCCGCCTTGTCGTTCTGTAACAAAAACATAGGCCAGACTCAATTTTTGCTTGGGTATAACAAATGAAATAAAAAGAATAAGTGAAGTTGTATTCGAAAAAGTTATCAAAGAGCTAGGAAAGTACACAAATATAAACCTAAGCCAACAGAAGTCTTTGAGAGAGGAACAATGGATAGTGGGCTAAAAGATGAGTGGCCGAGAGAGAGAATTCAAAAACACCACTGTTTTGGTCAATCACAAAGTCTAGGGAAGCTACCAGAGTACCACTGTTTGACAATAAAATGACTTTTCTTGTTAAAGATGAAGGAGTTTGTGGAGAAAGAGAAAGATTAGAAGTCTTCTTCATGGTGCCTACTGACCTTATGTCACAAACCCTAAGTTTTGGCTTTACCATTGTAGTTTACTGCTTTATCTTGCATATAGCAGTTAAAAATATTAAAAGTATGGAGCAAAGTCATCAGCCTGATTATCAAAATTGACTTCTAGGTAGGTTAAAAAGCAAATATGGTAGCTGTGAAAAGCTTTTTAAAAAAATGGTTAGCAAGGAATTTGATGGAAGAAAAAGTATGGTACCAGTAAAGAGTAAATAATTAATGATATAAGCAAGAGAAGAAATAGCTCCAAATCTCTGACGTACAGTGGGATCTCAAATATTCATAGAAATGAAAGTTAGATGATGTCAGTCACAGAAGAGGGGCTAACACCAGAACAAAGAATTGGAGAGTATGGGGAGCTGTTTCAGGGAGGGAGGAAAATTCAAAAGAAGAGTGGCTACTCAGTGAGGATTGTAAAGTGCTGGTAAGAAAGAAGTAGAAGTTCATTGTTACCTATTTCTCATGGTCTTGTGTATTATTCCCCACCTCCACTCCCACTCCCCCACCATAATTTTAATATTTTAGTTTCTTTGTTCATTTTATAAAGCCTTAAAGCCTATGCTATAATTCTGATTTCTTTGTAAGATGATAACATGCTTATACATTTCTTTACGATGGCAGCTGAGAAACTATATCTATATCTAGAGTCTACTTTATCTACCAATACTAGGGAGCATTTTTTCTTGTAAAGATGAAACAAATAGATTGCATTTCTTACCTATATGTTAAGTGATTTATAGGAAGCAGAAAGGAGCTAACATGTTGGAATGTTAGCGCAACATTTCAAACAGTGGCAGAGGCCATTGTACTTGCCAAATTAATTCAGCTGGCTCTGTTATGAGTCTTACCACATGGGTTATGAGCAGGTAGAAGTGCTATAAACAAAAGATAATAATAAATGGCAATGTATCAAAAAGGAGGTGCAGAGACATCAAATGAAATGTCACTGAAGTCAGGGCTAACTAGACTGACTTAACAGCCTCATGGTCCGGTGCATGAAGAGAACAATACAATGAGTGAAATCCACACACCTTTGAGTCTCTTTCCCATGACACAGGGTGGAGAAGAAAACACAACCAGAAGAGCAAGAGCAATTCATAATTTCAGAAGGGCCCAGTTTGTGAAGGGAATAATTTCAAAAGTTAAAAATAAATCATGTGACAGCAAAAATTTAAAATTTAAAACCTAAACAAATGAGATTCGTATAAATTAATATGAAATATTTTACAGAGTTTCAGTGTATAGAAGACCCTCAAAGCATGTTACATATTTATTTTAGTATAGTCAAAAGGTCAGTGTTAGGTTGAAAAGAAAATTATGTAGGATTTAACTACAAATCACATGTTCTTAAGTAAAAGAACATGAGATTTATTTATTTTTCTCCTACAGGTACCTGAATTTCCCTAAGTCCCACCAAGTCACACATGATTAAGAGGCTCAAAATAACAGATTAATATAAATGTGACCTATTTTGAAATCATATTTTTTCTTTTAATTCTCATCCAAGTATATGTGTTTTGATTTTTAGAGGCGGGAAGTGAGAGAGAAAGAGAGAGAAATATCATTGTAAGAAAGAAAGATCGATGGGCTCCCTGCTGCTCACACCCAAAGGGGAGATCGACTCTGCACCCTAGGTAGGCGCCTTGACCAGGAAACAAACTCATGACCCTCTGCTATGGGGGACGATGCTCCAACCAACTGAGCCACTTGACCAGGGCTGAAATCAAACTTTTTGAAGAGAAATATGTTTTAAGTCTTCGGGGGCAATGTAGTATGTAGATGGAGATATATAAAGGATAGGGCAACAGTAGGTTTACAGTTGCTTGTATGGAAAATAATACAATAATTAATAAATAATAATATAAGAATAAACTGTGCTTTGCATATTCACAACTGTAAACTTACTTTTGCCACACCCTATATTTATTTATCATTTAACAAATATTTACAGTGATTTACTTTAGGAATAGAGCAAGATATAGACAGACATGGTCCCTGCCCTAATAGAACTTACAGTCTCAGAGGACAAAGGTCCCTGAGTTTGAATTCCAGCCCAGCCTCTGTATTGTATAAATTTCAGCATAATACTAAAGCTTCTGGGCCTTTTTTTGTTGTTTTTGACATATAAACTAGAGCTATGAGTACTTCTCCTGTATTGTTGTGAGGATTTAATAAAATAAAATGCATAATGCTTGGCTCTGTATCTGTCAAATAGGAGACATTCTTATTGCTTTCCTTCTCAAATGTAGTATCAGCAAATAATCTGACAGGGACAGAATTCCATGGGCACAAAGGAAACCAAATAACACCCTGACTCTTAATAAAAATTGAGATGACAGGACACATTGTTGACAACTTTATTTTTTATCAGGGATTGATATTTTAGAAAGAGAGTCTGTTAAATTCTTAGCTCTAAGTAAACTTTTAAGGTAAAGAATGACTTCATTAATGCATAGAATTGAGTTCAACTATTGAAATCTCTACATTTGTGTATTGAAGATGTCTATTCACCATACTGTATTATAAAATTTAATTTTTTTCATCAAATCATTGGATTTAGGTATAGTAGTACTACACACAACTTCTTCTGTTCTTAGATTTGTATTCAAAATAGGTCTCATTTGCAAGAATAATGGCTAAGATCATAATAGGTTACACTCTTAGGAATTTATATATTAAACATTCCACATGGGAATAGTCTATGTTTTTTGCCTTTTGTATAATGGCATAACATTAATGCCCAAGTCACATTTTACTTATGTGCCTGCCAGGGAATAAGCCTTCCTATAAAGAAAGAGCTGTAGAAATTATCCTTGATCTAAATGGACATATATGTTATTAGCTCTTGTTTTTTAATTCCACTTCAATTCTATTGAAAGCATTATAATGTTAATATTGTAAATTGGCTACACCCAAGGTGAAAGTACAAACTGCAATGTGAAGGCCAGTCAATTTAGATGTATTAGGTAAGGTCAGAAGCTTAAAAATGAGGAAAAAAAAGATACATTGCCTATATTTATCTTCCATCTGCTCAGAAACTGTTCAGATTGCCAACACACTGATGCATCATTTACTTACAATAATGTGTTAATCACAATAATGAGCAATCAATTTTCACATGTTAAATGAACACTCAGAATAGGAAACCCTGTCATTTAGGAGGCCAGTTAATGAGAGCAAGGTGGAAAAATCGCTTGATTAGGCAGTTGACTTTTTTAATACAAATGTTGGTGTCACCATGAATTTAGAGGATGCTAGACAATTGAGCTTCTTTATGCTGATTTTCAGCAAATTAAAGAGAAAACACAGCTTTACGAGGGAACTTCAAGTACAACTGCTTCAGTGAGAACTTACTTTCTGCATATTTGATGCTTATTAGTATGTGTCAGATAAAAATGGGGGTATGGTTGGTGGGACATGTAGAATAAGAAACTGATAACTTTAATTGAATGGGTAAATTAAAAAATGGCAGTACATAATTTATCAGATCGATTTCACTGGAAATATTCTCAGCTATAATAATCTAAATATAGACAGGTTCTCATATACATATCTCTGTGTCTGAAATGGAAAATTCTCTTTGGGAGTGACTTAGCCACCTACTGTGGATGAGAAGTCTTTACTTGCACTGGTTCTCCCATATAATAGATTTTGATTGCTTACAAAATATAAGCAATTTTCTTGTCATATAAACAGTCCCTGGTCTGGAGTAGAGGTTGGCAAACTGTAGCCCGCCAGTTCAATTCAACCTGCTGAACTCTTTTTGTACAACTTGTGAGCTAAGACTTGGTTTCTACCATTTTAAATGGTTAAAACACATCAAAAGAAAAATTATAATTGTGACACATGAGAAGTATAAGAAATTCAAATTTCAGGGTCGATAAATGGAGTTCAATGGTATCACAGCCACATGTCATCATTTACATGTAGTCTATAGCTGCTTTTGTGCTATGCTGGCAAAATTGAGTGCAAAGATGGTTTGACTGGCAAAGCTGAAAATATTTACTATCTGACCCTTTAATGAAGAAGTCTGTCAACCATTAGGCTAGAAAGTAGAGTGTAGAGTTTAAGTATCACAGGAACAGGAATGAAGTGTAATACAGAAATCAAGTTCTATTCCTTATTCTGCCAAGTAGATGAAAGGGGCAAGACAATTTCTCTGCATCTCTGCCTGAGTACTTACAACTTTCAGGTAATATTCATGTTCATTCTTCACACTCAAACTGATTCTGTTCTAAAAGCAATAGTGTCAATTTTCTATTGGCTAATGTTCAATATTTCTTTACCTAAGACCAGGAATTCTCATTTTAACTAAAAAAAAAAAGACACTGAATTGTATTTGGGAATGGTGTTCGGATCATTTGAATTATGTATAGAGGTTCTTCTATACATTAAGGCTCTGTTGAATCCATTATGCTACTTTGCTCCTGATTGTACTCACTGATAGGACATGGTTCCTTAGGTCTTTCATGTTAGAGTATCTAACATAAGACACTGTAAACCTTCTCACCTAGCATGCCCAGCTTATAATCTCACTGTGTTCAACATATTTATTATAATACTAAGGATAAGTATAATAATAGTATTAATATACAACAAAGATTAATTAAATACCAAAATTAAATTTTGTCTCTCAGGTCTGTTTTAAAAATACTTTGTATGTATTAATACATTCATTCCTTACAACAATCCTCTACTGTGCATCTTATTTTATCTATATTTTACTGATAAGGGAACAGAAACAGAAAATATTCCACAGATTGTTGTAACTCTGTTGAAACCCCTCTGTTTCCAAATGTCATGAAATTCAAGGCCTCTGAAGCCAAACCTGAAAAACCTTTGGAGGAATGACATGATCTCAGTGCTGCAGTCCGGGGCTTGCTAACATCCCTTAATTCCTTTACTTTAATGTTGTATTGGGGTCTATGATTAAATCAGGATGTCCTTCAGTTCATTTGTTTAAAAGTATTATATTCTTGCTTTATAGGTGAAACCATCCAAACTTCACAGAAACTAAATGCCTTAGTTCCCCATGACATTGAAAAGGGAAAAGGTATCAGATGCACTCCTGCTCAGAGAGTTTTGAATGGCTTAGTAATGAGCCTTTGTTGGTGATTCAATAGTATCACACTGCTTATGTGAGTAATTCGACACTCTTGCCTACCGGAGTGAAGTGGGACAATCCTGTGGAATATAGTTCATTTGCATAATGTTCCCTCCAAGATAAAATCTACATGGTTATGCAAGTACTACTTATATTTAGAAGTTACAGGCATTATGTATGCCTATTTAAAAGATTCAATTATTGGATTATTAATTTGTCTTTTTTTTTTCTCCTGACTGTAGTATTTCTTTCAACCTCCCTCCCTGCTTTCAGCTGCCCCAGGGGAAAGCTGGGATGCAGCTGTCACAAACAGAAGATACTCAGAGACATTCTGCCAGTTGCATAAGTGATAGGACAGAGAGTGAAGTGGAAACGCCCTGAGCCTGGGAAAGAGACCAAGGCACTAGAAGCTGCCCTAATGGAGGTTCCCATTTCCCTCTAGGAGCCTCAAGGGAGATGGCAGTAGCTGGGAGGAAAATAGCTTAACTCTAGGCAAACCCGAGCTCTGAAGCTCAGCAAAGGTGTCTGTTCATCAGCATGAAATAGGAGCAGCCCTTCCCTCCCATCCCCCCCAGCTTGTTTGGATATCTAGGACCCATCTCATTGGCTCAGACAATGAGGTGATTGCTAGTAACTGTGATGACTGAAAACTAGTGCCCTTTCTTCCTTTCGTCAAGTGCTACTTAGGCCTCCTTCTTTTGGGGGCAATGTTAAGGAAGAAACTAATCTTCCAGTTAATTCCTGAGAATTAATTTTCTTCTGTTCTAGCAGTAAAGAGGCTTATATTTGGATTTAATTTGATTTAAAGAAAATAAGTAAGTCTAACATTTCTTGCCTGCTTGAGATTGTGAGCTACAACTCAGAGCTACTACATAAACACACACGTGCAAACACATTCTTCTGAACATCCCCAGCCATATACCTGTACATCATTTTCCCTCTGAGTCATATAAAACTATGCCTGAGTGAAAGTGAAAAAGATTACCCAGTAGAGAAACACACAAACACTTACTTTAATTTTTAGCATGCTTCATGAAATTTAGCATCTTGGCTTCATCTATAAAGAGCAACAGCACATTGCGTCAATTACTATTTTTCACGTGTTTTTCTAAAAGTTTTAAATGTTTTCCTTGAGACTTTTCTTCTGCCCCGTTGTTTTGGGAGATTTTTCCCCTGTGTGGATAAGGGTTTAATGTACCTGGGTTCCTAATACATTTTCCCAACTGCGTTATGAGATACCCTCAAACAGCCGTTTAATTTCCCCTCACTAATGTACAGCCACCAGAAATACCCACCAAAACATCTCAGGTGCATTTGATACTTCTACTCAATTATTGTAAGTTAAGGATTTGGGTTTCCTTAATGAAAACTTCTATTGCAGAACAGTATGTTGTACTCTGATTAGGTACTATTATCTTGCCTAGTTCTGCTTTCAGAAGGACATGCAGAAATCAAGCTTTGTGTTAAGTAACATTCTTTGTGAGGTGAATAACTAAGAACTGAGGATAAAAGTGGAAATTACAGATTCTATTCAGACAAGGCCAAATGGCCAATTCTATAAGAAGTAAAGGGATTTAACTCACCATAAGCCAATTTATTGCAAAGAGAGAAAAATGTTACCTTCTTGTCTACTGTTTATGACATTTCTTTAATAACATAGTATATTTTAAGCTGGACTAAAATACAGTATTTTATTTTCTCACCTCCACTTATTATTGAGGTTATGTTTAGACTACAAATTACTTTTATTTTACTTGGGGCCTCTGAATGCTAAGCAATGACAGATATGCAGAGATTAGATATTGCTATTATTTTTTTCCTTTCTAGGGATCTGCTGATAATACAATAAAGAATTTCAATTTTTACGTAAACAGGTACTATCTGAGGTGGCATTTGGAAAGTGCATGGAAAGGCCTAATCTCATTTTAGAAAAGCTATATTTTATTAATGATTCAGATAAAACATGATATTTGAAGACCATTAATAAATCCTCAGTATTGTCTATAAACAGAAAGTTAAAATAGTCTGACTTGTATACAATATGTTGGTTTTACCAAAAAGAAACAAAAATTAATGTGACTGATCATTGATTTCTTGTGAACCATAGAGGGAAACCTGAAAAAATATGGAGAGTCAGTAAGTTCCAGGGAGATGTGATAAGAGGGGCCCTGGCTGGTGAAGCTCAGTGGACTGAGTGCTGGTCTGTGAACCAAAGGGTCAGTAGTTTGAGTCAAAGTCTGAATCCCATAATATGTCTGTATTGCCAGCCAGGACCCTAGTGAGTATCCTTGGCACTAAAGACACAATGGCAAAAAATAAATAAATAAATAAAATAAGAAAACCAAAGACTATATCCATATAAAGCTTATACCTTGAATTATAAGACTTAACTATTATCATTGGCCATTATTCCTTAAAGCAAGAAAGAAGGCGTCTCCCCATTGTCAAACTGGCTAACGAATACAAATGGTAGAGAAAGCTATACAACGGTCTTTGCATTGGGATATTATTTTAGTCATTTTAATACATGTGTGACCAATACCTAGGAAGAAACAGCTAAAATTAAGAATGAGAGTTTTCCGTAGGCTGGCTCTGAACAGAAGTGTACATTGCTTCTGCTGATTGCTTTTCAGATCATTTGTCAATAGTTCTCACTGGATCACTGACACCCCTTCCTTTTTCATCATGACAACAAATGTCCTTAAACCCTCCCACAACACATATTGGTCAGCATTGTTTTCAATAGTCAGTCTAATGGGAGTTTATCCATTCTCCTGGCCCTGGAAGAGGCCTTTAATAATTACACAATCCAAAGACCAGTTAAGATCAAACAAGTCCAATAAAATTTTATTAATATTTTATAGAAAGGAATAACACCTTTTAAAATACTATAGTCTAATCCTATTGCTTACTAATTACTTAAAGTTGTCATTGTTGTTTTTAATGGCTTTTCCCACATCTGTCTTCAGTAGAATCAGAGAATAACTTTGAATTACTCACTTTTTCTTTTAACTGCCCCTTTTTGGGCAACAGATTGATTGATTCCTTTAACCTTCTGTACTAGATAGGTTAGGAGAACAAAAAATAATTTTAAAAAGTGACTGGATTAGATATCTATTTGGCAAAACAAAATAAAAATTATAAAAGTTTATCATTGAAAGTGACAAATGGATCATCAAAGACAGCAGCCTTAAAGCTTTATTTTTTAATCCGTTAAGTTCTTTCTTCAAATAAAAATGTATGCAGAAGTCCAAAATGTAAAACAGAATCAGAGTTCTCTGCTTGAAATGAGGTCTAAGCCTGGGAGCTTGACTTCTGAGGTGAGGGCAATGGAATTCACTGCAAGTCAAGAAGACTTAGTTTAAACTATCCTGACCAAATTTAAGTCCTTCATTTCATTTTGAAGAAATTTAGGTCTAGAGAGGTACTGATATTTGTTTAAGATCAGAGAGCAAGTTCAAGCAGGGCCAGTGGAAGAACCAAAGTCTGCCAATGGCTATTCAAGTTTCTGTTATATTAGAAAATAGTATTTTGCACTATAATTAAATTGAAGGTTAGGCCAGGTAATGCACTACTGTTCCAAAGGCAAGGTCACATTTTAAGTATCCTCAGTAAGTGGGCTGGGAGATATTGTTTCAACCTCTTTGGAAAATAAAATCTACCACCATCCTTCTTCTGACCACAAGAGTTCACATTCCTCTGACATGAAAAAGGCACTTATCCCCTCCTGGGCATATGCAAGTTTCATCCCATTATCACATCAATTTAAAGTCAATGATCTCATCAAAGCTAGTTTCCAAAGATACAGTTTTTAGGGTACTGTTCCTCTGGATCTGAACACTAGTAAGTCAAATGGACCAATTGTCTCGAACATCCGATTTAATAAACAACAGTAGAACAGACACAGGATAACTGCTATATATATTTAGGTTTATAAAGGACAGGAAAGGGAGGCACAAAGCAAACATAGGTCCATAGCAATTCAGAAATATAGACTGGCAACATGTAGTTCCTTGATTAAGTCTCAGTCCAGTTCTCCCAGAATTATTATGTACAGCTCTTGGTTTCATCTTCTGGCCTCTTATGTTTACCCTCTGCAAAATTGTTTCTTTTCCATAGGAAATGGCTGTTTGTAGCTGAGTTGTTTTATCAGATGGCTTCTTTCTTCTAGAAAGAAGTAGTTCAAGGGTTTAAAAATCTTTATAAAATTTTGTACTGCCTATACTTTTTTAGTTCATGGTGACAGCATTTTCTCATCTTGTTAAAAATTTGTGGGATCTTATTAGAGCTTAGTGTATTACACAAATAGCACACTCTCCTCTCTACTTGAGGCATCTTGTGAAAATGCTGTGGAACAATACATTTAGGAGCCTTTGAAACCCAGTTTGAGATGCATATCTTTGAGATTCCAAAAGAGCCTTTTGTCTAATTGAAAGAATACCCTGCCTTAGATTTTTCTGGGTTATTGATGGAATTCTTTGCAGTCTTTCCTTGGCTTCATTGTTGAACTTTTTATTTTTTTTTTCAGAAAGCATTCTAGATTTAACAACTACTCAGAGGAGACTTACTAAATTAGCATCCTTTGGCACCTAGAGAGACCAAACATGAGGAACAGTTTTATTTCCAAATGACCAAGCCCTTACTCCTTTATATATAATTACTTTTTCTTTAGTTTGTTTTTCTTATTTTTCTTCAGCATGATTGCAGTACAATTAACAAATACAGTTGTGATACAAATAAAACTGTTAAATATTCCCACAATCAAGTTATTAACACATCCATCACCTCACATTCTTTGTGTGTGTATGTGTACTCTCTTAGCCAATTTCAACTACATAATCAACTATAATCACAATGTTGTACATTAGGTCCTCAGATAACTGAGGACCTTAATCATCCGATAACTGAAAAGTTGTACCTTTCTCTCCCACTTCCTCCATTCCTCAGCCCTGGTCAACCACCATTCTATTTTGTTTATATGAGTTCCCCTTTTTAAAATATTTTACACATAAGTGATACCATGTAGTATTTCTCTTTGTTGGTATGGCTAATTTCATTTCAAATATTGTCCTTGTAGCCTATTCATGTTGTTGCAAATAGTAGGATTTTCTTCCTATCTCTTTTTTGGGGGGGAAGGTTGAATGATATTCAATTGTGTGCATGTGTGTATCGCATCTTCCTTACTCATTCATCAATTGACATGCAATTGGTTTCCACACCTCGGCTGTTGTGAATAATACCCCAGTGATCAAGGAAGTACAGATATCTCTTCAAAATAATGATTTTGTTTCCTTTGAAGATATATCCAGAAGTGGAATTGTTGGATAATTCTATTTTTAATTTCTTGAGAAATCTTCATATTGTTTTTGATAGTGATTGTACCATTTGACATGCCTGCTAACAAGGTACAGGAGTTCCTTTCCTCCACATCCTCACCCTTCCTTGTTACCTATTGTGTTTTTCATGATAGCCATCTTAAGTAGTGTGCAGTAAAATCTCACTGTGGTTTTGATTTGTACTTCACTGGTAATTTTGATGAGATTACTCCCTTTGCTTTTTTCTAAGAATTTAGGTCTTCAAGTGTTTAATCTATTTTTAATTTATTTTTGTGTATAGTGTAATAAAGGGATCTTCATTTTTGTGCATATGGATATCCAGTTTTCCCAACATCATCTACTGAAGACAGTATCTTTTCTCATTGTATATTCCAGGCACCTTTGTCAAAAATCAACTCACTGTATAAGCTTGGGTTTATTTCTGGGCTCTTATTTTTGTTCAATTAATCTATGTTTTTATGTGAATACAACACATTTTGATTACTATAGCTTTGTAATATTGTTTGAAATTAGGATTGCGATACCTTCAGCTTTGTCCTTCTTTCTCAGGATAGCTTGGCTATTTAGGTTTTTTTGTGGTTCCACATGAAATGTGGAATTCAGAATTTTTTTTCTATTTCTGTGAAAAATGGCATTGGAATTTCTATAGGGATTGCATTGAATCTGTATTTTCTCAATTGCCTTATATAGAGGAACCTCTCAACTGAATTCTGGATTCTCTCACAGGAATGGATCTTCGTGTAGTTGAATATTTGGTGCATCCTTGGGAGGAGGGAACTTCAGAGCCTCCAAGTCTCCCATCCTGGTGACAGCACTCCTTGTAAGCTTATTGTTTGTTTTCCCTTTTTTTTTTTTATGGGCAGCTAGAAGAAGCTAAGCATATCATGCAACATTATATGTAGAAATCTTCTTAACTAAATCATAGAGTTTATTCATTGAGTATGTTTTCTATTTTCTACATTTTCACATGGAATAGTATTGCTCAACTTGCTACTGTTACCCAAGAGTGTGTATCCTCCATCATTCAGTTGCATTTTCCTCACTTTCCTTTGAGCTTCACAGACACTCTCCTTAGGGTGCTTTCTGCTTGTGCTCACGGTCTCAAGGATTTTCAGATTCTGCCCACCATCCATTCCCAAAGGCAAAGCCACATTATGTTTTATTTCAGCAACATCCCCCTGTTCTGGATATAACAGATCCATAACAAAGCATCCCAAAGTTATCAAAGTATAACAACAACAATCGTTTATTATTATTTTCCATGGCTTTGGGACATCACTCTGCTTAGCTAGGCAGTTCTCCCTGCAGGTCTCTCATGAGGTAGTACTCAGACACTGGAGGTCTGGAATCATCTGTAAGGCTTACATACATAGCTGACAGGTGATGATAGCGGTTGCCAGGAATCTCAGCCTTATCTCCCCATGTGTCCTAGGATGCCCTGCATTATAGTGACTGGATTACAAAAGCAAATTCCATAGAAAGAAGCAGGCATAGGCAAGCTTTACTGCCTTTTATGACCTAGCCTCATAAACCACATACCACTTCTACTATAACAACATTCCACCCAGATTCAAGAGAAAAGAACATCAGCCACTTTTCTAAATGGAGACGTGGAAACATCACATAGCAAGAAATCTGTGAGTGATAGGAGATGGTGCTCCACAGGTCTTTGGAAAATATAATCTGCCACAACCATTTACCATAAAGTGTCAGCTGTAATGCATTACATAGCAATAAGAAAGCATGAAAAATGAGAATAATTATATTAAAGTATTTTATATTTGCCACAAGAGTGATATTTGAAAAAAATACTATGTCAATGTTTTGGTATTTGAAAATAGATCCTACAAAATGTATGATGGTTGCCACTGTGAGAAAGTAAATATTTTACAGTAAATAAGACAAGTCATATTCAGTAGAACAAATAAATATTTCAAACTATTTTGAAGAGATAAAATAGTTTGAATACAAAACAAATAACTTCCTAAATTCTAAGACACAGTTATGTGATAAAACATAATTTCAGGAAAAAAAACTAAATTTCATGACTTCTAGCCTCTTTGCTTCAGTGAACTTTCTCTTTTTTTCCAGAGATTTTTATTGTTAAAGTGTATTGACATAAACTAAAAACTAATTATTTTAAATGTCACAGTTGCTTTTGGGCAGAACTCAACATGCTTTCCAACAGGAACTAGAAAAATTCTCTCAGCCTTATGGGAGAGGAAAATGGGGCTAGATCAATGGGTTTTAAACTATTTTTTTAAAACTGATGGCAGATTTTTAAAAACTGTTGGCATCACAAATCAGGAATTACTTAAGTCGTAATTACATGAGGTTCAAGTAGATGGCCATCCTAGAGAATGCTTTCTCTTAGCTACCTCCTTTTATGAAGTCAAACTTACCTCTCATTAGTTCTACCTGTATATCGCTTCCTTGCTATTCTTTGCATTTAAACCTTTAAAAAATTCCATAATAGGAGAATATTGATTTATTGCATGTCTAACATGTGCTAGGCATTCTGTTTCACATGGTATCTTATATTTTTCCTTCATGGCCCTTCCTTCACTATAAATATTCTCATAACAACTGTGTCTTAGAGTTTGCTTGTTTAGTTGTTGTTTGATTTTATTTGAAAGTTACTTTTATAAAATATTACAGGCATGTAAAATCATAGAAAAGCATATAATGAACACCTGTATACTTATCGCCAAACTTAAATAAAATCAAACTAAATTGAAGTCTTCTGTGTACCTTTCCTAATTCCTATCCTTCTCATCCACAAAGTAATTATTATAAATTTATCACTTCTATGCAAAAAATATTTTGTATAGATTTCCATATACTAAAATATAAAAGATGTTATCATATGTTCTTTACCTCTTTTCCCCTAAGAGTACATTTTTACTTATAGTCATATTTATACAGTAGAGGTATGATCATTTTTATTTTACTGCTATATAAGCTGTATAATATTCTTCATATTTATATACATTGTTTTATGATATTATAAGGTTTAAAATTTTTTCAACTGTACACACCATGTTGTAATTTATATTTTATTTTATTTTTAAGATGTTTATTTATTTATGTTTAGAGAGAGGGGAAGGGAGAAAGAATGAAAGGGAGAGACATGTCAGTGTGTGATTGCCTCTCATGTGGCCCCCAATGGGGACCTGGCCTGCAACCCAGGCATTTGTCCTGACTGGAAATCGAACCAGCAACCCTTTGGTTTGCAGTCCATGCTCAATCTACTGAGCTACACCAGCCAGGGCACAATGAGTATTTTAAACATTATAGGCTTTAGCTATTCTCTCAAAACTTAAAATACATTTTTTTGTTTAAATTAACATTTACTTTATAATGAACATAAAGACACTATTCATTACTAAACCACATAGTGTTCTATGAATAGTTTCCTCTCTTTTTTAAAAGATTTTATTTATTTATTTTTAGAGAGAGGGGAAGGGAGGGAGAAAGGAAGGGAGAGAAACATCAATCTGTGGTTGCCTCTCATGCATCTCCTACTGGGGATCTGGACAGAAACCCAGCCATGAGCTCTGACCAGGAATCCAACTGACAACCCTTTCATTCTCAGGCTCAATCCTCTGAACCACACCAGCCAGGGCAATAGTTTCCTCTTCTTTTACTACTTTTCTTTTCACTCATGTTTTTTTGTGGGACGGGGAGATGTGAGACAAGGAAAGTCTGGTTTTTTGGTCTTTAAATGGTTTCATTAAACAGAAAGAGTTTATTTATAAGAATGTAAATAGCACATTGGTAAAAATTTAACTTATTAAAATGAAAAAAATTAGTGTCAAAGAAAAAGTAATGGAAAAGACAAGTCTTGAACAATATACAGTATACGTTATTTGTTCAAACACATTCAAATATTTTTGTCTCTACTGAATACTAGAGACCCTCTATATGACCTTAATTTTCCAATATAAAATAAACTTTCTATACCTTAAATCCTCCTCCAACTACCTTATTTTCTTTGCTTTACTTCTGTGGTAGGGAGAATAATGGCCTTCAAATAGGTACATCTTCTAACCCCTGGAACCTATAAGTGTTACTTTACAATGCAAAACAACACTTGAAACAAAGACTTTGCAGAAGTGAGTAAATGTATGGGTCTTGAGACAGGGAAGATTTTCTTGGATTATTCAGATGGGCTCAGTCCAACTATAGGAGCCCTTAATATCAGGGAACCTCTTCTAGCTGGGTTAGAGAGAAAGAAATATGATGATGAAACAGGCAGAGAGAAAGATCCAATGCTGTTGATTTTGAAGAGACTCAATGTTACTTGCTCAGGTGGCTCTGAACCAAAGAACGTGGTAGCATCTAGAAGTTGGAAAAGACAAGGAATCCAATTCTCTAGACACTCCAGAAAGGAATATAGCACTTCCTACATCTTATTTTTAGTCTAGAGACACTTGTATTGGATTTCTGACCTACAAAACTGTAAAAGAGTAAATTTGGGTTAACTTATGCTGTTCAACTTGTAATAATTTGTTATGATAACATAAAAAACTAATATACCTTTAAGCTAAATTTCTCGTAAGAGGCACCTATTATTGTCAACATTAACTCATACTGAATTTTCTCTTTAACCTACATCTTATTAGGTTTATATCCTCATGACCCTATTAATTTTATATCAAATACATCTTTAACTTCTTGAATCTAATGATTATCTATTGTTAGCTTAACTACCTCCTTAACAAAATTTAATTCAGTTGATTATTTTTTCCCTTATTGAAACACTGTATTATTTTGGATTTAGAAAAAACCCACCTGCCTAGTTTTCTTCTTATTTTTACATTCTCCTTACATGGTTTCACTAATCCACTTCCATGTCCATAGATGTAATATATATATATTTTTCACCATCAAACTTCAACAACCATTTGTGTATCTTTTTACTTGGATATCTAATCATATTTCAAACATATGGCTGAAACAAAATTCCTAGTATTATGCCAGACTTTCTCTTCCTACCAATTCAGTTGCTCAAGCCTACTCCCCAAAATAATCCTAGATTTCTTTCACTAAACCTTCACATTCATCCTTTGGAAAATATTGTCTACTGTACTTCTAATCTGCCCACTTCTCTTTGTTTCCTTCACAACTGATCTCATTCAGCTCATCATCATCTCTTGCGAGGACACTACACTATAGCATGCACTAGAAAATACCTGGTAGTTTGTAAGCTCAGTCAGAGGTTATGTACCACAGAATAAAAGGTAGCATCACTTTAAAATGTATTTGCTTGCCATATATTAAAATATTTCACTTCAAGTCACTTATATGTTAATGACTTTGACCTATATGTTAATTATTTTCTTTAAAATCTAAGAAATACTCATGAGACCATACATTCACATACAAAGATGAAGAGAAATCTAAATTACTTTTCAGACTTATTGATACCTCTGCAGATGTTGATAAAATGACTTATATCTATGAACAGAAATTTCTCTCTTCAATAACTTGTCTATTACAAAAAATTCAATAAAATAAAAGCACTTATTGCCAATAAAATTATTTTTGGTATATCATGCGATTTACTAGTTTTCAAACATCAGACAAGACCAAATAGTATACAAAAGTGCACAGAAACTTGGTTATATATAAGTTGTATATAAGTTGTTGAATATAGAAAGAGGATGCCATAGAAAATGAAAGATGCAGTAATAACTTGTCCTTTACCGCATAAGTCACTAATTGCAAAGTACAAGATTGAAATATAACAGGATGATAGAATTGTCATTTTTTATAAATATATATTAAAGGTCTTACACATAACAGTTTTAAATCCCAGACCCAGACTGCATAGACAGGTAAATATCCCCAGCCCATCCCAATCTGTATTTTCTACTCCATACAGACCTGGCAAATACATTCCTTTTGTCACCCATCTCTCACCTCCCCCAACCCCAAGTGTGAAGTTCCAAATTTGGCAATTGTTTGTTTAGTGACTATAATGGATGAGCTGTGAAGTGGTAAATCAAATGCAACTAAATTCCAAAAAAATATAAAAAATTAGAATATCACCTTTTGGTAAAGGTTGGCTTTCTAAAATTAAAAGAGCTGATCGTGGTATGAAATAGTAGAATTCTTCAGGAAAGCAATCTGTTATTCAGGAATATTACCCAAATTTCATAATTATTAATTAATTACTAATTTTATATTTTCTACATATATCCATTTCTTTCTGCCACAGAATAATTTTTAAGTAAATTCCAAACATCATATATGTTCATCTATAAAATGTAATATACTCTTTCTAAGACATGCATCCTATTTTAGAGTATAACTGCAATACCATCATCCTACTCAGAAATCAAAATAAAAACTTTAGTAACTTCATACAAACAGTAGGTGCTCATATTTCCCTGATTGACCTATAAATCACCTCTATCACCTCCTTCCTTTTCTTTTCTTTCTCTTACTTTGAAAAATATTAATAGATATTGGTTGCTGTATCTCTAAAATATCTTTTAATCATATTAACATTTGTTGTCTCTTGGCAGTGGCAAATTGCCACTGTGTTCATTTGCTTGTTTTTACATTTACATAATCAACAAAATAAATGAATTGATTTTAATTATTTAAATGAATACAAATATATTAAATGAAGACAGATTTCAATTTGACTAAAACTTTCAATTTAACTAAAATGAAACAATCAGGTTAGAAAAGTAAAATATTTAACAATAGAGCGAGAGAAATATGATGATTACTCATTTTAAAAAATTTAATTGATTTCTATGATCCAAGCAATCTAGTGTGATAGTGAAGCTACTCCACTCTCTCCTCTTTCCTCCATCTCCCATGGTATGTACTGGCAAGCCCTGAATTTCAATACATTTTCCCCCTTCTCTGGTTCTGTTTCCTACCACAATTAGCTTTCTAAGTTTCCACTGTGTTTAAGGAACTTATTCCAATTAACTGGGGTCAGAATGTGGTACAGCTCATTCCTCTGACATAGCCAGATATTGAATCGCTGACAATAACTCCCTTTTCTAATAAGCCAGTTGGGTTAAAGAAGGACTAAAAACAATAAATATACTGATTCATAACCCATTTCCACTATGTTTTTCCCAGTGTGTATTGTCAGAGGAAAAGAGAAGTTTCGAATTGATTTATGAGGTGAGTGCACATTTGCAAGTCCCATCCAGCAGCCTAAGAAAAAACAAGTAGACACTCCTGCTAATAGTTTTCCATTGCTGCAGAGTTTCCATGTTATCATTCCCTACACGTGGTGAGTGGCTAAATTTTGAGCCCTAATAAATTCTCTGTTCTAGATACTGTAGCTATTTTTCTCCAACCTTCCATAACATAACACAACTGCAAAATATATTTTTCCATAAAAATAATCTACAGAGAGATCCTATCTTTTGCTATGACCTAACAAAATAATAAGTCCTTGTTTTATACTTTATTTTGTTTTGCTTATAGATGTTGTTGTTCTTACAAGAGAAAAAGTTACAAATGGCCTGAGACTCCCTTTCATGCCTTTCAGGTAACCTTCACGTTTTTCAGAGACTTGGCAGGTATCTGATGTTTTCAAGCTGTCCAGCCTGGAGTGGTCTCAGTTCCTGGTAATCCTCCTTCTCTCCTACCATCAAAAAGTCCCGTTCTGTCAAAAGGTGCAAAATTCCAGTTATAAAATAAATAAGTCATGGGGAAGTAATGTACAGCATGGTGAGTGTAGATAATAATACCATAATGCATGTGTGAAAGTTGTGAAGAGTAAATTTTAAAACTTCTCATCACAAGAAAAAATATTTTATAATATGCATGGTGATGAATATTAATTAGATTTATGGGGATCATTTTGCAATATATACAAATATGGAATCATAATGTTGTAAATCTAAAAGTAACATGTTCTATTGTTACAGGGTGCAGCCAAGAGGGGGGACCCCAAATGGGCATTTGAAATGGGGTCCAGAACTCAAGGTGTCCAGGAGATTTAAGATGTCTTCACCCCTTCCCCCACAGGTGTGAGTGGGGGAAGGGGTACATGGAGCAGGAACATCCAGGGCTGTTTTGTACAGCAACAGCTTTGCAGCTAATCCATGGCATGGTCATTTAACATCTATAGCCTTTGGCTGGTCACTTAGATATGCTAAATAGCTATAGACATGCTCTGGGCCAGGAGGATGGAAAGGGACCCCCCCCCCAAGATGTGATTGGGGGGCAGGTCCCCCGAGTTACAGTGCCTGAATGGGAGCTTGGAGAAGGTTGGATCCATGACATGGGGCCACGCCTGCCCAGACCCATGATGGCAGCCAGAAAAGCTGGAAAAAAAATGGGAGATTGAGGGCAAGTGTAGCTGAGTGTGGGAGGAGTCAGAAATGGGGCTGCAGAGAAAGACGGGCGCGGGGATTTAAACCCAGATGTGGCAGCCACTGAGGGAAGAACCACGTGTCTTTAGCAGAGTGGGGATTCCGGCAGCCCTGAGAGTGAGAATCACCATGGCTTTGGCAGAGTGGCGACTGCCCCCTCCTCGCAGCCATTGAGGAGAGAGAACTATGCGGTTGTGGCTGAGTGGGGACCCCCACAGCTTTAATAGGGGGAACCACCACCTGGCTTTAGCAGAGATCCCAGTGACACAGCTGAGGGTCCCGGGAGCCCAGGAAGGTTTCCCAGACAAGACAGTTTACTGGGAAGAACTGGGGGCTGCCTGAGCCAAGGACTTCTATTCCCTTTCCTGAGATCTGGTAGCCCAGACTGGGCAAAGGGGGAAGGAAGGACTGGATGTGTTTGTGGGTGTTTTAAGGGACTTTAGGATTTTTGATGAAGACATTAGGTCACTACTTGAAGTTTGTATAGCATTAAATAAACATTTCCTTTCCTTTTCATGAATCTCTGGCATTGAGAGACGTCTTTCCTATAGACGGCAGACATAATGGACCGGGGGGTTTCTTTCAGTAACAGTATGTCATCCCAGGCCCCCCTTGTTGTTCTGTAACACTATGTCAAATTAATCTCAATAAAAATTATATATACAATTGAAATAGAAAAATTTCCTCATTCTATATCCATGTTCATCAGTATACCTCTCCAATGTAATGCATCTTCTCATATCAATATGATGATTATTGAATACATGAAAATCTGCTATTTATTGAACATCTGCCGTGTAGCAGTTAAAGTTTTGTGATACAAATTACGTTTTGTAACATTCACGAATTTTTTTTTTGTAATCTTCCCTGTCTCTAAGGATGACATTTATACCTTCCTGGGTAAAACAACAACAACAACAACAACAAAATCTGAAGTTCAATACCTCGAGACTAAATAACTAAATAACGTGGCAAGGCTTACAAAAAATTGGACACAATAGAACTGGGTTTTAAAACCTGAACTGCTTGATTGCAAAGCCTTTTTTTTAACCATTTTCTATCTCAAGTCTTCCAAACCCCAGAAAATATCATAGACTTCGCAGAAAGTTGTCTGATTTTATCCATGCATTCTTATGATATAAAATGTCTCATGTGCACATGAATTTGGCAAGCAGAAAACTGCCGTTACAAATGCCAATTTCACAGGATATTTGTAGCTATGGTAAATGGCAAAATTTAGCTTTTTAGCACATCTGAAAGGGAACTCAAAAATCATGGTCTATCTTCTGACATTCAAACAAAAATAGTGAAGTGTATTTTTAGAATATAAACATGTCTTTACAATATGTTGCCAACAAAATCTATTAAAGTTAGATCTTTTTAAAGATTTTATTTATTTATTTTTAGAGACGGGAGAAGGGAGGGAGAGAGCAGGAGAAACACACTGATCAGTTGCCTCCCATACACACCTACACCCCTGATCTCACACACACCCTGACCAGGGACAGAACTCACAATCCAGGCATGTGCCCTGACTGGGAAGTGAACTGGTGACCTTTTTCTCTACAGGACCATGTCCAAGGAACTGAGCCATACCAGGGTCAGGGCTGTTTGGGTTAGATTTTTAAAATGTCCCACTGAAATGTAAAAAAAAAAAAAAATCACCTTAGGAACTAGAGCTATGAAGATAACGCTTGAACTATGGCTATTTGCTTATAAGCAGTCACACACCATCAATGGGAAAAGTAGTACTGAGTTATTTTTTAGTAAACACCTCCAAAACTAGGCCTTATTTTTTTTCACAGTTACAAGGATTAACTTGTATCATTTGCTAAGTATGGAAATGTGACTAATTTAGTAAATGCTTTGTTCACAAACTTGCTTTTCTTCTGCAACATGAAAAACTACAATGAGAAAGCATATAACCAAAAAAACAACCCAAGACAAAACCATCACTCCTTCCTGATGGGCAGCATGGTGATGGTTCCTAGGTAATTATCAATGGCCAGACACTGTCTTCATGCCCACATACAAATTATACAGTGTAGTCTATAAAAATATCTACCTGAATGTCCTGAAAAATAACAAGGATGGGTTACATGGAAAAGTGGAAAAATTTATAATTAAATCCATCTGCATTCCTAAAGGCCTCCCATCTAAACACCAAATATTTTGAGTTGCTTTTTGACCTTTCCTACAACTCTCACCTAGGCTCCTTTTTTTTTTACAAAATGCTATGGAAAGTGGAAGTGCTGTCAATTAAGTAAAAAGGGTGTTTGCATCAACCTTTTCATGTGTGGAATTTAATGACATTTTAAGGTTAAAGTAAAAGTCAAACATCGATTTTTGTAGTGTCTTCCCCTAATGCACCTAATGAATAGAGATTTCAATAAAACCTTTTAATCCAATTTAAACCTTCCACTACCAAAAGACTTATTTTTTTTCTCTTCTTTTCTTTTTCTTTTTCTCTTTTATTACAAATGTTTCCCCTTGCTCCCCCCTACCTTGCCCCACCACTCACCCAGTTAAGAAGATTCAGGACAGAAAGAAATGCCTAGTCAAGATGGCCTAGGGGATTCGAATCCAGAAAATCTTGACAATGATATAGTCTAATATAAAGTTAATTAGCTAACTTACATATATAAATGCCTTTCAGAAATTAGAAAAATGGAAATTAAGAATTCAACTAATATTCAATGGGATGCAGATAGTTTTTTTTTTATTTTAAAGATTTTGTTTATTTATGTTCTGGGGGGAGGGAGAAAAAGAGGGAGAAAAATATCAACTGGTTGCCTCTTGAACCTGGGAATGGAACTCACAACCCAGGACTGTGCCCTGATCTGGAATCAACTGTCATGCGACCTTTTGCTTTGGGAAACGACCCCACCCATCTGAGCCATGCCAGTCAGGGCTGGATGTTGATAATTTTCTAGATGACTGAAAAGATATTCAGATCTCTCATACTTTCATATAAGCTATAATATAGAAGATGATTATTTTTGATCTAAGATGTGCTGCATTCCATAAGACCAGAAGGATTAATATAATGAAGCATAAGAGAAAAAAGTGTGAACAAAGAAATTGTGAGGTTTGGTAAGCAGGAAGCTGGCAGCTTATACCAGTGAAAAATATTAATAAAAAGTTAGTTGGGGCAATATCACAGCTTCATAGCTCACAGGAAAATTTTGCACAGAGGGGAGCCAGCATGATTCTTTAAATACAGTCTGGACCATAGTGATTCTGATTCTTTTAGCTCCATTAGAAATTGTAAAATATCTCATCTTCCTTAGCTAAAAAATACAGACTCATATGTCTTACATGTAATGTAGTTCCAATTTTTCTTCAGAAAATTATGTTTATATTAATGTTTTTTTTTTTGGTAAATGATTTGTAAGATCCATGTGGGCAGATAGTAGAATCATGTAAAGTTTCTCTTAATAAACAGTGAGTTTAATTTTATGCCACTTAGGTATGAGCACTACTGGTCTCTTACAGACAAAGTTAAATTTAATAAAAGAAGTAAATACCTCTTTCACACTAATCATTTACAGGATTTGTATTCTGTTACTCAGAGGCAGGATTGTTTTCTAAAGGTGAATTCACACCTGACTTTTTTGTGAGCCTTAGTAATGCACATTACCCTACTGTACCTTCAATTTTCCCATTTGGAGTGTTTATTTAAAGCGATTCACCTATGTTTCCAGTTCTAAAGCTAATCTCTTTTGTTTTAATCAAACGTCAGAAAACCAGAAATACTAGTCAAAACAAGCAAAAATAGTATTTGTTGTGCAACTTTTAATCAATGATATATACTTAGCTCTCCATAGGAGAAGCATTAAAACTTCTTGATTTAACATTTGGAAGAAAATTGCAATGTGCTTCTTAAGTGTAGCTTAGCTTGCAGTTGTGTGTGCATGCATGTTTTTCTCTATCTTTAGTAATTTGTCGTTCTATCCATCTCACATTAGGGAGAGACCTCATTTCACTGACACCATAAAACCAAATTGCCTTTCCAATTATCCCAAAATTTTCTGTACTCCAAGCTCTATCAGCATTTGTGAAGCCTTGAAGGGACAGGGAGAGCTAAATTTAGGATACCAGTTACACTGAAGAAAACAAGAGTATGAAAAATTCTCTCGGATAAAACTGAATTCCGAGATATTGAAAATCTCTAGACTTCCAGGGGGAAAATGGAGTAGATGGATCATTTTTAAATATTCACTTGTTTATTCACTTATTCAGTGACTCATTCACTTAAGAAAGGTTTATTGACTATTTACTATGTGCCTGACCATCACTAGACACCAGTAAATAAAAGACAAACCAGCCCAATCATTGGCTCAAGGAGCTTTCTACTTGCTGAGATGGATGAACAATTAGAGGCAATATCTCTAAGCTGACTCATGAATAGCAAGTAGATGTTAGTCAGTTCAGGTGGGTAGAAGTAGAGAGTTTAGTGAAGCTGGGAGATGGAGGGAACGGCATATGTGAAAGCCCTGGGAAGAGACAACCAGCAGCTGGGGATGGTTTGGTTGGAACGCTCCAGAGTAAGAGAAAGAGTTATAGTAAACAAGGTGAGAGTGTTAAGCAGAAATTTGGCTAAGAAGTTTAAAATCTTTTAGGCTGTGGAAGGAATTATCAGAGTTGTAATATGGGAATACATTTGCTAGATTGGTTTTAGAAAAAGTAGCCTAAAGAAACTGGAAAGAGTGGACCAGAGGAAATGCTGTGGGGACTTGCATGTCTCAGAGGTCAGGGTGGGCCTACAGAAGATGGAGAACGGACAGCCTGGTCGGTGCTTCTCAAAGTGTGGACTCTGGCCTGGCAACATCATCACAGAAACTAGTTAGAAATGAAGAGACCAGGAAACAAACTATGACTTACAATAAATAGGATCACTTAAGTAGAGCTTTGAAATGTAAACTTATATGTATGTTTACGTCACAAAGTGGTGTGAGGTTGAAATGAGATCATCTCCATTTTGTGAGTCATTCTCAACGGTTTACTATAATGACAGTGTGAATTATTATTTCTTGCCTCAACAGATAATTATTTTATTTCAAATTCTAAAGAGCACTGAAAAGATTAGCTCATTATATGTATAAATAAGCAATTAAGCTTTCTCGAAAGAGCTAGTTAATAATAAAGATAATAATAGTAATACTGATATATTAGCTAACATATACCTAGAAGTTACTGTGTACAAGGCAATTTTCTGAGTATACAGCATGCATTAAATCACTTAATACTCATCCTCAGCCAGTAAACGTATTATTATTCCATTGTACAGAGAAGGTTAATGAAGGAGACAGAATTTTAAATAACTTGCTAAAACTTTTATAACTACTCAGCTTCAGAGCTCAGAGTCAAACCTTGGTTATTTGTTCATATGCTTGATCAAACAGAATGGGAGGTTTTGTTGGAAACTAGTTGAGGTGTGCTGAGTGGAATTTTTATCTATTGTTGGGGAGCAAATAACTATAATTTTTAGAAACAATAAAGGCCAAGAAATTAGGATGGTCTGTTGTGTTTGTGCATGTGCATGTTTCTGAAGGCTCAAGGGGTTCCTGGAAAATAGATTGGAATGAGGTGAGAAGGTACAAAATAATAAATTTAGTTTGCTTTGCTAGCAAGCTTCTGTTCCAGCCTTAAGATTAAGATTATCAATGAATACGAACTGAGTTTAGAGTTTCTGATTTACATAATTTTTCAAAACACACATAAAAGAGCCTTATATTGTATAATGGGGATCATACTTATTTTCACAGGGCTGTTATGTTAAATAAAACTCATATATGAAATGACAGTGATTAATAGCAATAGTCAAATGATAGGCCATTTTACTTACCATATTTTGCCATGTATAATGTACACTTTTGGCCAAAACTTTTGAGGGAAAAATAAGGATACATATTATACATGGGTAGTGTTGAAGCATGTGTGGGCATTATACATGGCAAAATAAAATAATTATTAATTTTAATAGACATTTAACATGGCTATTTTGGACAAGTTATATATAATATATTTTTTAAAAATTAGAGGGTAGTGAAAGACAATTATCACTAAAAGTATACTGAAATATTAAACTTGTGACTTGCAAGTTTATCATGAATTTGCAAGTCAAGGGATAATGTGATTAAACTGATAAAAACTGCATTAAGTTGTTATTGTTTCTGTAGCAAAATAGGTACTACAAATTTAGACATTTAAGACAACACAAATTTGTTATTTCAAAGTTTTGTGGGTTAGAAATCCGGTTTGGTGACTGACTTCTCATCTGAAGGCTTGACTAAGAAAGAGTCTCTTTTAAGGCACAGCCAGGCTGTTGGCATTATTCAGTTCCTTGTAGTTGTAGAAGCATAATCTCCATTTCCTATGGACTACCATCCAGGAGATGTCCTCAGCTCCTGGAGCCCACCTGCATTCTTTTCTATGTGGCTACCTCCACCTTCAATGTGTAATCTCTCTCACACTTCACTTTTGAAGGGTTCACCTGGGTAGCTCAGACTCACCCATGATAATCTTCCTATTCTAAGATCAGTTAGTTTGGGAAGTTAATTATGTCTTGGACATTTCTTCTCAGGAGAACCTAGATGAGAGTTTGATGAATAATTGGGCAATGATGTATGTATATTAAGGAGAGGAAATCCTAAGGAATCAACTTAGAATAGAATTCTTCTCACAGGGGTCATTCAATGCTTCCCATTGCTAGAATACTCAATCGAGTAGCTTCTGGAATATTCTGCTTGATCCAGTGGCTTAAGCTGTTCAACCCATCTACCACTTTTTGTAAGGAAACCCCCTTGCACTCATCTTGCAGCTGTCATTGATGAGTGTCATTTTCTAAATCCAAAAGGGTGTGACAACCCTAGTCCAGACAAGTCCCAGCACATATTATATAGACATATTTTTATATTCCTTAGCCTGAAACTGGTATTCATTCCCAAAATCCTGATTCTTTTTTCTCACACAGCATTAAAAAATCAGGGTTTGCCTATTACATAGTTGGAGTCAGAAACTGGGTGAAATAAAATAAGCATTCATAGCTTAGAAGAATGTCACTTAGATTCTAGATATTAGGTAGGGGCAGAGAGACATGTTCAGGTATGATGGCTAACAGTTTCTTCCCTTGAACTCATCATGAAGCATCCGTGTTCAGATTTAAGTGAAACAAAGATTGGCATTCAGCCTAAAGTGAGAGATTTAATAGTAGTGATGGTTTCATGATCATTCACTGTCTTCTCAGTAAGAATTTATACAGCTGCTGCTCTAACAGTGGCTTAGGAGATTGTTTGTCAAAGTGGTATTCATTATACTATCTGGATCGGAATATCTGAGAATAATTGCTAAAATGCAAATATACTGAACTCTCCAAAGACTTCCCAAATCAAAATCTCTAGACATGGGCTTCCAGAATTAATCTTCATTCTAACTAATTCCCAGCTAATTCTAAACTTCACTGGCTTAAAAAATTGGGATTATTAAAAATATTTTTAATTCATTTCAATTCATTTTTATAAAGCTTGACTACTTAAAGCATTACAAAAAGAGTTTGAAAAATGGATTAAACATTAAGATTTAATCTCTGAATCATCCCTTCTGTTTTGGAAGGCATCCCAATAGCTTGGGGTCCAGGTCTACTACCAGCTAACCCATTCTCCTCCTGAGTCATCACTAACATTTTGTTCCAGGAGAGATTTTACAAGTCATCTAGACCAATTTTCTTATTTTATAGATAAGAAAATTGAGGCCTAGAAGGCTTGTGACTAAACTCAAAGTCATCCTGATCTTTAGTGGGGAGCTAATGCTTTGTAAACAATATTCAAGATTTAAATTACGGTGATCCTGTCAATGTGTTGTACTGCCCAGAATTTTTACATGAATCTAGCCAATATTGAAACTCTCTCTGTAAAAAAAATATTAATATTGAGGACGCTCAACCAAATCATGGTTTCTTCTTAAAGGCAAATAACATGGCTTTTTAAGACTTTGACTCATAATACTACATTTTGATTTATAACCAGTAAAACACAATATTCACCGCTTGAAATATTCCATATGCCATTCCTAATGCATTTAAATCTTATTTTATTTTACATGCAATTTTTAATCATTTAGGTTGCAGATGTCTAACACTTTAGATTTATTGAGGTTGCCATATTTCTAAGTGTATTTTATTTACAGTTTAAATAATACTTGAACTTCAAAATTTTGTGTTTATTCCACTGAATGGTAATGCTTGTATTTTTACATCATTAATCTCTTATTTATCTATCTACTTATGAGTCTATGTATTTATTGTAAGGGTACATTAAATAATTCAGAAATGTACCTCATTGGAATGTGACAAAACATTTTAAAAAGTCTCTCCACTGTGATAATAGTTATATTTATAGAGAATATCCTAAAACAGGGGCTCATTACATTTATAAGTAAATTAAAAAAAAATTACTTAAAAACATCCTTCCCATCTAGATGATATCATCCTACCATAATATCTTTTATTTTGAGTTTGAAAAACATTGCAAAACTAGGTACTTTTACATTATGTGGATTCATAACTGAAGAAAGAGAATGAACTGGAGGTGAAGTAGAAGAAGGATCATATTAGTGAAACCAGTTCTAAACCTAGACATCCAGACTGGCCTCCAATTTACTATATTGTAATATACTTGTCAGTTTATCTTTTTATACAGCGGGACTGTCACTAATCTCAAGTTCACATTCCTGATGTTAATAAGCATTTTTCCCATAATTAAATATGCTTAGGAGTTTAAAGGGTTGTTGCTTTTTGCACACAACTGAATAATTAAATGAAATCATTTTCCTCCAGTTGGGGTACATTTATTAGGGGTTTTGACTGATGGAAGAAAATAGAGCAAGAACTTTTAGAATAAGAAGTATTTGGCAAGATTGGCAAATCTGGCCAGTGTGACATTATGAAGTTCTTGGAATACTAAGTGGAAAGAAGGAATCATAGAGGATTCTTGGAGGTAAAGATGCGTGTGTGTGTGTGTGTGTGTGTGTGTGTGTGAGAGAGAGAGAGAGAGAGAGAGAGAGAGTGTAAGAGAGAGAAGAGAGAAAGGACAGACACATAAAGGATAATAGGAAGATGCTTGCCAGCTCTCTGGCTCTCATCCCAGGTTTCAATGAAGGCAATGGATTCAAATAAAATTACTTTCCAAGAAAATAAAATTCAATTCAATTCTCAATATATAGCCATTGTATTCCTACTATATGTAAGACATTTTGACAACTTAGGAAGAACAAATAAATAACAAAGCAGTCCTAATTTTTTTTCACATCTTTATAGTTCTTGCAAAAATGATATATTTTTTCAATGTATATAATCATAAAGCCAGAGAATTTTATAACTAGAAGAAACTCAGACATCACAGATTCTAATTCTCTCAGCCCACAGAAAAAGGAACTGAGTCCCAAGGAGATGAAGCAATTTGTCCAGAGTCCCAGAAAAATCTTCTGATATTATCCAGCTACCCGAAATAGACTTAAATAACAGAGAATAAAATGGGTGAAGAGACAGGCCAAAGGAATATTATGATTTCTATGGTCCCAAATTTGTTAATGAATAACAAATGTAATTGTATATGTAACTTGCTACAGAATCTCTTTGATCCTAGCTTGGCTCTGAAACACAATTGTGAACTATTGATTCGTCTTTCATAAAGGTGAGACTTTAGCAGGCCTCTCTTCTTTCCTTAGGAATTCCTCAATTTCCCTAACTCCTTGTGAAAAAACTTTTGAGAAATCAGCCAATCAGTATAATTTTCCAAGTCATCTTCAGAGGGGATGCTATACTGACACTTCAGGCTCCAAAGCACTAGGTCATAATCAAGACCAGTTGGGAATCCTCAGCATTGCCAACGAGCCTGATGCTTCAGTCAGAGCAAGGGCCATGTTCTCCACTGAAATTTTAAGTACCAGCTGCCAGCTGAAGATGATCTTTGCAGCAACTTTTAAGAATCTCTCCTGAAATGATTAGGAGGTAACTCAAAGAGAACCTGAGATATATCAAAATATAACAAATTGTCTGGTGAAAACACTGAAGATCTAAACCCTCACCATTTTTACTACAGAAGCTTATGCTATTTTTCATCACAAGCCACAGAAGCCTTTATTTAGTCCTGTCTAAAGAGTCAGTCAACTAAATTTAGGAGTATTTTCCTCACCAAAAGAATGTGATACAAGAACATTCTCATCATCCAGCAGCCCAAAATGACTCCAATTGTACAACTTTCTCCAGAACTCCCTCCTGGTTAAAGGCTCTGCCTCTCAAACCCATTTTTTTCAGCATCACCTCTTCAAATTAGTGTAGAATGAGTCCTAAAGTGCACTGAGTCCCAGATGAAGGACTAAGAAGGTTATGAACTTCCCAGCATAAGTGTCTTGTCCACTCCACTCTTTTGAATCATGGTGACTGGTGCCCACTCAGCCCTCAGGGCATCAGCTACATGACCATTATGTAATCATGAAATCCTAGAGCCAAAATTACATAAGCATCTTTCCTCATCTTTTCAACCATGTAACCCAATGACTAAATATCCTGTTCTGGAGCAGGTCAGAATTCGGGAACTCAAGTCTGAATCTTGTAATTTTCTTGCCAGGATTTAACAACAAATAATTACAATGCATCACATTTTCTCTAAGGTTTAAATGTTATTTTTCATTTAGAAATACAGAAAAATAACAGACATATTAACTTGCTAATTGTTCTTTCTAAACCGCAGGGTGAAATATCACAGATAAACACAGAAGGGAGCACGTTGCTGATGCAGAAGGGAGGGGAATCACAAGATAGACAGGACTTGGCTCAAATCCTGGTTAAATTCCAATTAGAGTTTTGACATGAGGAAAATCAATGATCTCTTTTAATCTGTCTCTTTATTTATAAAACCATATTGATAGCAACTATAGTATAAGTCATTTGTCTATATTAAACTATTTAAAATACATGGAGCACAGCACCTATGACGTATGAGGGTGCCAAATAATAAATGATAATTAGTCCTTAAATTTTCAGTTTCTTCTTCAGAAATTAAAAAAAAATGGAAAAAAGTGGAAGGGTTGTAAGTACCATGTATAAAGGACACATGGACAAGGCCAAAAAGGAGTAGGACTGAAGGTGGGAGGTGGGGATGGCTGGGGTGGTGGGGAGTGATGGGGGCAAAATGGAGACACCTGTACTTGAACAACAATTAAAAAAATAAAAACAAAAATGAATGAACAAAATAATGTTTAACATTAAGCAATTTTTAGGCACAACTACTCTAGTAATACTGTGGTATTTAGATAAAAGCAACATGGAAGGATTATCACTGTTCATTAACACATCATCAGTTATAAATGTAACAGAAAGAATCTAGTTATGGGCTAAACTATATATACTTGATATCCAGAGTGAGTTATTTTTTTTCTTCAGATTTTGTTTCAATATAACATAATAAGAATTAATACTTAAATGTAGAGGTAAAGTTCTACATAAAAATATGTACTGCGGAATTTTACTTAAACATCTATTGGGTAAAATAAGTAAATTTAAAAATTGCCTAATTCAGCAAAATGTTTCATACCTTCAATTTGATATTTTGTGTTTGGGTACTTAGCAGAAATCAAGGCAAAGATCTGTCAATTGTTTATATAGTGAAATCATTATAGGTGGCTAAATTTGCCTCTGTAGGAACATGTATAGCATCTGGGCTTCATCAGAAACACAGAACTATTCAAAGTAGTTCACATAGAAAAATATTCAGGTGAGGGAACAGGAAGGGTGTCGGAGTAAAGGCCAGAAGAGGCCAATCCAGGGGAACAGAATGTACTGGGAAAACTTCACATCTGGGGTCTCTACACCTGCTGCCTGCACCTGCTTTTTGTGACAGAGGCTTCTGCTTCCCTCTACTTGCTAGAACTTTCAGGGCTGTCTCTCACTGGTGAGACTGAATCTAGAACCTTGCTTTCAGGGATTCTGGGGCATAGAATTACAAGGCTTCTAGCCCCCTAAGATACAGGAGAGAGGATAGAAGGGAAAAAAAAATGTATTTATCTGTCTAAAGATAAGCTGTCACAGCAGTGACAAAACACCAAGACACGGTCTCACGTTGAACTGAGAAGAAAGATGGAGCATACGAGTAATTATAGGGAGAACATAGTAAATCACTTTAAGCATTCCTATAAATATTTGGGTTTACTTATTTGGATTTTTTAAAGGGAGATCCTAGAAGAAACATACTATTGTATATAGGGAATAAAAATGTGAGATTTAATCCACAAGTGAAAGAAGAACTGATATTCCAAAGTTTACTCTTCTTTTGAATATCGTTTTTCAATGTGTTCAATAAAATGGTAGTGGGTATGTGTGAAAACGTGAGCTTTTTTCATTCCCTAGGTTTGGTACTGATTTATAAAGATTTAGAATAAATTCTTTTAACTTGACCTTTCCCTCCCTCTCTAGAATTAGACATATGTAGATACAGAAATACAATTGTGTGTATACACACACACACACACACACACATACAGCACTACACTTGGTTATGTTTTCATATGCAGAAGACAGAAGCAGATGGTAGAAACTGTGAATTCCTAGCAACAGACTTGGAGACTACAATATTATTCTAGCAAAACAACAAACACACCACTCATGTAAACTGATCAATATATAAATCATTACGTAATATATAACTCATTAAGTAATCCAAGTATTTCCAGCAATGTATTAGATAATTAAATCAGTGGTGATCTAGACAAAGTTAATAATACATTTTACTTGAGTTTCCACCCTCAGATCATTTTAGTTTTCCAGAGAAGATAAAAAACAAATAAAACAATTTAATTATTTCTGGCAAAGAAAATAACTGAAAACAGACAAAATAAAAAGAATAGATATACACACACATATATTTTAAAGACAGAACAGAACAAGGCAATACCTACAGCTTACTTAATACAAGTGAAAATCTAAACAAAATCAATCAAACAAATAAGATGCTCCCTACTACTCACAAAAGTGCCCTGATGCATGTTTTTTTAGCTTTAGAAAGCACAAGATTTTAGCCTGTTAGAGCATGTGTATGTGGGCACACACACACATAGTAAAAAATGCATCTGTATTTCCCTAGGAAACAATAAAAAGTATGCCTCCAGGACAGTATAAGAAATAAAATACTTGAGCTGAGATATTAAGGGAGAAATTGATATTGCTGTGTAATTTGCTTTATAATATCAGAGACTATGCAAATAACCTCAGGATGATTCAAATACACAAATATAATGAACTACCAGACTGTCAAACTATCCTCCAGATGTAATGGAGCACACTGGTCAGAGCTGCTAATTCAATTAATTCAATGAATGGTCAGTGTTCATGAAATGGAAAAACAGAGTCAAAAAAGAAATACCTAGGTCAGAAAAGAATTTCTAGAGGTCATTTTCCTTTTCTTGACAAGATTTCCTTTAATGCAAGGAAGGTTTTGTTGCTGTTTTTACATTTGCCTAAATTTATTCTCTTCCAGGCAGGCTCCACAAATTATAATATTTAGAAAATACTTTTATAAAATCTTGCCTTACTTTCCATAATTGTTTTATCTCTTCATGAAAAGCAAGACAAAACCGTGATAGTCTCAAATAATAGGAGAGATGTGGCCTGCAGTATGGTATTCAGTGTAGAGTTAGCATTGATTTTTCCCTCAGTTCTTAAAAATTTAGATTTAAGGTTTAGAATTTCAAAAATCAGCTAAATGTCATTATTTGTGGTTAGCTTCAGAATAGTTGTTTGTACTAGCAAATTTACATGATCCAGAAAAAAACTTTGGTTTTCTCCCACAAAACCACCAGGTTAATCTGTTGGTAATGCAAAGTCCAGCTTCTTACTACAATAAGGGAGCCCTCCACCTTCACAGAGCTCAGAGTTGTTCAGAGGGGAGGTTAAAGCTGGATAATCATAGAGTTTACAGTTCTGGTTGGAATAGTTTAGGTTAGGTCTTTCTATGTGGAATTTGATTGGCATTGGCCAAATATCATATTATAATAAACACCTTTTGATTAATGGACACAGTGAGGATATATTATTGATGAGTAAAGAGTTGTTTGATAAGCAAGCAGGTTACTGATTGCAGGTTATTAGATGTCATCTATTTTCCCAAGAAGGTCTCTACCTAGATGTGCAAGGTATTCTCTTGATAAGTAAACTAGTTTAACACTCTGTTGTTTGGATTCGTGGTATTTGAGACTGACAAGAATATTTTCACTGGTTTACAGCTTTCTCTTCTTAGATAAAAATTCTTAGAACAAATATGAGAATCATATTGATGTAAGGCCTCTGCTCTTGGTCTCCATAATGAGGCCACAATGCTGTAAGATTTCAGTTTTCACTACTGAACTCACATGATCCAGAAAAATCAATATATCAAGTTATACTTGGAGATATACCACAGTCCCTCATGAAGAGTGCAGAACCACCTTCTTACACTCAGATTCACTCAAGAACACAAAGTCGATAAACATAAAAAACTGAGGTCATGAATTTAATTTATCTGTTTAATCCCTTAAGACCTTAAGCCAATGTAAGCATAGGCCAAGACCGAGGAGTGAAAGGATGACTTTTCTTCCTCCCTCTGAAGCATGTGATAGGAGAGCTGTGCTGCCTAGTATTAAAATAATTCTCTACCCTGGTAGCCCTAAGGACATGGTAAGGTAGAAGACAGATCAAGGTGTAACTGCAGAAGCTACAGGACTTTCTCTTTGTACAAAGAGACAGGCAACCCTTAGGACAAACAATGGAGCAAGGCTTCCTTCCAGACCACATACGTGTCTCCCTTACTCTGATTCGGATGACTCAGAGCCCAGCACAGTAGTGTGTGACAGAGGAAGAGTGCAGGTCAGCTGAGGGCAGAGCTTTTCAGCCTCATCTCAGTCCAGTGAGTAAGGAGGTGTGGCAGTGAGGGAAGCAGGCTGGAGACAGGGGACAGCAGAACAGTCATCTTCTCTGTGATCTCAGCTGTAGTGAAAGAACACTTAGATCCTTTCATCACGACTTGCCATTTTTCTCTGAGTGGGCAGAAAAAGGAAAGAATTTATCTCTGTCTAAAAAGAGGTAACATTTAGATTCATGCTAGATTGGATTATATTTCCCTGTGCTTGGCTGATACATATATGATAAACTTACAAAAATATGAAACAGAGAAAAATGCTTGCATTCTCCAAGAGTAGTATATTTTCTCATATAATTATGAAGGTATAGATATAAAAAGTTTGACATAGAATACAAGTCCAGAAAATTATCTTAACAGCCTGGATTAGGTTATATTCTGATTTTTGTTTTTATTTAAAATTTACTTAAAAACATCCAATATCTATACAACACTATTTTTAAATATAAAATGCCTTTATTTGTATTGCCAGGATTTTCGATCTGTAGAGAAAACATAACCAAGGGAAATGCAAATAAACAAGAGAGGAAAATATGTTATGGGTTGGGGTCAGTAATGTTTCTAGAGAACTATAGAGTAAGTGCATATGCTCTCAAGAATTATACAATACATAAATAACTTTGCAAATATATTATGAGTGAACTACAGAACATGAAAAAAATTTCTAAAAGAATTTTCTTTGCCTCAAATTCTACTTCGCTTCTTGCCTAAAGTGACACTTATTTTATAAAAAATAAAATGACATTACCATCAAAAGAAGTTGAGTTAGTAAAGACTTTTGCAAATGATTGAGAAGGGAAGTCAGTGATTGTGAGGCTGAATTTGATAGTTTCATATAAATATGATGCAGAATGAAACACTAGCTTACTTCTAGCAACAGAGGATTTAGAAATAAATTTCTTTCACAAATAAAATGCTCAATGGACTTCTAAAATTTCACTTTAATTTTTAACTTCATAATTTTATTTTTAATATAAGTAGTGGAATGATTTAATAAAAATGGGAATATTTTCCTTCTTTTTCTTTTTAAAAATGATATTTTATTGATTGTGCTATTGCAGTGGTCTCATTTTCCTCCTTTGCCCTCCTCTACCCAGTACTCCTGCTCCCTCAGGCAATCCCCACACCATTGATCATGTCCATGCATGATGTGTATAAGTCCATATCCTATTCTGTACTTTACATTCCCATGGTTCTTCTGTAACTTTCTCTTTGTACTTCTTAATCCCTTCACCTCTTCACCCATTCCCCTTTACCCCTCTCCCATCTGGCAACCATCAAAATGCTCTCCCTATCCATGATTCTCTGTTCTTCTTGCTTGCTTAGTTTGTTTTTAGATTCAATTGTTGATAGATATGTATTTATTGCCATTTTATTGTTCATAGTTTTGATCTTCTTCTTAAATAAGTTTCTTTAACATTTCATATAATAATGATTTGGTGATAATGAACTCCTTTAGATTTTTTCTTGTCTGGGAAGCTCTTTATCTGCCCTTCAATTTTAAATAATAGTTTTACTGGGTAGAGAAATCTTGGCTGTGTAGGTTTCTGCTTTTCATGACCTTGACTATTTCTTGCCAACACCTTCAGTGTTGAGAGAAATAGATTATCTAATGGGAACTCTCTTATAGGTAACTAACTTCTTTTCTCTTGCTGCTTTTAAGATTTTCTCTTTACCTTTAAACTTTGGCATCTTAATTATGATGTGTCTTAGAGTAGTCCTCTTTGCATCCATCTTCTTTTGGACTTTCTGTGCTTCATGAACTTGCACGTCTATTTCCTTCACCAAATTAGGGAAGTTTTCTTTCATTATTTTTCAAATAGATGTTCAATTTCTCTTCTCCTTCGGGCACCCCTATGATGTGAATGTTGGACTTCTTTGAAGTTGTCACATATCTGCTTACACTATCCTTGTTTTTGTGGATTCTTTTTTTCTTCTTATTGTTCTGACTGGTTGATTTTTGTTTCCTTATGTTTCAAATCATTGATTTGCTTCTCAACTCCATTCACTCTATTGTTGTTTCCCTGTAAATTGTTTTTTATTGCAGTTAGTGTATCCTTCATTTCTGACTGGGTCTTTTTTTATGCTGTTGAGGTCCTCACTTAGTTCCTTGAAAATCCTCATAACCAATAGTTTGAACTCTGCATTTCATAGATTGCTTATCTCCATTTTGTTTAGTTCTTTCTCTGGAGTTTTGATCTGTTCTTTCCTTTGGGCCATGTTTCTTTGTCTCTTCAATTTTGGCAGCCTCCTTGTGTTTGTTCCTATGTATTAGGTAGAGCTTCTTTGACTCTGTGTCTTGGTAGTATGGGCTAATGTAGTAGGTATTCTGTAGGGTCCAGTGGCACAGCCTCTCATTTCACCCAAGCTGGGTACTCAAGATACACCCTTTGTGTGCTGAGTACACCCTCCTCTTATACTTGAACCTTGGTTGCTGTTGGCAGGTCAATGGGAGTGATTTACCCAGGTCAGTCAGCTGCAAGGGTTGACTTGACAACTGGACACCAGCCTTCACCCTCTGTTGAAAACCAGTTGTGCAGGGGCAAGGTGCTGGTGCTCCAATGTGGTCTGTAGCTGTCCACTGTGTGCCCGAGCCCTGGAGTTTTCCAGGTGGTGCAGGCTAAGATCAGCCCACACCTACGCTTTGCCAGGGACCACCCTGCCTGAGTTAAAAAGCTATTTGAGATGGTTGCTACTTGTGTTGATCTTGGACATTCCAACATGAAGCCAAGCGGTGAATCTTCACTGGCTGCCACTACTGCCATGCCTGTGGCATCATAGCAAGAGGTATGGGGGCTTGGGGCTCACTGAGGCTGGATGTTGCTTGTTTGAAAGAATTTATAAAGTTTTGAAGCATGAGCCAAGACTGTCCATTCATATAGAAAAGCTACAGTCAACAGCTGTACATTGGGTGGGACAGACTCATGGGATATCCTGGGTGAAGCAGAAACTGTTAGTCAGGTTGAGGGAGTCTCAGATATGGCACCCAAGCCAGCTCTGGGTCTCTTTTGGGAGGGTTAAGAAAAGGGACAATGGCCTCTGCCTGCTTTTATGTCTGGGAGAAAGCTTTCCCCCAGCTCTCTTCTCAATGCCCAGCACTGAATTTCCTCCTGGCATGCCGCTGGTGCCTTTCAAGCTGCTACCCTGTTGCTGGAGTTCAGAGGGAGTGAATCTGAGTAAGTTCATGTGTGGGTTTTTTAAGAGGCGCTCCTTGGGACTTAGCATTTTCCTCCATCAACTCAATCCCTGCTGGATTTTGAAGTCAGAAGTTATGGAGGCTTTCTGGCACTGGAACCCTGTCTGGGGGGTGGGGAGGGGTGCCTAGAATGGGGCTGGTACTCCTTGCTCCCAAGATATCCCTCCCAAATTTTTATTCACTACATGTGGAAGTGGGATCAGCCAGTTCTATGTCTCTGCCTACCAGGGCTAGGTGGATATCATTTCCTTCAATCTGTAGTTGCCAGACTTCCACTCAACTCAATTTCTGACAGTTCTGAGTAATGGCTGTTATATAATTCAGTTATAATGTTGATATGCTTGTGCAAGAAGGTGAGCCACATTTATCTATGTCACCATCTTGACTAGTAGTCCAATTTCATAATTTTAAAGATCTCTCCATCCTTCCTGTACTGAACAATGTTGTTGGAACATTTGGGGATGAAGCATAGACTTCTGGCCAAGATGGAAATATAGGTAGATATGCTTCACTTCCTCATACAACCAAAAGAAGAATAATAACCAATTTAAAAACAAAAATCAACCAGAATTGCCAGAAAATCAATATGTATAGAAGTCCAACAACCAAGGAGTTAAAGAAGAAACATTCATCTAAACTGGTAGGACCAGTGGAAATGGGCAGCCAGGGTGGAGAGGATGTGTGGCAAGGCAGCATCTGGCAGACCAGCTGCATAAGGCAGCATCAGTAGACCAGGCAGTCCCACATGCAGATAAACCAGGAGGAACAACTGGGGAGCGAGACAGATGGGACAACCTAGGGTTCCAGCACAGGGAAATAAAACCTCAAAACCTCTGAGTGTAAAAACATGTGGGGGTTGCAGTGGTGGGAGAAACTCCCAGTCTCACAGGAGAATGCACTGGAGGGGCCCATGGTGTCCCAGAATGTACATAAACCTACCCACCCTGGAATTAGCACCACAAAAGTGCAATTCACTTGTGAGTAGCAAGGAAGTGACTGAAAGTTGGTCAAGAGCCAAACAAGTGGCATTGTTCTCTTTCAGACCCTTCCCCAACATACAGCTCCACAATGCAATGAAGTGGGTTGCCTCACCCTGGCAAATACATAAGGCTCCACCCCTTACAACATAACAGGTACACCAAGACAAAGAAATATGGCCCAAATGAAAGAACATAGCAAACCTCCAGAAAAAGAAGTAAACAACAAGGAGATAGCAAACCTATCAGATTCAGAGTTCAAAACACTGGTAATCAGGATGCTCACAAAAATTATTGAGTACAGACACAAAATAAAGGAAGATATGAAGGCTATACAAAGTGAAATAAAGCAAAATATACAGAGAACCAACAGAGAAAGGAAGAAAACCAGGACTCAAATCAATAATTTGGAACAGAAGGAAGAAATAAACTTCCAACTGGAACAGAATGAATAAACAAGAATTCAAAAAAAAAAAAAAGAGAAGTTTAGGAACCTCTGGGACAACTTTAAATATCCCAATATCCAAACCATAGGGGTGCCAGAGAAAGAAGAAGAAGAGCAAGAAATTGAAAACTTATTTGAAAAAATTATGAGGGAGAACTTCCCCAGTCTGGCAAAGGAAATAGACATGCAAATCCAAGCAGCTCAGAGAGCCCCAAAGAAGATGGATCCAAGAAGAAACACACCAAGACATATCATAACTAAATCACCCAAGATTAAGATAAGGTTAAAATCTTAAAAATCTTAAAAGCAGTAAGAGAAAAGGAGACAGCTACCTACAAAGGACTGCCCGTAATACTAGAAGCTGATTTCTCAAAAAAAAATCTTACAGGCAAGAAGGGGCTGGAAAGAAGTTATTCAGTTATGAAAGGCAAGAACTTATATCCAAGATTACTCTATCCAGCAAAGCTATCATTTAGAATGGAAGGACAGATAAAGTACTTCTTTGATAAGGTAAAATTAAAGGAGTTCATCATTACCAAGCCCTAATTACAGGAAATACTAAAGGAACTTAAAAAAAGAAGATCAAAACTATGAACAGTTAAATGATGACAGACTCACAACTATCAACAACTGAACCTAAAAAACAAAAACAAACTAAGCAAACAACTAGAACAGGAATAGAATCACAGAAATGGAGATCACATGGGGGATTATTAGTGGGAGGGGGAGGCAGGAGAATGTGGGAAAAGGGTATAGGGAATAAGAAGCATAATTGGTAGGTAAAAAATAGACAGGAGGATATTAAGAATTGTATAGAAAATGGAGAAGTCAAAGAACTTATATGTACCACCCATGGACATGAACTAAAGGAGGGGGAATGCTAGAGGGAGTAGGAGTACAGGATGGAGGGGGAGAAAGGGGAGAAAAAAATGGGACAACTGTAATAGCATAATCAATAAAATGTACTTTAAAAAAGAATATTTGTTTATATATTTTTATTTTTCAGTTTTGATCTTTTGCTTTTCTTCAAAAAATTCACCCAGTTTTTGTTCAACAAATGGCAAAATTATGACAAATGAAAATTTGCCACTTTAAAAGTACTTAATAATTTTTTCTTTCAAATATATTCTATATTGAATCAGCACATTTGATTAATATTTATACTAATTTATTTTTAAAGACGTTTTATTTATTTTATTAATTAAAAAAAAAAACATTTTATTTATTTAACTTTAGTGAGAGGGAAAAGGAAAGAGAAAGACAGGAAGAGAAACATCAATGTGTGGTTGCCTCTCATGCATCCCCTACTGGGGACCAGGCCTGCAACCCAGGCATGTGGCCTGTCTGGGAATTGAACCGGTGACCATTTGTTTTACAGGTCAGCACTCGATCCACTGAGCCACACTAGCCAGGGCATATGCTAATTTATTTTTATCCTCACATGTGGACATGTTTACTGATCATTACAGAGAGGGGAAGAAAGGGAGAGAAAAGAAATACATCAATAGATTGCCTCTCATACACGCCCTGACCAAGGACCAAACCCACAACCTGCCATGTACCTTAACCAGCGATCATACATAAGAATTTTTGGTTTATAGTATAGCACACCAATCAACTGAGCCACAGCAGCCAGGGCTTATATTTATACTAATTTTTATATAATAATCTCAAAAGTTAAGAAAATATTCAAATAACTTAAAGTGCACTGTTATAGTGACTAAAAATGGTGACCAAGCTGAATGACACAAGAATATTGGCAATCAAATCTTGCCATATCAATTAAGAGGTGGAGGATGGTGAGGTTCTCATTTGTCCCTGGTATCCAGGATCGCAATTTGAGGTTTACTAACTCTATCTCATTCCTTCTCTAAATAACTGAAACTTGGTAAGCAACATGAGAGTATAGACTGTTGGAATTTTTCAATTCTGTATTCTGCTGTGTAGAGCCACTTGGAACATATGTGGCCCATGATGAATTTTATAAAATTAGTAGGGAGACAGAATTTGTATTCGTGTTGTACAACATTTTCACTCATTACTTAGTCTTGGCAATAGATATAGCAGATAATAGTTATACAACATAGAACTACATCCATGACTCGGCAGTGGAACAGATGAAGGAAATGTTGCATCCAGATACTGTGAAGAGGGAGACATCAAGAGAAAAGGAAAAAAATAGTCTGGGCACTAAGTTGCAGGGGAAACCCTCCACTGCCTGGAAATGATTATATCAAGGAGAAAGAGGGCAGGTCCCAGACCATTCAGAGCAGAGTGGGATGGAAAGCTATATATAAAGCTAACTAGTTCCAGCTTCTAAGAAGATAAATACCCAAGACATAAACAATGGTGGCAGATAATTCTATCCACCAACATTCTCATAATTATTGTTAGTGTGTTAGATATTCCTACCAGATCCATTAGAGTTTGGTTTCTGCTATTGATTCCAAAAGTATGGTCCCAAATCTATGAAAAATATTCTCTAAATGATATTATACATAAGCATTAAGAGGAACCTATAATGGAACAGATTTGGCTTCATTTGTTTTAAATACAAGTGATAAATTATTCATTTTTCATAAAAATAAATAAATTATAGTATGGATTAGTAGGTGTGACTACAGAGAAATAAATAAGTATAAATTTTAAATCCCTATCTTCCTTAATCATTACCTCATTAGGAAATAGATACTTATTTTCCTCCCTTATGAAGCACTAAATTATATACTTCTAAATTAAATATGATACTCAATATGTAAAACATAAGTAGTAATATGCACATATATGAGATTTAAAATTGGGAATTATAACCATGCTAGTAATATAGCCATACATAGTAATTATTATAGTACTTAATGCAAACCAAGGTAAGTCCTTCCTAAAGAGAATCCTATTTAAATCCTCAGGCTTGGAAAAGTGATTTTTTTCTAAGGGCTAATAGCTAGTGAGTAGCAGAGCCATTTTCTAAACAAGGGACTATTTGATTCTAAAGCCTATTACATTATATGTCTTGAAAGCTTAAAATATTTATTTTTAAGTAGTTATTAGTGAATTAAGGTTCATTTATAATAACCATATTTACCACTTCACTGTAAAAATCATATAGGTTGGTTCTTTTCTATCATATGGTAAACTACATATATCATAAACAAAATAATGTCTGTGCTCATTTGAAGAAATATAGTACTTGCTAGCTAGAATTATATCTATAGAATATTTAGCTTCCATACTATAAACATGCTAGCGTATTGCCCTTGAAACACATACTGCTTAAGGAAAATTTATTTTTCAGCGCTATAACCTCTACCTACTAATTGGAATTATGGGGTGTACTTTAGGTAGTTGATTAATAGAAATTATTCAATGTCTCATTTTCCATAAATTAACACAATTTAAAATGAGCTATGTGTACCTAATGTGTGACAATTAATTTAAATGTATTTAATTATAGACTAATGCCATGTATCTGTGCAATAATTTAATTATTTGATCAACAAGAATATCTAGATCAACTAGGATGGTTTCCTGCCTTAGTGAATTCATGTGGTTACTGTCTCTCCGTCTAGGGTAGGTAACTTAAATCTTTCAGCAGAAACTTTTTGGGGTATTCATTTTAAAAGGAAGATTTTGAGGGTGTAGTGTTCCAAACTGAAACAAGAGAAGAAAGGAATCAGAAACCAGAATCAGACTATCACACCATGATAAAAGATTAGATGTCAAAACAGAGATTTATAGAAGGAAGGCTTATATATCAGAACATATTCTCTAGAGACAAAAAAGAAAAGGAAGATCAGTAGATACAGCATCCCAGACAATGAAAATGTTGGAGGCCTGCTAAGAATCTTTATCTTATACCTGGCCCTGGTTTCTCCAATCCCACCACCCCTGCCACTGCAGGGTTAGGATACCAGCTAACTTGATGGAAGTTGTTTCTTCCCCCACAACTCCCTATTTCACAAGAAAGCAGCAGTATGAGTTTCTGAATTCCTAAGGAGCCAAGACAGGAGAACAAACCGGACAGAGATGCGAAGAGAATATGACTGCAGGAGGTAGCAAGTTAGAATGACACTGGTTTGGGGTCTGGAACATTTTGGAAGGCTGTATTTTCAAATTAGTTTGATTATAAAGATTACCAAAAATAGTTTGTTTGTTTGTTTGTTTGTTTGTTTTTTAAGGATAGCCAGGCCTTCTCCTGGATATCCTAATTCTTGATGTATGGTAGGGCTCAAGACTTTACATGTTAATACATTTAATACATTTAAATACACTGATTAAGAATGGCTGAAAAACACTAGTACATGTTAAGGTTAAAAAGTTTCTGGATATTTAGGCTGGAAACTATATTAAACATAGAAGCATCATAATTGCTCATTTTAATTGTTTATATTAATGTTGTGGAAACAAGTTGTAGGCTTATTATGTGTAGTTCTTTAAAATAACATGAAGAAATTAAGGAGACATATTAACTGATTTATTGATATTGTTATTTTATAGTATAATAAAGTTTACCAAACAAGTAGAAAATGCTAATTACAGTAAAATAAAAAAAGAACTATTAAACAAAAAGAAGATTAAAAATAAATACCATATGACCATCCTGCCAAGAGAAATCACTTCTAATTTAGAGTGAAATAACATTGCAACACTTCAGGAACATAGTCCTGAAAAGTCTCCATTGTGTGTAGATATTATCTGTGTTTAGCAAGATGTTTTTGTAAAAAAAGAAAAAGTTTAGAAAAATCTATTTAAAACAACGTTCAGAATATTAAATCAATATTCAAGAGGACTACCTATTCAAAATCAACTCTTTGCCGGTATCTAAAACTACTTCTTCCATAAAAAAGAATAGTCTTAGAAACTTTCTGTCATGATTGGACATTTTGTGTTGTGTTGGCTAAGTCTGTAAAGGGATTTAAAGTCTTATTCAAACTTCACCCACCCTGACACCACCTAAAAGTAAAAATGTTTAGATTAATCAATTTCCACAAATTTACACAATATCCCTTTATTAATTGTGCAATGTAATTAATGGAGAAAAAAGGAGAATTAAATTGTAAAAATCAAAACACAAAAAAAGTTCTGAAAGACCTTCAATTTTCCACAAATCATTGCAATCTACTGAGACAGATTCTTTTACAAGCCTTATGTTAGTAAATCCTGTTCTTGGTGTTTTCAAATAGCCAATACTTAAAATATGTATTACAGCTGTTCTCTCTTTTGTTAAGGTGATTATGGCAAAATCTAATGTAAAAACTCAGTGCCTCCTTTTACCTATATACACATGTACATTCACACACATATATACATGTACATCATGTACATGATATTTAGAAAGGAATAATGTCTATAGTCTATTCATAAATAATTGCATTTCTGGCCAATTATGTGAGGCAAATATAACATTATAAAATATGTTAACTAAATATTTTGTGACTTTTGGTAGCCACATTTAAGAAATACAACTTTTAGCCCTGGCTGGCGTAGCTCAGTGGATTGAGCGCGGGCTGTGAACCAAAGTGTTGCAGGTTCGATTCCCAGCCAGGGTACATGCCTGGGTTGCAGGCCATAACCCCCAGCAACCGCACATTGATGTTTCTCTCTCTCTCTCTCTCTCTCTCCCTCCCTCCCTTCCCTCTCTAAAAATAAATAAATAAAATATTGAAAAAAAAGAAATACAACTTTTAAAATTAAAAGTAACTCTGTACTGTGATTTGATCTTAAAATGCCTGTAATATTTCTTTACTAAACATTAGTACTAAACAATAAGACTAAAAAAAAATTCTCATTTATCAGAATCTGAGGGATTTGTATCCAAAGTTTCAGGAAAATGCCAGATATGTAACTTGTGGTTCTAACAGAATAAATGCCACCCAAGGACATTGCATGCTCTGCTAGCTGATGACGAGTGTCACCTCTTACTCTGCCCAGTAAAATACAAAGGTAAATTTCTATCAGAAGTCCCACTGAGAGTACTGGAGGTTAAAAATGTGTATATGAGGAACTTCCAGCAAGAAATGCCTATTATGGTAAAGAAATTAAAAGTAATCACTTTTCCTTCTTAGGATCATCATCTGGGGAAATGTAAGACAGTATTATTAAGCCTTCGCTACTACCTCATTACAAATACTTCATTAGTATTTTTCAGCTGCCCATTTGTCTCTCTTCTCTCCACCTGCATATCTTCCCAGCCAATTTTCAATAATGACTGTCCCTTTTCCCAGCCTTCAATGTGCCAAGCACTGGACAGATTCTAAAAGGCTTTGCTTCAAAGTAAAATGGAGAACTTGGCCGGGACTTAGCTGCCATGGAGACACCCTCGATATTTTTTTCTTGCAATTCACATTTGTCTGAATCGAACATTTTTCCCTTTTCTTTTTCTTAAGGGCACTCTTCTTTCCCAACTGCTCCGGAGCCATTGCCCCCAATTTATGGATCAAGAGAAACCAGCATTTTCTTTTGTTTTCTGTATCTACTCATTTAGCATAATTTAACCACTTCTTCCATTTTGAAGTGTATGACATTCACTTAGCTGAATCTCTATCTATATTGTATCTGTAATCCTCCCGAATTGTCTTCCATTACTATTGCAAACTTCAGAGCCTATTTAACATGCATTAGCTCTGTGCAAACATCTGACAGTTTAGTATTTAACATCAGCTCTTGTACTGAAGAGTCACCCTGTACGTGCTTAGCCCATTCATTTTAAGTGACTCTATTCATCTCTTCAAATCATTAAATCATCACCTCTTGTACCCATTGCCCTTTGGAACTGTCATTGATTTAATCTAAAAACAAGAAAAAGTTGAAAACTCTTCTAATTTTAACACCACCACCCTGTCCTACTTTCATTATTTCTCTGTGCTAGAATGCTAATCGCTTTATATTGCTTTTCTCTGAATCCACTTCTCCATTTCAACCCAGTCTCTATCCTGCACCAGAGCCCTTTTCTTCAAAATGTAAATTTGATCATGTCCCACATCCTTAGCTCCACCTTCACGTTAAAGGATTTTAAATTCTTCATTGTGAGAAAGATGGAGCAAGTGTTATGCTGTCAAATGTTTTACAATCAGTTGACAGTGACTGTGGGAGTTAAAAAACCCTAATTTTATAGCATTTGCAAAATTTCCATAGTTTACACCTACAGTGGCATCACTGAGTATAGAGTTGGAAAAAGATGTGCAAAGTTGACCATGGAGAGCCAGCATAAGCTGACTGAAGCACAACAGTGGATAGAGGAAAATTCCTTAGCTTGAATTTTAAGTCTCTACTTTGTCCCCTTGGACCTTGTTGTTCATCCAGACAGTCCACTGAAGACTGTTTAGTTTCTCAAATGTGTTCTGCTCTCTCTAGCCAGAGGAACTTCATACATGCTATTCCATCTGCCTGGATCATTCAACTTTGCCAAAATTAACATCTCAGCTGTACTGAAATTTTCATATGGAAATCTTTTCTGGTCCTGATGGCACTCAGACTAATCCAGAGCCTTCTATTGTATGTACACTGGGCATCATGTACTTCCTTTCTCTTAACATTGTTGTCATTTTTACATCTATTTGTGTGACTGTTTAATTAATGTCTCTCTCTCAACCAGACTGTAAACTCTATAAATACAAGGGTTATGCTTGGGTAGGCTTATCATTGTATCATCAATGCTTATATCTAGAGTATTTCTAAGCAAATAGTAGTTTCTAAAAATAGTAACATGTTTAATGAAAAAAAATTAAAAAATATTTATTCTACTGAGTACTTAACATATACTAGAGGTTTATTTGACATTTAGTGAATGATTCATTGAAGATTTTATCTACTTCACTTTTTCACTTATGAAATATTTTCACTTTTATTAAGGTTATTTTATTCCTTTATATTCTTTACTCAATATTATTCTCACCCTTTCTTGCTACCTTATAAATCTCTGTTGCATATGCTACATTGCTCAAAGCCTATATTCCAATTATTTGAAATGCCATTGTTATACTCTGAAGTACCAATTAAATCCATTTGAACTAGTATGTTTATTAAGGCTACTGTCTCCTTGTTGATTTTTCTGTCTGGAAGAACTATCCATTGAAGTCAATGGGGTGTTAAAATCCCTGACTATGACATCATTTCTATCGATCTCTCCTTTTACCTTCATTAAGATTTTCTTTACATATTTAGGTGCTCCTATGTTGGATGTATAAAATGTTTACCAGGGTTATATCCTCCTGTTAGAATGTCCCCTTGATCATTATGCAGTGTTCTTTGTCTCTTACTGTAGCCTTGGTTATAAAATCTATTTTGTCAGATGTAGATATTGCTACCTGAGATTTTTTTCCCTTTCCATTTGGATGAAATGTCTCTTTTTTTCCATCCCCTTATTTTTGTCTGTGTATATCTTCTGATCTGAGGTAGATTTCTTGGAGGCAGCATATATATGGGTCTTGCTTTCTTATCCATTCAGCTACCCTGTGTATTTTGGTTAGAGCATTGAAGTCATTTACATTTAAGCTAATTATTGATAGATATGCATATAGTGCCATTTTATTGTCTTTATTTCTGACCAGTACTTTTTTTATGATTTCTATGCATTTTTTCATGCTGTTAGTATCATTATAATCATTACTCTAAATTCTCTATCTGACCAATTTCATCTAGTTCTTCTGGAGAATTATCTTGTTCTTCCATTTAGGGTCTGTTTCTTTGTCTTCCCATTTTGGCTGCTTCTTTGTATTTGTTTCTATGTATTAGGTAGATCTGAAAAAACTCTGGTGTAGACCTATGTCGAACTCTGTCTGTGATTGCCCTGGGCCACCTATTTGGAGCTGTCAGCGATCCACAGCTTGTGGCTCCCTTTGCTGGGACTGGGTAAATGCAGAAAGAACTGGGTTGAACACCAAGGCTGGCTTTTACCAGCACCAGGTCTGGAGGAGGGTTGGCTAAAGTCTCAGAGCCCCCAGAGGTCTACCTTAGTTGTTAATCTGCAGTAGAATATCTGCTGAGGTTGTTTCTACTGGATTTTTTATTGTTGCTGGGTTTTTGTTTCATCTCTGAAACTGAGTTGACTGTTTTTGCCTTGTATCTTTCACTTTAAAAGCCAGATGCCTGTTTATTCTAAAAAGTCAGTTTTTCAAAACTAATTAAAAAAATAAGAGACATAGAATCTGTTTTATCAAAATTTCCATTTAAACATTATGTTTAAAGTGCTTGCTGCCCAGTGTTTTAAAAGCTAGAAGTATTCTTTTTGAAGTGTCAATCTGACTACTACCATGATTTTGATGGTAATTATAGTAGAATGCTCATATTTCAAAGAATGAGATCAGAAGTTTGTTTTAATCTCTTCACTGAATGAATCTGGCAGTGTTTCTATGGAGCCCTGAGTCTATACATTTGCAATGCATTTTGATGTAATAAACTCATTGTTTGGATTGATCTGGAGGGTTAGACCAGTGGACTATATTAGCAAACAGTCCTGTGTGGATGGAGCTTGTTTTAAGCATAGACATTATCAGACAGATACCACATGCTCTTCTGTGAAAATTATTTTGGTATAATCAAAGCACAAATTGAATAATACATATACACACACACACACACACACGAAGCTCTGTCCATAAAATATCCAGCAATGTAAAATGAAAAATAGAGACATTCGTTGAAGATGCAAGAAACATAGGACAATGATGCCTCATAGGACAATGATGCCTCAGTCCCCTTCAAAGAAGGCACCCTGGGACCTCACACAGTTCTCCAAGCATCTTTTCTACTGTACAAAACACTTTGCCAAATCTTTTGTTGGAATCATCATCAGCTGTCCTATTGTATTTTCCTGAATCTCACTGATGGTCTGAAATCTATTTTCTTTCAAAGGTGATTTTAGTTTTGAGAAAAACCAAAAGTTGCAGGGTGCCAAATCTGGGTTGTAGGGGGGGGCTGAGTCACCTGGGTGACTTGATGTTTCACCAAAAATTCTGCACAAGACATGATGCATGAACAGGCAAATAGTCAGATAAAGCTGCTAATCACCCACTGCCCATAGCTGTAGCCATTTTCATCATATTGCATCTCTCAACTGATGGAAAACATTGAAGTAGTACTCCTTATTAGTTATTTGGCCTGAAGGGACATACTCGTGATGGACAACACCTTCCCAATCAAAAAACACAGTTAATGTGGTCTTGATCTTACTGCATCTATTCAGTGCCTTCTTCACATGTGGAAACCAGGCAACCTCCATTGAGATGACTGGTCCTTCATCTCCAGATCACAGCCATAGACCCACAATTCATCTCTAGTTATGACCTTCTTGAGGGAATGTGGTTCACTGGTAGCAGTTTGAATCAAGTCATTAGCAACTGTAGCATGATGTTCCTTCTGCTCTGGTAGCAGAAGCTGCAAAATGAATTTTTCTAACACGTTTCATGCCAAAATCGTGCATCAAAATCTCAGACACAGAAGTTTTTGGAATCCCCAGATCAGCTTCTAGTTCTCTCACTGTTAGTCACCAACCTTTGCTGATTGCAGCCCATACATGTTCAACATTCTCAGGTATTCTGCTTGTTGGGAGGCCTTCCAGAATATGGATCACTTCAACAGATTCTCAACCATCTTTGAAGTATTTGTGCCACCCCTTTCTTTGTGCTACACTCATTGAATTGTTACCAAAAGCCTATTGAATCATCCAAATAGTTTCCACAGAGGAATGTTCAAGCTTAACACGAAATTTGGTGCAGATTCATTGCTCTAGTTGCTCAGTCATTTTGAATGTGATGGTCACACGGTACACATGCTCACTCAATGGTGTCTACTGCCCCCACTGACTGGTAGAGCAAAGTTATCATTATTCGCATATGTGCATTCCAGTCCACTATCCTTGGCTGCCAGGTTACATCAATGTTGTGCAAACCATACTCATTACATTATATAATGGCTGGAATTTTTCTGGACAGGCCTATTTTAACTTTTATTTAGAAAAACTCCAAACAAATTCTATAAAGAATACAAATAAGTAATGTCACTCTTTGGCTCCTACTTTGGCAATAAGACAAAAACACTGAAAATGGTTAAAAAGAAAACAGTAAAATGACTCCTGGAATTATAATTTATGATAAAACTGTTGCCTACAAAAAAACAAGAATATAACAAATCATAATGTATCTATCTCTAGTGAAACTTGCTATGTAAGTGTTAATAGTTTAGATAAAATCCTGTAGAAGCTTTCTTTCTAAACATACAAACTATGAGATGAAAGGATAAATAAATGGAAATATTAACACATAGTATTACCATTCTCAAATACCATTCTCAATATAATATATGAGTAGGCAAAAAGTAGTAAGAAAATAGAAAAACTAACATAAATAAAAAAGAACAGATCATAATAATATTTTAAAATTGGCACTAGGTAATAATGAATACACCTTTTCAAATATACATATTGGATGTTCATGAAATTTGACCATATGTTAGCTTGCAAAGCAAACATAGTAAATTTCAGATATCAAGATTAATACTAATAACAATGAATATTGTTATTCAGAATATTAGACACCAGAATATTAGACATTATCAAGAAGGTCAAAAAACCAAAAGCATTTTTTATACTGAAAAAATAAATTGTTGGGTCAAAGGGAGAATGCAAATTGAAATTTCAAAATAATTTAAAAACAATCATGATAATAAAATTCAATTTATTTTATAATACATGGATAATATTTAAAAGACATTATAAGAAAAGCCATAGCATTAATTACTTAGATGTATACAATGACATCAATAAAAATAAATGCATGAAATATTCAAATGAAAAATATTGAAACAGCCCCTGGCTGGTGTAGCTCAATGCATTGAGCGCGGGCTGTGAACCAAAGTGTTGCAGGTTCGATTCCCAGTCAGAGCACATGCTTGGGTTGCAGGCCATGGCTCCCAGCAACCACACATTGATGTTTCTCTCTCTCTCTTTCTCCCTCCCTTCCCTCTCTAAAAATAAATAAACAAAATCTTAAAAAAAAAGAAAAAATATTGAAACACCATACTGAAAGAAAATAGAAGAAATGATATAATTAAAATACTCCTAAAAGTAATAATAAAAAAAATGCCTTAGGAGTCATTTAGAAAAGTAAAATTTGGTGTTTTATAAAAATTAATTAAAGTAGGTAAATCATTATTTAACCAAATTAATTTTAAAAGGAAAAAAGTAAGCCCACAAATATAGAGACCATGATAAGAGAAAAATAACCATAGACAGTTCTATTCTGGGTAAGCATGTTACAGAACAGGCCCAAGGGGGCGGGTGTATGATATACTATTACTGAAAGGACTCCCCACTAGGTTTGCTATGCCCATTGCCAGAGGAAGGATGTCTCTCAATGCCTAAGATTTGTGAAAAGGAAAGGAAATGTTTATTTAAAGCTATACAGACTTAAAGTAGTGACTGAATGTCTTCATTAAAATATTAAAGTCCTTTAGGATACCCACAGATGCACACAGTCCTTCCTTCTCCCTCTGCCCTAATCTGGGGTACCATATCTCAGGAAAAGAACTAGAAGTCCATGATTCAGGCTCCCAGCACCATCAGCTGTGTCACCACCATGATCTCTAGTTAATCCAAAGCCATGTGGCACCTTCTCAAGGCCCACCAGCAAGAGTCCTATCACCCCTTTTTCTTCCAGGCAAAGTCTCTCCTGCTTCCTAAGCCATGTGGCAAAAAGGAGTACACCAAAGGCACGTGGTCCTTACTCTGCCAAAGCCGCATGGTTCTCTCTCCTATGGCTACTCAGTCTGGGTTTAAGTCCCTGAGCCAATCTTCCTCTGCAGCCCCATTTCTGACTCCTCCTACAATCAGTTACACCTGCCAACATTCCTGTATTCTTCCAGGTTTACTGGGCTGCCATCATAAGTCTGGACAGGTGTGTCCCCATGGCATGGAGCCAATCTTCTCCAAGCTCTCATGCAGGCGCTGTAACTAGGGGGAGCTGCCTCCCAGTTACATCTTGGGTGGAAGTCATTACCATCCCCCTGGCTCAAAGCATGGCCACAACTATTTAACATATCTATGAAACCAGTTAAAGGTTATAGATATGTTAAATGACCATGCCAGAGGTTAGCAGCAAAGCTGTGGCTGTACAAAATAGCTCTGCATGGTCCTGTTCCATGTGTCCCTTCCCCCAACTCAACCCTGTGCGGGGAGGGGTGAGGACATCCTATATATATTTCTACTATTTCCTGGACACCTTGAGTTTTGGACCCCATTCCAAATCTCTATTTGGGGTCCCCCTCTTGGCTGCACTGTTACAAGCACAGCCAAGGAAACTGGCTTCTCTCTTCTCCCATTCCAAACTAGGGCTACAGTTTCCCTCCAAGATGGTCAGACTACCACAGCTTCTCATCCACATCTCAACAGCTTTATTTAGGCTGAAGAAACTCTATTCCAGGCAAAATCACCTGAGAGTTCTGGGGCTTATTTCTTTCATGTAGCTACAAGCAGACAGAATAGGCAGATGTATTGGACCCTGTTATGCACCCTCACCTTATTTATAGAGTGGACATTTCATAATAATGGTGAGTTGAAAAGATCATGATGCACTTATAGGTTAGAGGTGTCACTCTGTCCTTCCCACCCCCTGCTCAAAAACTGTGACAGAGCTTTTCCCCAGGGAGAGAAGGGGATTTTAAGAACTGAGAGCTCCATAGTTCAGGCCTCTCACTAAGAGGGCAGACTTTATTTTCATAGAGAAGGGAAGTACAAGACTAAGGGCACTTTGCAAAACAATGAAAGTGTTAATGGTAAGCAATTAGAAAGGGTTTCAGTTCCAAGACAACAACAAGTGAAACTACAGAGTAGACTGAAGTTTAACAAAGAGAACCAGGATAAGAGACAAATAAAAAAGCCTTTGAGGGCTCAGTACAGCATCAAAGACTAGCCTCAAAGCCCACCCCAGCAAAAAGCTCAGATTTAAGTTGATCACACTGTGGAGTAATTTATTTTCCAGGAATAAATTATTGTAAAAAAATTACAAAACAATAAACTAGCAATTAGTGGAGGCTAAGAGCTAAGGAAATCTGTCACTAGCAGATCTCGCTAAGAAAAACACTAGCCAAGGCTGGTGTGAAAGGACCATCCACAGTTGGATGGACCATTGTCCTGGTAAACATGGGTTCAATTCCCTGTCAGGACACATGCCTGGATTACAGGTTCGGTCCCTAGTCAGGGTGCATACAAGAAACCAATTGATGTTTCTCTCTCGTATTGATGTTTCTCTCCCTCTCTCTCCCATCTTTCCCCTCTTTAAGCATGTACTCAGATGAAGATAGAAGAGAAAAGAGAGAGAGAGAGAGAGAGGCAAATACTAAAGGGAATTCTTAAGGCTGAAAGCAAGTAACACCAGAAAGCAAAAGTATGGGATATATTATTCTTGGCTGGTAATTTTTCTCTCTCGGTAGTTTGAATATTTGGTTCCACTCTCTTCAGCTTGTAGGGTTTCTGCTGAGAAGTCTGATGATAGGTTACTTTCTTCTTTTCCCTGACTGCCTTGGGAAATGTTTTGTCTTTAATACTTGACAGTTTAAATAAAATGCCCTTGGAGAAGGCCTTTTTGGATTGAGGTAATTTGGTGTTCTGCTTGCTTCTTGGATTTGAGGATCTAGCTCTTTTTGTAGGTTTGGAAAGTTCTCATCAACTATTTGCTCAAATAGGCTCTCTGGTCCATTCCCCTCACTTCTTCTGATATGCCTATAATTCTTAGATTGCTCTTTCGGATTGAGTCAGATGGTTCTTGTAGAGTACTTTCATTTTTTTTTTTTCCTGCTCCAGTCTCTCTCTTCTTCCCTCTGCACCATTTCTAGATTTCTATATTTGATACAACTAATCCTTTACTCCATCTGGTCTGCTCTATTTCTTATGCTCACTAATTCATTCTTGATATCTTTTACTGAGCTATTCATCTCCAGAATCTCTGTGTATTTTTAAGTTTTAATTTCTCTGATAAAGTACTTGTTTTGTTCACTGATTTGTCTTCTAAGCTCATTAAATTGTCTGGCTGTCTTTTCCTACATCCCATTGAGTTTTCTTCAGAACTGCAATCTTAAATTCTCTGTCATTTCTTTCACCTATTTCCATGCCTTTAAGTTTCTTTGCTGGATATATTTCATTTTCTTTCTGAGCTATCTCACTACCTTGATTATTCATGGTATTTGATGAATTCCTTCTCTGTCTAGGCACCTATGTATGAGGAGCACTTCTCTAGTAGATTGATATGAAAAAGTATTTCTATTATTTTCAGTAAGTCAGTCATGCTGAAGCACAACTTTTATTAGTTCTCTTGAACTTTCTGGCTTTTCAAATCTCTGTGAGGTGTTAGAAAATGGGAAGATGGGTGCATCCCCTGTGATCTGGTTGCCCCAGTTCCAAGGGACCAACTCCATGGGGGAACGCAGTGGGCAATGGGGCTCCAAATCCATGAAAACCTATGCTGGTCCCCACAGGCATATGCTGCCATCAGTGTAGCCATGATGCATGGGAGTAGATGGGCTGAGGTAACCCAGATACCTTCTAAATAGCTTTGTCCTCCTGGTAAGGGCAAACTCAGACCTCCATGAAGTCCTCTCTGCACTTCCAACCCCAGAACCAGTAACAGAGAGCATCCTTTGCTCAGGGAAAAAGTGATTCTGCAGTACCAGTTCTCAGATTTGCAGATAATGTACTCCACGACCCAATACCAAAGCTGGGAAAACTCTGGGAGGGTGAGGAGCAGCCAGGCTCCACGGTTTTGTTTCTCTGTCTGGAATGCTAACTGTTAGTCTAATTGTTGCTCATTTGTAGGTAATCTGTTTTGTGACTGTAGAATTTTACAATTTTTTCAGCCTTTTGTATTCTGCACTATGAGGTGTCTGGTTAGAGATTTGAGCTTTTTAATCCTGTTTCTCATACAGTACACTTTTCATTTGAGGCATATTGTCTTTTCTGGAAAATTAAGTGCTATTATCTCTTCAAATATTACTTTTATTTTATTCTTTCTTCTCCTGATACCTTTGGAATAATATTAACTGGGTCAACTTCTGACCAATTGTTTCTGAAACTATGCTTCTTTATTACTCCTTTATCATCCTATTTCTGTATATATTTTTACAATGATCACTTCAATCTTATCCTGTTTATCTGCTTTCTAGTAATTTCACTTATATCATTTTTCATTTGCAAATTTCTAATCATTTTTTGTTGTCCATTTTTTTCCTGCTTGTTTCTATTTCATAATTTCTTCTCTTTTTAAAGGGAAGATTTGTTCATGCATCTTGTTTGTTTTACTTTTCTTTCTCTTTGATTTGGAGGCTCAATTCCAGTCCATATTTCTGTATTCACCCAACCTTACCACATAGCTTTTTGGTAACCTCTAACTGTCCTAGGAACTTCCAAACCCAAACTAAATCTTTAATGACACTCCTGGATCTCTTTCAGGAGTGATTATCTGGGATATTGTAGACACAGTCATTGAGACAGTGAGTTGTGTGGTTCACTTTCTGGTCACCTTTCCCCTCCTACCTTTCTCACTCAATCCACAACTTCCTATATGCTATAATGAGACAGGTCAGCCAACAGATATTTTGGTTTGTATGTTTTGATTAAAAATGTATATATCTTTGATTTTTCTGTAAAATTCCTATCCTACTACATTGCTCTAAGTGAGACTACAGTTGGTTACCTGATTGGAATGGACATGACCCCATGGGGACTTAACTCCTGGTCAACATGGTCTGATTGCAGACACAAGGCCCAACATGCCCAAAACATCGTGTCTAATCTCTGCCTTGTGTTCTGTGTAGCTTTGCTCCAAATCAATATTTATCTTGTTTTTGAGCTCAATCTTATCTTTAATTTTTCTGTTTTAAAGTACTTTTTGTTATTATTTTGCATTTGGAATTGGACATGGGGTGGGAGAATGACTAAGTAGAAATTCATGGTATCATTTTGACCAGAGTTTTCTATTATCACTTTTAAATGCTCATTATTTTCTGTAATTTCCCTATTTTTGGACATTTATGTTCTACTTGCATAATTTGTTATATATACTATGGACATGAAAAACAACTGAAATGATTTAGGGTGTCCAGAAAAATATAGGCTTGGAGTAGAAGGTGCTAAATAACAGTTTTCATATATGTTGTCACATGTATATATATATATTAAAGGATGTCAAGTGCAAATGAATTTATTACTGTCTGTTGAAGTAAAGAGTCAGTTTTAATAAAAAAAAAAAAAAAAAAAAACAGGGAGAGACCCTGAGCTATGGTATAAAGGAACAACAGCCTGGAGTTTCTATAATGACTCTCCCAACCCTGGTTTTTTGTGGGGGTTTTTGGGCAGAATTTTAAGGTTTTATTAACACAAACACAATGTGCACACAGTCTGTCTATTCATTTTCTTCCCTGCACAGCCTGGCATTGGGATGGGTGACTCTGATGGTGGAACTGGCGGAAACCCAGAGGCATCGACAATAGGGTGTGCAGTAGATTCAAGGGCCAGATATTGATGCCCAACACTAGTTATGGGAGCAACAAGAAAACATAGCACATGCTGCCCAGTGTTTTTCAAAAGTTCCTGGTCCATATCATCAAGGAGCTTGAAGTGCTGCTGATGTGCAACAAATCTTATTGTGCTGAGATTGCTCACAACGTCTCCTCAAAGAACCACAAAGCCATTATGGAAAGGGCAGTCCAGCTGGCCATCAGAGTCACCAATCCCAACCCTACGGTTTTTACTCATAGACTGGGTGTCCATTCAGTAGCTTTTAGAGTACATTGAAATGTGGAATATGTAGATGGATTAGAATAGATGAATTTCAAGTCCTCCTTACCACTGAGATTCTGACTTTAATATATTGGAAAGAGAATTTAGAAAATTCAGAGATTATCTTTTATGCTAAATTTGCCTGAGTTTTTCACCTACTTCCAAGAACAAAGGGATGACAACTTGGGCATATTGTTGATTAAATCAACGTGCTATTAACTTCGACTAGTTTTTTTATATAATAAGATAATTATCTCTTCCTCAAATGCATGGCTTTGGGTTATAGATCATGGTCTTTGAATTGTGGCTTACTGTATTTATTTACTTAACTCTTACTTATATAACATTTACTGAGAAACAAACTGTTTAAGGTGCTTCACAAATATTAGCCCACTTAAATTTTCAAAAAATTGTCTGACATAGGTGATAATAATGTTTCCAGTTTAGAGGTATATATAACTGAGGCATACAGAGGTTAAATAACAAAGAGATAGTAATGGCAAAAAGGATTCACATACAGAAATTCAGGGACCTAATTCTTTGGGATACTGCTCAACATAAAATTATTCAATACATTACAGCTACTACAAAGTTTTGTTTTTTTTAGCAAGTAAGCATTTTATGTTAAAGGATACTGAAAATTTTTTACATGCTCAATTTGGAATGAATTCATTTAATACAATAATATACACTTTTATTGGTCAAGAATACAATATCTATTACAAAAGATGTGTATAAATATAAAATTAAAAAGGGAAATAGAAATGTTACAATATAATATATAACTAAAATTTAATTATTCATTGACATCCTGAAATTTATTTACTGCCTGCTTTCCAAATGGGTTTCAGGTGGCAAGAGTGGAAATTAATTAATACATGCTTTCTTTTCAAATAAGAAGTGTTAAGGTAATGATGTTAACACAAAAGTTGCACCAAGCTCCAGGGTGATAAATCACTTTATTAGGAAACCCAAGACAGCATTAACCTTCCATTCATGACTTATCTAGCAGCAGCCATATTTGTGGAACAATTTCTATGTGAATTAAAAAAAAGTAAATTGATATTAAGGTTATCTGAAAATGGCTACTTTATCTGTATGATTTATGAGCAATTGTGAGCATGGTGTTTATCATGTAGACACAAGAAATACATTTAACAACCAATGCAAATCATATAAAGTGAAGAAAAGGACCCAAAGACTGTTATATTGACACATGTTCCCACAAAATTGTGTCTTCATTCATGTTTCCTCAAATTGTTGATATATACATAAAATAATGCTATGGAGAATTTTCACCACGTCTAATAAAATATGTTACAGATGCTCTCCATTTACATGAAAGAACTTCACTGGTATTCAGCATCAAAAACCTTTTAAACGTGTGGAAACTTGGATAGTTCTTCAGCTAGCTAGATAGAGAGATAGATGATTGATTTTGCTGCTAGGAAAAGGGAATACTTTTAAACTGTAATTTTCATTTATTAAATATAAAAAAATAAAAGGTACATTTACTTGAAAAATGTGTTCTTAGCTTTCTTTCAAGTGTCCCAAAACACCATAAGTCCTGATACTTCTTTCTTTGGCAGTGGAGAAGAGGGTAGCAGATCGATAAAATAAAAAACTAATTAATATTGGACATTCTCCCATTTTTCAAGTTTATGTGGAAATGTTTCTGATACTATTTCAGTTAAGAGCTGGTTTCAAACTAAACCAGTTGATTTGTTGGCAATAACCACTAATAAAAGTATAAAAATTGGTCTATGAAATTTTCTGTAACTACAGCCATAGTTCAATTTAAAATCTACATGTACATACCACCACAGATTAATCCTGATACAACTTTAACCTTTATTTGTTCTGGGAATGGTTTTATGCCCACTCATATGACTGCCTTAGCATGTGATACAGCTGTAGATGATTATCTCTGTGGTGATGGTAATTATTTCTAAGAGGAAATAGTGGTCTGTTCCCCTGAGTTATGAGGTGAACAGTTAACAATGATAGTTTCTTTTCCTAATGCACTGAATAATATTTTTATCCCTTAATCCATCATGGGTAACTGGTGCCCACTGGAGATCCCTAATCATGTTTGAAATATGGCATTTGAAAAAAATGGTTTCCAGATAGGCTTACCATTATTATAAATAATTAATATAGGTCCCAATTGTAGAATTCACATTATGTGACAATCATTGTGATAAACTCTTTAAATATTTATGTAAGCATCCCCACCCTCCCATAACGTCAACTTCACAACCATTATGGCTTCTTTCTATGCAATGTGCTGGGTACAAAACATTTACAAGTAAACAAACATATATATAGAAAACAATGATGTGAAAATTTTCTTCCTCAGCTTCATGAACTCCTAACTCCCTTTCAGAAGAACTCTTATGATTCGTGGACTCCTGGTTAAGAACCCTTGCAAGATCCTTCTTTGACTAAACTCTAATCAGCATCGTACTCAATGAGTACATTCACCATGTGCTAGCTACCATGAGTACATTGACACAAACTAAGTGTATATTTTATTTTTAATATTTAATCTTATTGTCTCTATTAAACATGCTTGCAGTTTATGTGAAAGTGGCTTCACTTTATTTCAGAAATGCTAAGCCATGAGATGTGATACCTCAATGTAAAAACTCACCAAGAGAATACCCATGTTCTCCACTGGTGTGGCCTGAACTTGATCTTCAATGGCATTTTGAAACTACTTAATTCACAACACTGGAGTATTGCCAGTGGAACTTTTCTAGTTAATTATCTATATCTATATTGTCTTGAAATATGTTTAAACAAAATATACTTAACTATTTTATTCATAGTTAAGAGGCTACTATTTTATTCATAGTTTGCTGGCAAACTGTTCTGTTTTCCTGCCACCTCTGCTATGCTGTTATAATACCAAACATTCACTATTTAGAGATGTTTGTTGAGATGAAATTACTGATTTATGATGATTTATTCCTCAGGATAACTTTGTAACATATCTCAAAGCTAAGATAGTTTGAGGTTCAAGTTCCAATTAGAGGTTAGTACAAATCTCTTCAAAGATAAAAGCATAGTAAGATAATTATTGCCTGGAAATTCCTAAAACTGTATTATAGCTCCTGCTACGGCCTTCTTGCCAAAATGAACTATCTGTTCATTTATTCTAAATTAGAATTGTGTAGTTAACAAAGATTGAGAAGATTAAAAATATGGTGTAAAGCCAGTATAGCATAACATTGAGTATTTCTTTTTGTAAATACTGCTCTCCCAAGCTTAGTTAAGTGTTATTTAAGATATCATTAGATCTTTATATAATGTTCACATTGTTAAAATTTAAGCTTGACATTAAAACATGTATGAAGCTCTATCAAGCATCATTAATGATTAAGCAATGAAGGAATATGTTATTATACTGTATTCAATCTTTAATGTCCATTAAATCCACTTGATAAGTGTGATTGGGAACAATGCTAAATGTAATTCCTGCTCTCTTGCAATCCTTTACATATTAGGAAGAAATGAGGGTCTTAAAACACCAATCAGTAAGCAATGAAAGGAAAACCATACACAGTGGCTGTAATTTGAATGGATCTTTCACAGAAATCTTATCTTCCCATTAGTGATAGTACTGAATAGACCTCCTGCCTCTGGCTTTGTAACCAAATGCTTGTGCATGTAGCACTGTGATTATATTACTATCTTAGGCTTTAGATCATCTTCAGCATCAGAATTCTTAATATCCTATTAAGAAATCCTTTAAAGGAAACTTAAGTGTTCTTTGAAATAAACTTCAATGCTTTTCTAATTTTTTATATAGATATCTTCTCTAAACCTCTTCTCAGATTGGGGAACAAATCCGCTTGCACATATGCACAGAGGGGTACTATACAGTTGGCTTACTTTCTATTTTAATTGCTCTCCTAACTAAATGTAATAGAAACAAAGCTGATTTTTGTCCAACGTTATAAGGACTATGGTTAACATGTGTCAACAATAATGTTTATAACTGGCTTTATCCTGAAAAGGCCTTTCTGAATTAAAAATACATTTTTAAAAAGGAATGAGCATTGTTCCAAAATTAAGATTTAATTTTTTGCTGTAATTTGTGGGCTAATGAAAAATAAATCTATCATGAAATTTAACCCAGTTTCCTGAAGGAAATGTTCTTTACTTATATCCCCAAGGGAGACCTTCCAACTAAATTTCTGAGCGAGTCAGCAGCATTCAACTTTCACTGGCTAGAAGCTAGAAGATAGGCACAAAATTTACATTAAAATCCCTCATTTTCTACTTTAAGGTGTTGTTGATCAGCAAGTGGCTCACTCTCACCATACTGATAAGGGTAAAGTAGGCAAGAGATAGTGAAGGATTTGTATCTTTTGATATATTTAAGTATCCTTTTTTCTCTCCAGTGCTTATTGCTGTTTTGTTTGTAAAGATCTCTGATTTACTCCTAAAGTGTCCTTAATCTTCAGAGATAAATTTAGAATTCTTGTGTGTCAGAAACTGTTAGCATTTGGTGATTTGCTGAATGTCTCTCTGATATCCTGACATAATTAACAATGTGATTATTCTACTCAAGTTACAACAAGCAAGCATCGTTTGCCATGCCTGCCAGGTCCTAATGACACCCTTTCCTCAGAGACTATACCGATCCAAACACCCACTATACTCTTGTGTCTCAGGGAAATGAAACAGAGCAACTGAGGTGGTTCTACAGACCCTGCTTTCTGGCTTTAGCTGACAAGGGACAGATAGCTGCCCTCAGCCAGGCTAGTCAGAGTCTCTTAGAGCTGAGAGATTTTAATTGCTTAGACTTCAGTTATACAAACTGGATTGGTGGAAGTGGGGAGGAGCTGCTTTATACATAAAAAGTAGAGAAAGTCAGTCTATATAACAATAATAACAAAAAAATTAATAGATATGCAGTTAAAGCAGAAGGCGAAAGAGAGAGGAAGAGAGAGAGAGAGAGGGAGAGGGTGGGGAGGGCTAGAGACAATGTCTAGTCTTCTTACAGCTTTCTAGTTCTTGGCTTCACTTACCTTAGAAAACAGCCAATTGAAAAAAAAATGGAGTTTTATTAATGTCATATCAATGAGTTTCACAACTTCATAGACATATTTTTTATAAAGCAAAGTTCTCACATTTTTGTGTTACCTTTATGTACATGAGAAGAGTCCTGTGTCTCAATACTGTAACTTTTCTTCCAGGTTTGGAAAATACTCTCCAAACTTTTATTTTTTAATTGATATTTGTCACATATGCTACATGACTTGGTTTCCTGGGTAACAGTGTATATAGACTTAGTTGTAAATTTTCCTTTCCTTCAGCTCATACTTGCTGGTGATGGTGGGGTGTTCTAAAATATATATGAATTCCAGGATTAGAAAGTTCCCTCTCATCCTCCAGTACCTCTTGCCACCTGCCTCCTTATAGGACCCATATTAACCAATTTTCAAGCAGGATTTCCTGTCCTTCAATTTTCCCACAGGCCCTTGTGAGTGTATTTCTAGCTTTATGACACTCCCAGATTATACTACCTAATGAGTCATAAAATGACTTAAAATGTATATATAATGTAAAATTGTAGTATTAAACCATTCACTGAACATTCACTGAATAGCAGGCACTTTGTCCATTACACTTATTATTTGTTTTTCACAACAATCTTAGAAAATAAATATGATTGTTATTTCTTTTTGGTAGGTAAAGAAACTTAAGTCAAAAGGTAATAAATTAGTGAGGTCAAGAATTGAATCCTTGTCTGTAAGTGCCAGATGTCTGCCCTGAATCACTATACTATGCCAGGAAACACAAAGCTATGTGTTCCATTTATTTCTTTGAATCAAACATATGGGGAGGCAGAAAGAGAATCCCAGTCCCTCTGTTTTGGCACCAGGGAATACATGGTAGAGATACATACTGGCAGTGAGGGAGAAATTTGACTTGCAGCATTTATCATCGTGTATTTATCTCTTAAGGGCAGGAGAGCATTGTGTATCCCTTGTCTCACCCATTACATAATGTCTTCGTGGTGACAGGCTCTTCATAACAAGTTGGTTGATTAATAATCAGAACCAAGGATGCAGCCTGTTCTGCCATTGCCGGGGCAACTGCTATAAATTGTTGTCTCTCCTTTTACCTCCTTAACATAGTTCACTGCAAAAGTCTTCTATAAATAATGTTTCTTTATATTTTTTTATTTTTCAAAATTTTCTGTATATATCCAGAAAAGATCCTTGAATAAGCATCTAATAAAATATATAAGTATTTGCTAGAAAAGCTCGAACTTGGAACATTTTCTTGGCCATTTAAGCTCACAGTGACTTCTCCCACTTCTAACTTTCTTAACACTCCTGCTAGTGTCACACCACTGATCACTCACCTTCTGAGAACATCAGGGGTTGAGGAATATTCTTCTTTCTCATTGTTTTACAGATGAAGAAACTGAAGGCTAAAGAGATAAAGGGGTCCACCTCATGGTCCACCTCACATACAGCTGTGGACTGCAGAACGAGAAGCAGAATCAGGGGTTCTCAATCACAAGTCCAGTGATCCCTGCTACATTTCACACTACCACTGTGGTCTTCACAGTTTGGGTCATCTCCTTTAGTTATGCTTTTGGTTACAAACAGAAAAACTAATTTTGGATAATTTGAAGACAATGGAACATATTTGCAAACATCCCAAAATGCACAGAATTAATGGAATGTTGAAGAATCAGATCCAAAAACTTAGCAGGGGTTGATAGAAATTGGGCACCCAGGACAGTTAGTGTCATCCTGACATCCTTCATGACCACAGAAGACAGCTGTGGAAACAGCTATGGCCATATGATCCCTTAGTGGCACCGCGGCCTCCAGATAGGTAGGGTGCGGACTTGAATGCCACTGCTACTTTTCGGCGTTACAGTCTGCATCCTAGACTGTGTCCTCTTATTTGCACAAACCACTGTAGAGTCAAAGTCCCAGCCTGGGGTAGCCAAGGGTAAGGTGTGATCAAAGGCCCACAATTTAGGTGCCAAGGTCCTAGAAGACAGCAAGTATGCCCCCCTTGTCAGTGTTTATAGTAGAAGATAAAATAACACCTTGTTTTTTCTATCTTGATATTTCCCCAAACAGAAGGCATTCAGATTGGACAGCTACAAGGCACAAGTACCCACTAAACATTCTAAAATTGTTTAATTTATTGTCAAATAAGAAGTGCACAGGGCAAGTTTGATAGGCAAGAAAGATTTTAAGACTATGCAATAGGGAAGCGAGTTTGAAATCAAAAAAGCAGGAGAGGTTTTAATGCTGGCATGAGCCAGTGGAAAAGTACTGGATGAAGTTAGGGGAAATTGATATCCGAGGTTAGGCTATCTGTGTTTGCTAAGTGGCAAGGTTAGGCTCCTATCCTTCCACAAAGACTGGGAGGTAGGGGGGACCTTGTCTTTCTTGATAACACTTGCGAGAGGATGGAAGAAACTTTTTTTGTCTCAAAGGGGCAGATAAATAATTTAGGATACGAAGTCTCCTAAAGTAAATGATCACAGGAAAGGGCGAGTAGGTACTTCTAATCAGGAAGACAACCACCTAAAGTTTAGTCAAACTTAGGAGAATGCTTGGTATCAGTATGCCCATGTTCTGGTTCTTGAACCCATAGAAAGCCTTACAAGACTTCAGCTTATCCTAGAATCAGTTTCCATCCCTAAGGACCTATCACCATACTCTTAAAATATGGCTGTGGCAAAAGATGGTTAAGTATTTGAATAAACACTGTGAAAGTCATGAAACATCTTCTAGCATTCTCCCCAACTCCTGCCATCAAAACTATTTGGACAATATCAAATAACAGGATAAAAATAGGAATGTTTCTAAAGGCTTGAATACATAATTAGATTAAATGTACTCCAAACTGAAGGACAAATAGTTCCCAGGCTAAGATTATTTTTGGTTGTCTCGAGATATTGATAAAGAAAATTTGAATTCTTGTCAGCGAGTCTATTTGAAAAAAATGGCAGTAACAGCAGCCTAATTACAGTACCACTGGTCACTGACTGCCTTTGCAGGTTCACTGAAAACATCATTTTAATTTCACATTTGGGTTCTTTTTCACAAATGGAACATTGAGAAAACACACAAAAAATGTGTATTTGTTTTAACATTGTAAAACAAGGAAATGATCAGCTTTAAGAAATAGTGCTGTTGTGTTGGGATGCAGTAACATTTGCAAAGGATAGCTTGATCCTCACCCAAACCATCCTTTATTTCTGGAAAAAAAATCCTTTAGGCTGACCTTATCTTAAATCCCCAATTTAAACTACTCTAAACATTCAAAATAACCAAGTACTAACACTAAACTTTGGCTACCTCCAACATATACATTTAGAAAACTAGGATCTCTTTGTAGAAATTTTGCTGGTACTCATATTTTCTTCCCTCTATAGTCTATTACCTTTCAGAACAACAGGAACAAAAAACCCAGGAGGTTATTGAAATGAACAATGCCGGGATAAAAGCAACTGAGTTATATAAATGTATTTTAGATTTAAAAAAAAAGGAAAGGACATATTTGGGGTGATTTCTATGTTGCAAATTTATTCCTGGAAGCTAGAGATTGGGTGAAATAAACTTGATTGGAAATGTCTGTGTGCTTGTGTGTGCACATGTGTGTGGAAACTTAGACAAAGAAAAACAATCCTTGATATTTTTAGCAAGCCAAGTTCCTAAAGCAAAAACATTTACGCCTTAATCCATGCTTATTGGTGAATGCAAAAACCTTTATCCATAATGGCCCTCTTTATTTCTGAGCTCTCTCTATGTCCTATTAATCTATGTCTGTTTTTTATGCCAGCTGCTGTTTTGATTAAGATGGTTTTGTAGTGTAGTTTGATATTAGCATGAGTCCTGCAACTGTGTTCTTTCTCAAGATTGTTGTGGCTATTTGGGGTCTTTTGTGGTGCCATATTTTGGGGGATATTTGTTCTAGTTCTGTGCAATATGCCATTGGGTACTTGATATGAATTCAGTTGAATTTATAGCTTACTTTGGGTAGTATGGATATTTTAATGATGTTAATTCTTTCTACCAATAAAGATGGTATATGCTTCCACTTATTTATATCTTTTTAAATTTCTTTCTTCAGTGTCTTATAATTTTCTGAGTGCCAGTCTTTTATATCCTTAGTTAAATTTATTCTTAGCAATTTTATTTATTTTGAAGCAATCGTTAATGGGATTTTCTTAGTTTCCCTTTCTGATAGTTCATCATTGTAGTATAGAAATGCAACTGATTTCTGGATATTCATTTAGTATCTTACTACTTTACTGAGTTTATGTATAGTTCCAGTAGTTTTTTTGGTGGAATTTTTAGGGTTCACTATGTACAATATCATGTCATTTACAAATAATGACAGTTCTACTTCTTTCTCTCTGATTTGGGCATTTTTTGTTTCTGCTGTATCTAGAACTTCAAGTACTATGTTGTATAAGGGCAGTGAAAGCAGACATCCCTGTCTTATTCCTGATTTAAAGAAAATGCTTATTATTTTTTCCCACTGAGTATGAGGTGGCTGTGGTTTTGTCACATATGGCTTTTATTACTCAGAGGCATGTTTCCTCTGTTTCCACATTGCTGAGAGTTTTCATCATAAATGGGTACCAAATTTTATCAAATGATTTTTCTGCAACTATTGATATGGTCATGTAACTTTTATAATTCCTTTTGTATGCTGTGTATCACGTTCATTGATTAGCAGATACTGTACCAAACTTGCACCCTGGGAATAAACCCCACTTGATCATGGTGTATAAGATTTTTAATGTACTGCTAGATCCTGTTTGTTAATGTTTTGTTGAGGATTATTACATGTATGTTCCTCAGAGATATTGTCCTGTAATTTTTTTTTGTACTATCCTTATCTAGTTCTGGAATTAGGATAATGCTGGCCTAATAAAATTAGCTTGGGGGCCTTCTCTCCTTTTGGAATAGTTTGAGAGGGAATAGTTAGATCTCACTTGATTGTCTGGCATAATTTGCCTGTGAAGTATTCCGATTCAGGACATTTGTTTCTTGGGAGTTTTTATGGTCAATAAATATTTGACAAAAGAGACAAAAACATGTGCAAAAAGTGAAACTAGACCACCTTTTTACACCACACCCAAGAATAAACTCAAAATGGATTAAAGACTTAAATGGAACAGTCACAATGATAAAAATTCTAGAAGAAAACATAGGCAGTAAAATGTTGGACATTTCTTATAGCAATATTTTTTTCTGATAGATTGCCTTAGGCAAGAGAAACAAAAGAAAAACTAAATAAACAGAACCGCATAAAACTAAATAGTTTTTTGCACAGCAAAGGAAATCATCAGCAAAATACAAAAATAACCCACTCAATGGGAGCACATATTGGCCAATGATACATCTGATAAGGGCTTAATATCTAAAGTTTATAAAAATGTATAAAACTTAGCACACCCTCAAAATCCCAAACAATCCAGTTAATAAATGGGCAGAAGACCTGAATAGATACTTCTCCAAAGAGGACATACAGATGGCAAATAGACACATGTAAAATGCTCATTGTCACTAATCATCAAAGAAATGCAAATTAAAACCACAGTGAGATGTCACCTCATACCTGTCAGAATGCCTATCATCAACAAATCAAAAAACAAATGTTGGTGGGAATGTGGAGAAAAGGGAACCCTCGTATGTTGGTGGGAACACAGACTGGTGCAGCTGTTACTGTCAGGGTTTAGGTAGATAGTAAGGGAAGAGATTAAACAGAACTAGACATTGAGTTTAATAAACTGGGAAAAATAAGCCTGGTTGGCAAGATCACCAGGAAGCTGCAGCTTCACACTCCAGAGGATTAAAACATTTCTCTGTCAAGATGATTAACATTCCTCCCTTCCCACCTCTGGTACCAGATTGCCAGGTGGGAGAAGGGGAAAGCAAATGCATGTGCAATAGAAGTCAAAATGGCATAGGGGGAAGGTGCTTGACCAAAGAGGTCTGTCAGTCTAGCCTAGGGGAAAGAAGGGATTGGTTGGGAGGTGTGCCCATCTGAAGCCCACAGAAGCTTGGAAAGTTCATTGGTCATTTTGAAAAGGCATCTGGTCCATCCCACACCCAAGCTAACAGAAAACCAGGAGAATAAAGAAGCTCTTGCCCACTAGGTAACATACTCACCTGTGCATTTGTGTGCTCTCTTGCCTGGGAACGTGCGGCTAGGTGGCCCTAGTGGCTACGTAGCCCATGGCCACGCAGACTCCAGGAGAGAGCTTAAAATAGAGTAGAGTGGGAAAAACTAAGCTACCTGGATGGGGACTGAGGCCACTTAGCTGCTGCCTGTGGGTTCCAAAGAACTGTACTTTGATGTGGAATAGGATCCCTGGACACTGGGTTTTGTCTTGGCCTTGCTGAGGTCTCGGTTAGACTTTTTCTATGGCAGGACAAAGTAAGATGAGACATTGGAAACCCAGGGGGCAGCCTCTGTTTCCACACAAATAAACCATGTCACAGCACAATCTCCCATGTGTGGGTCCTTGTAATGCTTTTCTTGTGATCCCATAGAAGAACCTAATTCCCACTGACCACACTGCCACTGTGGAACCAGTATGGAGTTACCTCAAAAAATTAAAGTGGAACTGCCTTGTGACTCAGTGATTCTACTTCTTGGAATTTATCTAAAGAAACTCAAAACACTGATTGAAAAATATATGCAACCCCCGACCCCGCCCCCACACTATGTTCGCTGCAGCATTATTTACAATAGCCAAGATTTGGAAGCACCCCAAGTATCCATTAGCAGATGGGTATATAAAAAAGCTGGGGTACATTTACACAGTAGAACACTATTTTGCCATAAAAAATAATATCTTGTCCTTTGCAACAGCATTAATGAACCCACAGAACATTTTGCTAAGTGATATAAGCCAGTGAGAGAAAGACAAGTATCATATAATTTCACTTGTATATGGAATCAAATGAACAAAATAAAGAAAACAGATTCATAGGTAGAGAACAGGCTGACACTTATCAGAGGGAAGGTGCTTGCTGGGTGAAAAAGGTGAAGGGATTAAGGAAACAAATACTCATAGACAAAGACTGCACCATCTATATAGGATGATATTCCATAAAAATTGGCCAGAGCAAAGCATGTCTATCCTACAAATATATGGCTGAAGGCTTCCTAGATAATCCTCTTAGGCTATGACTGGTCATTATACAAGAAGAAAGTTTTCAAATAATGAGTGAATACTTAAGGGTTGTTTTTTTTTTTAAAATAATTTTTTCAGGATTGCAGAAAATTATTTGTATAGCAGAATTTTTGGTGTGGATTCTTTTGAAATTTACTCAAAAGTACTTGAAACATAATTGGAATATATGACAATAATGATGACGTTTTATTGGTAACATGCTTTTACATTTACTGTGCATTTTGCATTTTTTACATGTATATATTCAAACCTCACTGAAACATTGTGATGGCTACAGAGTAGGTTTTATCTCCACTTGAAAAGCAAATGGAAGAGATCAGCTTGGAATTCCGGTTTTCTGATCCCTAGTGTACTGAGTTAATGAATACAAAGAATTTAGCACACCGTTTGGTATATGGAAAATGCCCCAAAATGCTGGTTGCCAGTATTATTATTAGCAGTATTTTAATGAATATTTTACTATATCCCTTCTCTGAATCAAATTGTCAAACAGAAGTAATACAACTTGTAATACTTTTGCCATGAGAAAGCATTTTCCTACATCCCTTTCTCATAAGATCTCTTTTACTATTTAAAGAAGATTGGTCATTTCTTCTAAGAGAGCAGAAAAATGTATTAGGCACATGAATTGTTTGCTAGTAACCCCTAGCTAAACTAGGTTGAGGTCTATGGTTAGCCTAATAAGAAAGTCACTGATATTTTCTTGGAATTTAAACTTATGCTCCTATTTTCCCACTGGGACTCCTCTTTTTACCACCAGTACACAGAACATCTGGGAGCCAGGGGTTCTATTGTCATTTAAAGTGGCAATCTGCTGCAATTGTCTGCCTTTTTTCACAACCAATCCCACTGGAAATCTCAATCACAATTTGGATGGCTTAGATGCTAATCAAAAGAGGACTCATTCTCAACATTGAAATGCAGAGAGGACAAAAATATAGATGAACTTGACTGTCAAGAAAGCATTTTCTACTCTGCACAACCTAATGTTGCACTGTGATGGACAGCTAATTTTGATCGACTCTGAACTAAAAAGATCACAAATTAAACTTCCACCAAGTCCAGTAGCAGTTAAAACTTCAACGGGATTAGGCCTATTTGATTCTTTGGAAGCTGCATAAATTCATGAACGTTCTGCCCCAATTCCTACTGCCTAGATAATTTTTGTGACCCTTTATTTATTAAATTATTCTGTAAAGAAATATGTAATTCACACTAAACATGTGCCAATCTAGGTTTTTTGGGGGGCAGGAATACATCATTTTTATGATTATTTATATTATTCTAGTATTTATGTACTAAATACTAGCTTATTTATAATTTAAAAAATATTTTAAAGTATGTATGTATATATGTATGTATTTTCCTAGGGAGTATAACAGCCAGGCTAAGGAAAAAAATCAGATGTGGTTTAAAGAATAGAGTATTATATAATGTGTATATGTAGGATCCACTGAGGAAGGGGCCACACATTAACCTGACAAGCTCAGGGTAGGTCTGCGAGGCAGCCTTACACTCACCAAAAATTCTCTACAGGTTCAAATGTTTTGTACATTAACACCACTCAAACCACAAATGAGTCGGTTCAGAAATATGTGGTGGGCAAAAGTAGGTTTCCAGTTGTTTGTACAGAAAATAATACAATAATTAATAAATAATAATACAAGAATAAACTATGTGTGTATACTCATAACTGTAAATATACTTTTGCCCACCCCGTATCTTCATTGTTCTGAAGGTGGTTAGTAAACTATCATTTTTATTACCAGAGTTCAGCATAGGTCTGAAAGACTTCTGTAACTTAGTGAAAATCTTAGCTAGAGAACAGGAAGTAGTGACTCAATATTCCATAGTATAGTTTCAGTTAAAACTGAACTGGTAAGTATGACCCATGATGTAGCTCTTAACTGTTGAAGAAATGATTGGTGTGTTCTGGATGGGCTGATACCTTGAGGCACTCATTTAGTTGTTCATTTAACACATATTTATGTTAGAAATGTAACATAAATATGATCACATTGCCTACTTTTATTACAAGCTACTCATCTCAAAATGGTTTAAACAAAAATGACAATGTATTGGTGCATGCCACTAGAAAGTTCAAGAGGCAAACCTATCTTTAGATGTTGCTGGATTTAAATTGCCGTAGTGGACGCCATTAGTATATTATTTCTGTATCGCTGTCTTTTTATTTTTCTTTCTGTTTTTGCTATTTGGGCATGTTTTCATTTGGTAGCCTTTGAATGTGAAGGCACACATTGTAGAGCTTGAGTAGACATCATGGAAGAGACAAAGTTTCATAGTTAATCATCATAGTTTTGGATGAGATGTACACCATACAGCAACACTATAGAAAATGGAACTTTTCTGATTGCCTAGATCTGGGAACCATAATGTGAATGGGAATAGGTTGGGTGGGTATATGTAGGAAGTCTCACTCTAAACAGAAGAGCTAAGAATAGGAGAGAAGTGACTGCCTATGGCAAACTGGAGTGGCATGGCCAGAATCGTGACACTGAATGCTGGTCAGGCTCCACAACACATGTCTGCTATTGAACTGATGTGACTAGTTGTTCAATTAAATGTTAAAATGTGTTGTTGTTTCTGATTAAAAGATTAAATAATTTAAAAATACATTAGTTAAAATCATGATGTTAAAGAGGCTAGAGAAGAAACTACTTGTTTGAGCTTTGGATAGTGTTGTTGTAATCTCAACAAAATCATATGGAGATCATCCTCTCCAACCGCTCCCTCAATGTCAGGTTCTTAAATGAGCCATTTTCCTTGCATCCCTGTGGGAGGAGTGAGAAGGCCAGGCTGATTTATTTCTGGTTCACCATTAAAGCACTAGCCTTCTGGATGGTGTTCTCCTATTAGACTCTATTTTGGCTGTACCCTGAATTTTGTCTCTTTTACCCTGGGTCCTTTGAAGCCACTTAAGCTGATTTGGCGAATGTTTTCAATAGTACATATGGTTTCTATGCTCTGCTTGTCTATCCAAGTTTCCATTTTTATTTACTTTTAGCATGAGCGCTTTACTTTCTAAGTTCAATGACCCATTTAAAATGATATTTAAAATATTTTTTCCCAGAATTTTTAGTTGTTTTCACAGAAAGAGAATCTACCTGTGTACCTAGTTCATCATATTGCTAGAACTGATATCTGAAAAGGAGGTTTTTAACTTTATCTTACTGGCCAGATGACTTGTGTTTTAGAAAAATTATCACTGACTATTGAGAATAAAACAAATTAGACAAGTTAGAGACTGAAGGCAGAGACATGATTTAGGAAACAACTTCAATAGTACAAGTAAGATTTACTGAGAGTATAAACTAAGTGGACTAGCTGAGTGGAGAAAAGAGAAAAATAGTAGAAAATCAATGATTTTCAAGTATACAGATAAAGGTGCATCAGCCTGAAGAAATTAAACATTTTCTTGTGAATCCATATTTCTAAAGAATATCAGATAGTAGTTTATATCAAATTTAGCTTGAGGGCATATGGCAATTAAGTTATAAGTTGAATTGAATCATGACAAGTATGAACTGTTGTGAAGATATTTTCTCATTTCAATGACATAGACTGGTTCAATTACTGAGTCACAATTAATGTTAACCAAGTGTATCTAAAGCCTTGAATCTCAGAGGGTGGCAAAACTGGAAAGGCTTTGCTTGCCAATGGACTTATTCATGGTCTCACTTATGTGAGAAACTATGTAACTTATCAAGTAAATATATATTTTTGAGAGTTTTTTTAAAGTGTTATTTTTTGGAAACATTTTAAGATGTTCCCAAAACTAAAGTGCATCGGATATGAGAAATAAAGTTTACCTTACAACTATGTCCATCAAAATAGAAAATAATGAATAAAAAGCTAGTGAAGGCTCAGCTCCAATATTACATTTCTTGAAAAAATCTTTCTAATGGATCCAAGACTTATGAATCTAGTCATCTTTAATTCTCTCAGGAATTTATTTCTGCACCACACAGTTTTAACATAATCTTCTAAAATAAATCATTTTCTAACTGCTAATATTTAAAAAATGATCTCTTTAGAAAGACAGTTTAGAATAATGGAGAAAATGTGGACTTCTGAGACATTCAGCCAGTGGCATATTTGCTAGATTTGAATGTAGCTTCATTGAGTCTTACTAAGAGACTTTCCACAAATGTCTTATTTTCTTCAAGACCTTGTTGCCTAATATGCCAGGAAAAAACATTTTTACTTTGGAGGATTGTTTCAATATTGATATGATGTCAGTTGAAAAGAACAGCTGACATGTACCAAGAACTTATCAACTCATTTCTACCACTTCTACTCAGTATACTGCTGGAATCCTAACCAGAGTTATTGGGCAAGAAGAAAGAAAAGCATCCAAGTTGAAAAGGAAGTAAAATTATTTCTGCTTGCAGATGACATAATCACACATGAAGAAAATCCTAAATACTTCAGGAAAAAAATCTTGTTAAAACTAATAAACAAATTAAATACAATTGCAAGATACAAAACCAATATATAAAAATTAGTTTGTATTTCTATATACTAATAATGGACTATCAGAAAAGAAAAGTAAGAAACAATTCAATTTTCAGTAGCATCAAAAAAATAAAATAAAATCAGCAGATGTATAAAAGGACAGTCAACTAATCACTAATTAGATTAGATAATTATTAATCATTAGGAAAATTCAAACCCAAATCACAAGCTATCTCCTCTCATCTGTTATGAAGACTTTTATCAAAAAGACAACAGAAAACAAGTGATGAGGATGTGGAGGAAAGGGAACCCTTGTAATTACTGTTGCAAATGTAAACTGGTAGCATTATGGAAAACAGAGTTTCTGCAAACCATTAAAAATAGAAATACCATATGACCTAGTGATTCCACTCCTGGGCTATTTATACAAAATAATTGAAGTCAGGACTTTGAAGAGACATTAGCACTTTTATGTTTATTGTATCATTCATTATTCATAATAGCCAAGAGGTGAAAACAACCTAAATGTCCATTAACAGACAAATGGATGAAGAAATTGTGGTGTATACTACAATGGATTATTATTCAACCTTAAAAATGAGGAACTTCTACCATATTTACCCACATAGATGGACTTTGAGAACAATATGCTAAGTGAAATAAACTAGTCACAGAAGGGCTAATACCACATTATTCTACTTTCATGAACCATCTAAAATCGTCAAACACTTGGAAGCAGAGAGGAAAAGGGTAGTTACAAAGGGTGGAGGGAGGTGCATGGAATAGGGAGTTGCTATTTAAGGGGTATAAAGTTTCTGTTATATAAGATGATTAAGTTCTAGAGATTTGTACATTTTGCCTAGAGTTAAAAATACTACATTGCATAATTTAAAAATGTGTTAAGAGGGTACATCTCATGTTAAGAGTTCTTATCACAAAAAAGAGTTCTTCCCACACTCTATAGAAACAAATATATCATATAGCTTTCATATGTATTAAAGGCATCTAAACATCGTGTGTGAATATAATCTTATTGCCCCCCACTTATGTATTGGGAGTCTTGTAGGGTAGCACTATGTCTTAAAATGATGACAGTCACACAATTTCCTTGAAGATCATTTTTTAAGTCTTTTATCTAAGGAAGTTAAATAATTGTGTCTAAGGTCTAATCAAGGTCAAAGCCCTTTTCTGTGATGCTCCTTCAGAATTCACTTGGTATATAAAACAGTGCTAGACATAAAGAACTGACTGAATAAAAGCATGTTGACTATTGTTAAAATTCAAAAAGATTTAAAATTTTAAACTAAAATTTGACCTTTAATATTTAAAGTTTTTCTTGTTTTTATATATGTATACATTTAAAAAGTTTTTAATACAAGTTCATTTTTATGAAATCTTTCAAGTGTGTGCACGCATATGTGAATAAACACAAAATAATCCTTTTCGTTGATAAATAAACATCTTTTTTAAAAAACTCTGTCATAGGATTGAGCTCAGGCTGGGAACCAAAGTGTCCCAGGTTCGATTCCCAGCCAGGGTACATTCCTGGGTTGCAGGCCATAACCCCCAGCAACCGCACATTGATGTTTCTCTCTCTCTCTCTCTCTCTCCCTCTCTCCCCCCTCCCTCCCTTCCCTCTCTAAAAAAATAAATAAAATCTTAAAAAAAAAACCTGTCATAAAGATGTCATGTTATGACAATTTGAGTGCTCAAATAAAAACATAAAGAATGGAGAATGTTTTTTCCATTTTTATTAATTTTAAAGCTTTTGGACCATGTGCATGAAGAGTAGAGGGAGGGAAAAATGAGAGAGAGAGAGAATGAAAAGGAAGAAGATCTGTTGGGGCAGTGGTTGAATGTGGGTAACTCAGACATAGTAGGGAATAACTCAGACTGAATAGATCCTGGAATATATAAAGGGAAATACTTTAATAGATATACACAGAGAGAATCCAAAAACATCACTTTTGTGCTTCTCTGTGGGGAAATTGGAAGGTAAAGTTTTGTGTGAAACAGAAAGATATTTTGTTTCCAAAGCCATGGACAGGCAGCTATTGAATTCCCACATTTTTCATGACGCTAGATATTATGGGCTATATAGTAGATTGTAAAGTCCTTGATCTCATGCAGCTTAGATTTAAGATGAAAGGGAAGGAGGAAGGAATGGAGGTAAAGAGCAATGTGTGAATGAAAGGAGAGAGTAAAGAGCTTATCATGGGTCATGCAATGTACTAAGATATCTGCGTTCACTCACAACCTTATAACACTCTCACTTCATTAAATAGGAAGACAGACAATTATGAGAATACCTTTGTTATATATTGCTATGTAGTCTAAGTTTTACATATATGGATTCACAAAGCAGGACAAAGTGCTAAATTAATTGCTGTTGATTTGACTTGAACTGACCATTAGTGATTTGTGAACTAGCAAGAGATTCCTAGAGAAGATATATCTTGAGGCAAATGTGGAAAACAAAATGATGCGATGGAAAGTTACCTTCTATTTAACATTTTGGCTGTTATATCAATACACATACAAAAGTTATATTTTACTTGTAGATTTTTATACATGTAAAACAATGGTCCTTTATTTGCTAAATAACTCAAGAAAGAACCAAAGCAGATAAAACTTGGAGCTTGCTGCACTTTGGCTTTAAAACATGCCCAACCTTGATATTTCTGTAAACAAAAACTTTCACAGTCTGCTGTTGACAAACTGTTCTTCCAAACTTTGCATAGATCATGGGAGAAAACCAAAATGGAAGACAGTTAGGTATGATTCTTTGTCTTGTTTCAAATATATAGCCTTACAGACTTTTTAGTGACTGTAACAGCCATGAGTGACATTATCACAAGTATATTATGTTCTCCTTACTCTGATTAGCTAGTGAGGATAGAAAAAATCATTTAAGTTCAGGGATGAGGGTTATGAATAAAAAACTGTTTTCTGGCAATGCAAGGTAAAGTTAGTATTGGCAATCTTTAATGTTCCCTGGAGTTTCCTGAACACTTCCATCTCTATGCTTATGTAGCTGATTTAAAACCATGTTTATCCACTTCCAATTTCTATACTAAAATGACACCTTCTGTCATATAAGATTGCCCTCACCTATTACTTGTAACCTGTTATCTATTTTACTTTTATAAGATTATTTTATTTTATTTATTATTTTAGAGAGGGGAAGGGAGGGAGAAAGAGAGGGAGAGAAACACCAATGTGTGGTTGCCTCTCATGTACCCCCTACTAGGGACCTGGCCCACAACCCAGACATGTGCCCTGACTGGGAATTGAACCAGTGACCCTTTGGTTCTCAGGCTGGTGCTCAATCCACTGAGCCACATCAGCCAGGGTCTATTATATATTTTAGATAAAAAAGTTGAAGGAATATAGACTGTGTAAATTTATAACTGCAGTTTCCTTGATGTCATTTTTTACTCTACTGAGAAAACAATTAAGAAAGACAGACATATTTCTATTGCTTTATCCATATAGAGTTAAATAAAAGGCACAGTTATTATATATGTACATCTGTATGAATATATACTCATATACAAATAAATTTAAAGATATTTTTAAAGATTTATTTATTTACTTTTAGAGAGGGGAGGGAGGGAGAGAGAAAAAGAGAGAGAGAGAGAGAAACATGAATGTGTGGTTGCTGGGGGTCGTGGCCTGCAACCCTGGCATGTGCTCTGGCTGGGAATTGAACCTGCGATACTTTGGTTTGCAGCCTGCACCCAATCCACTGAGATACACCAGCCAGGGCTTAAAGATTTTTTTTCATAAAGAAAGGTTTAGGTCTTAACTCAAATATCACATCCTTATCAACACCTTCTTTGATTATGCTACAAATTGGCTTTCCATTTTATTCTAGCTTATCATTTTTATTACATTCATGGTGCTTATCACAATCTGTCATCATCATATTTGTTTTACTGATTTATATTCCTTATATTTACATTAATTTTAAAAGGGATTTCCCATTAAAAGTATCTTGCAAAGGAAAAGAGAAAGAGCAGGTCTATGAGAAAAGCTACAAAATCTTTCATGTAAAGAGAGTCACAACATACTTCACATTTTAATAACCCTAGAATATGAAGCACTTGGAACTGAATCAGATACCACTCCCATAATTTCAAGATAGCAAAACGAATAGTACAAATCTAAGAGGTTAAGCAGGCAAAGGGAAGAAAAAGAGTACCGGAAACAGAAGCATTTATAAAGACCTTTCTTGAAGACAAGAGAGATGAAAAAGAATATAGTGAATATGAGAAACCAAAGGAATTTTAGCTGGGATGAAGAAGGAAGTGAAGAAGAAAAATGCAAGATAATTTTGGAGAGAGAAGCTGAGGGAAATGAGAGTGATTGTGTTACCTGTGAGCATCAAATAATAGATGTTAAAATAACTTCAGATAAGACAAAGAAGGTTTCAGGCATAAGGCATTCATTTTAGAAGAAGCCAAGAATGCTGCAAAGAACATTGGTTCCATCCAAATCCACAAGCCCTTGGGTTCTGGCTTTACTGGAAACAACCTCCATAATTTTGAGTCAGTCTTCTCCTGAAGATGTATTTATAAAGAATGGGTAATTGAGCAGGTGATTTCCGGGCTCCTTTTCTGTTTTAAAATTATGCACATAAATGAATCAGTCTAGCACTTGTCCACTATCACTTCCAAAAAATGATATGGCTTTTTTGCCTAATTTTAACTTTTTTTTTTTTTTTAAAAGAGAGAAGTCGGGGCAGGGGTTGTTGGTGGGGGAGGGACAGGGAGGGGGTGAGAGAGAGAGAAAGAGAGAGAGACATCACTTTGTTGTTGTACTCATTGGTTCATTCTTGTATGTGCCCTGACTGGTGGTGGAGAGGCAGGCAGGGGATCAAACCTGAAACCTTGGAATATCATGACACTACTCTAACCAACTGAGCTAACCAGCCAGGGCCTAATCTTAATCATTCTTAAAGATTGTTACTTCTTTTATCTCGTTCATGTTTATCAACTAATTACTCCTCCCTTTTTAAAAAAAAATAAAACAGCATCTTCTTATTTATAACTGGTGTTAAGACAAAAATAATTCCTGTATACTATGTAAACTTAAATTTGTTTTTTGGTCTCTTTTATCAAAGTTTGAACCTGACCTAAGCTCTAAACTGACACAGTTGTCTGAAGTCCCTGTTTCAATATATATGTAATCTATGTATTTCTCAAAAATATCAATGTTATGTTTCCTAAAGTGGAGAGAAACTGATGAACAAAAGAGAACAGAAATCTCGATTGAGGTCACATCAAGCAATTTCAACAAATCAACGAAGGAATTAGAATGAACTTAGTTCCTTCCTAATAGCATTTTGGTTTGTTTCCATATTGCCCTTTCTTTTCTGTTATTATGCAGTTAATGTAATCTAATTAAGTAATGTCTTTTGAATGATTAAGCCATTTATGATTGAACCTGATGAAGGAAATGAGAAAAGCCTCTTAAACATCTAAATAGAATTAATTCCTATTAACTGTTATAAGTCACAATCAGAATGCTATTGAATTCAACATTTTGCTCTGGCACAAATATTTCCAAAATTGAGATATTTGCATCAATGTTGGTCATGAAACTTAGAAAAGAAATTAAAGCTGTTTGCATTAGAACTATTTTTATGTTTTGCAGAATATTCTCTCCGAATAACATTTTGTGGAGATAGTACTCCCACAGTAACTGGCAATCGAAACAGTAAACAGTAAACGGAAAGATCAGGCAAATCAGAGGATTTTTCATGTTCATGACCTTTTCCTTCACATACCAAGGGAAGAAGATAGCCTTTTTAGAGTCTGAGAGGATCTGATATCATCTTTTGCAGAAGAATTCACATTATAGTCTGAAAATTGCAGGCAGGTCTACAGAAGAATCTACAACTATTTAGTTTGAATTAACCTTTGAGAAAAAAAATATTTTTAAATTATTGTAATGTTTGATAATAAGTATGTTACCCCATATATATACACCACTTATTAAATATCTATTTGAATAATGGATAAATATTAGTTGTACCAAGTTTACTCATTAATACAACCCTTGAAAGAAACACACTTTACCATCTCTACTCGCACTTTTACATGCTTGTATATGGTCATTAACTAGAAATTTGTAGCTCTGCACTGATTTTTTAAAAGAACTGATTTGAACAAGCATCTGTACCCCAGCCTATAATGGGGCACTGCTCCAGTCCTCAGACCCGGGCTCCGCTGATGCCAGGTAAGACTGATGCACATCTGTTGCTGTGTGCTCTTGGAAGGAATATGGGTTGGTTGTAAAGTTACAAGTGTACATTGTGTTGAAATAGGTAATATTACATAAAGTTTTAGACCTTTCATGTGATTGCTTCTTATTTAAATATATTTATGTAAACATTAATTTTTATTTTAGGTAAAGTGAACTACTTTTAAAAGGTAATATTTTATATAGGTAACTAATATAATTTCCCTTAAATAAGATTTTTTGAAAAAGTGATAATGGATAAGATCAATCAGGATTCACATGAAATGATGCTATAAAGGCCAGTTAATTATTCAATGATTTTGATAGCACAAAAACAATATAAAATGAAAGGAAGCAATAAGACCATATTTTTGTACAGTTTCTCAAGAACAGTATGTATGCTGTATGAATTGCAAGCAGCTCTGCTTTTAGACACATGCAGTCAGGGCCTGTCCCTCAGGTCCTGTCCCTCTGGGCTCCATGTTTTGGAAGGCCTTCCTTGAAAGTCCCTCCCTGGTGTGTGGGACAGGGCTAGGCTGGTGGTGCCATCTGGATAGGATGTGTTAAATTTGGCTGCTGCCTACTTGGGCCCTGGAGAGCACTTCAACCCTTTGCCTCATGTGTGAAGTCGGCCAGATACACCTGGGGCTTTGGGGCCTCATGCCTATAGGATTGCTCCAGGCCCTGGAGCTAAGTCCCCACTGCAATGCAGTATCTCATTTGTGGAACCATGTAGGACTGAGCTACCAGCATGGTCTTGAAAAAGTTAATTTGGGGGGCTAAAACTGTTTAAGTAGATAACAACATCACAAAAGGTTTTGTCGGGGGTCCTGCACACCCTAGAGGCAGCCCTGATTACATGCCATTGAAGTTGAACTTTTATGTTGTTAAAAATTATACAATTCTCAATGTTTTATCCTACTCATTTTAGCAACAGCTCCAAGATACTTGCCAAGGTACAATGTCATTCTGAAGCAAACATAATGAACATAAAAAGTTTTGGTGTCTTTGAAAATAAAACAAGGTAATATTATCAAATGTTTTATCAATAAATACTGAAGCTGACAATTACAATGATATTCTAGCACCACTCAGTAAAGTACTACATCACACATTGGGAAGAAGAGTACACAACTAGGAAAGAATAAATATTGAAGCCTCTGCTATTGCTACAGTGGTGTTCTGGTGAACTTTTGCTGTAAAACAAACCACTCCAAAACCTAGTGGTTTAGGGCAACAACAAAAACTTAGTCTGCTCACAGATCTGCAATTTAGATGAGAGAGACTCATAAAAGATAGCTTTCATTGTTCCACCCTGGGGCATCTCAAACAGAGCTGAAGGATCCACTTCCAAGAAGGTTCACTCACCTGGTTGGCTAAATTATTACTGAGTATTTGTTGATGATAGCTCAGTCCAGGCTATCAGCAGTGCCAGGATTCTCTCTATATGGGCCTTTGGTTAATTGTGTTTTCTCAAAGTATGGCAGCGAGGTCCCGAGAGTGAGTGTTGTAGATGGTGAGAAGTAGAAACTAAAAGTATTTTCATTCCTGGGCTCAGAAATCAGCTCAATATCACTTGTGTAATTCCACCAATCAAAGGAGGCACAGAGCTTCCACCTGTGATTCATGAAATGAGGATGTAGATCCTATTTTTCAATAAAGCATGTCCAAGTATCTACAGCCATTCGCAATTCATCACTGACAAATAGATAACTACCAAAAATACATTTAGATCATTGTCTGACTCCAAAGAAATTGTTTGAGTACAAAAAAGTCTACTCTAAACGAGGCGGTGTGAGAAAATGAGATCCAAACCTGCTTTGGTTGCTATGAGATTATGAGGACAGCCAAGCAGAAGATGAAGCTGCCTCTGTGGAATTAAGGGTACCATTGTTTTACCTTTCACTTGAATAAAAAAATATGAGGAAGCCATTGTTTCACGGCTTTGTTGAACTGTTTATGGAGCCTCACCTGAAACTATACTGAGTCTGAAATTCATAGATACATGAACAGCTACATTTCCCACACTTTCAATCTAATTTCAGCAAACTTTTCTTTTTTTTTTTTTTAAAGAATTCTTTTCTTTTCATGATTTTATTTATTTTTTTTTAGAGGGGGAAGGGAGGGAGGGAGAGAGAGAGAGAGAGAGAGAGAGAGAGAGAGAGAGAGAGAGAGAGACATATCAATGTGCGGTTGCTGGGGGTTCTGGCCTGCAACCCAGGAATGTACCCTGGTTCGGAATCGAACCTGGGACACTTTGGTTCCCAGCCCGCGCTCAATCCACTGAGCTACGCCAGCCAGGGCAAACTTTTCTATTAGTTGCAACTAAAATTAAACTAATTGAAATAGTCCTTTAAAGAAACTGATAACGAGTCAGTTGAAGTGACTCTTAAACATTTAAATAGCTGTTTGGTGACAGAATTTGCATTTAGTTTAATGCTCCATCTAGCACACTCTTTTGCCTTTCCTATTGCCAAACTTTGTACCTGGTAATTCAATCACATGCTACATTGATCCTCATCTATCAGACTGAAGAAGTTGATTGAAATATTTGTTTGAATAAGGCAGATATGAAAAATAAGTAAATATATTAATTAAGCAAATTGCCACAGCAAATTTTTCTTAAAAAGTTAAATACAATTCCTTGAAGATTCATTGCTTTTCATAGTGAATACTTTACTCATGGCCTTTGTAAAGACAAATCATACAAACATGTCTGGGTGAAATCTCAGTTGTTAAATCATTTGAAGAGCTGCAAAAGTCAGGTCTGCAGTTTTGCAAGGAATTGTTTAATGTTTCAACTTTGAAATGATGCCCAAGAACTTTTTGATTTGAAAGTTCTGCCTAAAGGCTTTTGAAATAGACTCTTCTGGATATACCCTCACTTTTCATCATTAATTATTATTTTTGGAAATGGATGAAAATGAGTTTTACCATAGGCAAAATGGACTCAATTACAATTTCCTATATGCCAATTGTAGATTTGTGAGTAAATAATAATGCTTCATAAGTAAAAGAAGGCTTTAAATATTTTAATGTAAAAAACCCTGATAAATTAGTAGGCTTGAAGCTAATATTAATATTGATAAAAATGATAATGGCCACCCATCCATACATCATCTACTCAACTAATATTACTGAGGCCTAGAAGTTATTAAAAAGACTAGATTATATAAAGAATTATGGGATAATAATCATGAGGGAGAAATAGCTTGGGTTAATCCAAAATACTAGCCAATATTAGCTAATAATTAGCCAATAATAGCTAACATTATACTTTATCTACTTCAGGCTTGAAATTCTATTTGTAAGCATTACCTCATTTAATTTTTTAGAGGATTTAAAAAATATTTTATTTATTTTTAGAGAGGGGAAAGGAGGGAGAACGAGAGGGAGAGAAAATTGACGTATGAGAGAAGCATGGATCAGTTGCCTCTCAAATTCCCCCATTTGAGGGACTAGCCCACAACCCAGGCATGTGCCCTGACTCAGAACTGAACCTGGGACCTTTGATTTTACAGGCCAGGGCTCAGCCCACTGAGTCACACCAGCCAGGGCTCTCATTTAATTTTTACTGTTATTATTTAGTTTCTCTCATTATCTCCTTTTCAGAGATGAGGTGACTGAAATGTTGCCCAAATGCTTTAGTGAGAAATGAACTCACCAGGGAATAAATTTGCAAAGGATGCTGTCATAAAAGATGTGTAATAAAACTTTCATTTGTTACTGTATGTGATTATTTTCTACTCAAATTTTCAATGAAGAATTCCTCCTGCCCCTGTCTCCACACCATTCAGGCAGCAACTGGGATTCTCCAGATAAAGCAAAGACAAAGCAAATAGCTGAAAATAATATAATTCTTTACTTCTGACTTTCAAACCCTGTGGGTTAGATCTAAGACAAAAGATTTAAACAATACGTTACAGCCAGTTTTTCTTGCCCTAGAGACTAGTAAATTTTGTATAAACCAGAAAGAGGAGAAGGGGAAGAAAATCAAATTGGAAATAAAGAGAACTTGGTGAGATTTTGAGAAGGAGCCCTTCCCCCTCTGACTGACACCTGGAAGTGAGGAATCAAGAGAAATGCCTCAGAAATTTTGGGAGGCTAGGAGTGTAACTAATTTGCACTTCATTTCTCCATGAAGCCCAGTGAAGAGACCACATCTCAGTCTCCCTTCATGGGCAAGAGTAGATAAAGTGTGTGAATTGTGTGGGTTCCCAGACTGAAGGAAGTACCTGACACAGATCTGTATGTAGTGTGGCTCAGGAGATGTGGGGACTCTCCAGTGAGGTCTAGACTGGCACCGATGGGGCAAAGGACCCTGAGAAATCTAAGGGTTCCTGTGGTCAAAAGGGAAGAGTGGCCACTCTGTACTAATAAGTGAAGTCCAGATAGAATTGCAGATGTCATATCTCACTCTATCAAGGACAGTTGACAACACTGTTTGAATCTGTGTTAGCCCCAGGATGAGACATAATCATTGGAAAAGTCAGGAAAGAAATCCTGACTTGATCAGAATCAATTTCTATCATGCAACAAAATGATGCTTAAATAAAAATTAAGTTCAATTCTGGAAAATAAATAAATGTACATGTCTTAGACATCTTAGAATAATTCCTGCTATAAATAAATTTACCAGATTGGGATAGTAACAATAAGATGCAAATTTACAATTATGTTAAAAATCTGACAGTGATTTGTATTTCCTTTTTCCCCTCTCTTGATGATATTTCTCTTGATTTATATATATATATATATATATAATAATATATAATACATACATACATACATATATTTATATCCCCAGAAAATAGTAACGTATATCTTACTATGTATATACATATATATACTTATATATACAAATATATATATTTTATTTTTTCTCTTTCAAAGCATGGTTTCCCATCCCTGAAAGAAGATTAAGGAATTATAGATTAATTGATTCTTGAAAAGCACAACCTGATAACTAATTGGAGTAAGCTTTACATATGAATATAAATCTGGGCAGGTTCAATTAGAAAAAGTGGGTACCCAAGTAACGATGAATAATGTTGGGACATGTAGATCTTGCAGTCTGTAGCTTAAAACAGATTGGCTATCCTGAGAATAATGCAACCAATTACACACAGGCTTCATTGGTTACTATTTGCTGGGAATGTTAGCTACAAGTGGTACTACTATGATTTAAGGCAATCTTAAGTAGAGTGAAAAGAAAAATTTTTTGAAATTTATTTGAATGATTATGATTGAATTGATAAGCTGTGCTGATAATTTTTTTCTTTATGTATCAAAGATTTCCAATGGGCAATAGATGGGAATCTGTATATAAGTGAAACCAACCATATGGCATTCATCTTTCTCTACCTGACTTATTTCACTTAGCATAAAACCCTCTAGACCCATCCATGGCACAAATGGCAAAATTTCTTTTGTATTGGTGCTTCATACGCCATTATATATGTAGAATCTAGAACAAAGCAAACCAAGAATCACAAAACAAAGCTAAATCAGACTCTAGAAACAAAGACAAAGGGTTGGTTTCCAGGAAGGAGGGAGTGGGGGATGGATGAAAAAGGGAAGGGGAATATAGTCATTAATATTGTGATAAATTTGCATGGTGATAGATTGTTATTAGAATTAGGGGGGTGATCACATTGTAAGGTATAAAAATGTTAAGTCACAATACAATGTATACCTGAAACTAATATAGCAAATAAAAGATTGTATATCTACTATACTAAAAAAAAAGTTGGGAAAATCATGATATCCTCATAAACACACAAACTCACCCCAAAGTATTTTCTGGGCATTTTATAAAAGATGTATTCAGCAGCATAAAGCAGAAAAGGTACCTTAGTGGACATGTAAATTGTAATTTTGTAATAGCCTTTAAAATATTTATAAAATTTGGCCCAGATATTCTAGTCCCAAATGTTTAATCATAAAAATAATCATAAATTCCTCAAAAAAATCATAAATTATTCTTCTGAATGTTATTTGTAATAATAAAATACTGACATCTTTATTTTCTAACAAGAGAAACTTAATTCATTAAATAGTATACTAATAGTTCTTAAAAATTACATTTTTGAAAATTTTTAGTGGCATAGGTAAGTATATCACAATATAGTAAATAAATAAAGCAGATTAAGAATAAAAATAAAATTAGTTAATATTTTTCTAAGGAAGAGAATTAGATAAGAATCTTTACAACAGTTATCTCTGATGTTGTCTGATGTTGTCAATGAATACTTTTTATCTTCTTTAAAATTTTCTGTATATGACCTTGTATTCTAAATTTATTTCCTAAACTCATTCCTTGCTTTTATGTGATGTTTTAAATAAAAAGTATATTATTTAAAAATGAAGTGAGCACACAAAAGGCAATGTAAAAACCTAAAAACCTGGCTAGATACACATATTTGGTATTCTGCCTGCATGGGCCTGGCTTTGAATACTGCAGAGAAGAAGGAAGAAAACGCAGCTCCAGGGTCAATGCACACCAAAGCTCAATGAGTCTCCAAAGGCTCAGCTTGGATGAGCCCCAAAATATTCAGCTGCACTGCTGAAAATTAACCTGTACCGTCTGAACCTCTTAGGTTTACAATACTGAAGATAAAATTTGGCTGAATTGAAGAAATAAAATAAGTAGAGTTTAACACAGATGCATAATTTCTTGTAGGTTTTAAAATTTGTGTCATTATTACTAATACTTGGTGAAATAATAAGCTGAAATATGCATTAACTTATAAGTCTGAATGTGTTCATCTAAAACAGGTTTCCATTACATCCAATGTTTTTATTTTATTTATTTATTTTAGATTTATTTATTTATTTTTAGAGATGGAAGGGAGGGAGATAGAGAGAAACATCAATGTGCAGTTGCTGGGGCTTATGGCCTCTAACCCAGGCATGTACCCTGGCTGGGAATCGAACCAGCGACACTTTGGCTCGCAGCCCGTGCTAAGTCCACTGAGCTACGCCAGCCAGGGCCCAATGTTTTTATTTTAAATTATACAATGGAACTAGCTTCAGTGTCTGCTTTCCCTATTAATATAATTTATTTGTGGTATTGTAAACATACCTTGCCAAACATACACATGCATTCAAACAAACACTTGAGAACCACAACAACAACAATGAACAGGACACTAAAGATGAAGTAAAACTTAATGCACAGCCCATATTTTCCAGGATCCTCTTTGTATATACATATATACATATATACACATATACACAGATATAATGCTTCAAGATTGTTATATTTTCATCCATTTTCCTCAGATAAGACTCAAGTCAAACTAATATATTATCTTCTTTTAACCTACATTAAAAATGCTGCTCTCTAACTTGAGTTTTTGGTTCAATGTATTAAACTTTTTCCTTGTCAATAAAATAAATCTTTTTGTCACCAGATTTAATAGAAGCATGCTATTTAATTGTGTGGCTAAATTACAACATATTCAATTTCTGATATAAAAAGTACCTTACAGAAAACTTAAAAGAGAAAGAAATTTCCTCATCCTGATAAAGAGCATTTATGGAAAACCCACTGCTGTTATATTTCATGCTGAAAGACAGAATGCTTTTCCCCAAAGATACAGAATAAGACAAGGACTTCTGCTCTCCTCCCTTTCATCCAAAATTATACTGGAGTTTCTAACCAATGTGTAATTAGACAATAAAAAAGAAATAAAAGGCAACCTGATTTGGAAAAAATAGACAAAATTGTGTATTTTCAGGTAACATGAATGTTCTTTTAGATATCCAACAGAATCTACAAAAAAAAAAAAAACTACAAGCACTATTAAGTGAGCTTAAGAAGGTGGCTGTGAGGTGTGAGATTAATATACAAAATACATTTTATTTCTATATACTAGAAACATGTAGAATTTGAAATTTTAGAAATGTCATTTATGATAGCATCAAAATATTGATACTTGGGGAAAACCTAATGAAATATGTAAAAGACCTATGTGCAGAAAATCACAAACCATTGTTGAAATAAACTGAAGTGTGCCTATATAAATGGAAGAAATGCATCACATTAGAAAACTGAATATTTTTAAGATGTCAATTCTCCTTAATTGATTTATAGTTCGAACATAATCCCCATTAAAATCCCAGGTGTCTTTATAGAAACTGACCAACTGATTCTAAAATTCACATGAAAATGGAAAAGACTCAGAATGCCCAAAAGAAATTTGAAAAAACAATAAAGTTAGAGGATTAACACTAGTTGACATCAAAACTTATTATAAACCTTTAGTAATTAAAAGAGTGTGGACATTTGATCAAGGGAGACAAATAGATGAATGGAACAGAATAGAATTCATAAATATATTCATATATTTATGGATAGCAGTTATGGCAAAGATACAAAGACAACTTAGTGGACAAATTATAGTGTCTGAACAATAGTGCTAGGACTATTGGATATTCACATCTAAGAAAAAAGAACTTTCATCCATCTGTAACACCATGTATATACAAATCTTAATGAATATGAGATCTTAAAGTAAAAAAAAAAACCTAGAAAAGTAAACATATGACTTGGATTAGACAAATGTTTTTTTAGAAAAAAGCACCAAATGCATAGTCACAGAAAAAAGATAAATTGCATTTCATCAAAATTAAAAGTTTCTGTTTTATAAAAGACACTTAAGAAAATGAAGAGAAAAGTACTAGGGGAAAATGTCTGCAAATCATATATATGTTAAAAATTTGTATATAGACTATATAAAGAATTCTCAAAATATAACAATAAACTGAAAGGGTTTAACAAAAATTTCAACAAAGAAAATATCAGGATACCAGATATGTACATAAATATACTTAGGTTTATTAGTCATTAGTGAAACACAAATTAAAAACACAAGGAAATATAATTACAAACTTATTACAATGAGTACAATTTTAAAAGGTCAAAGAGCCCAGTGTTACTGAAGGCACTGGTGGAAATTTATTATGCTAGAACTAACTTGAAAATCATCTTGGTAGTTTCTTAAAAAGTTAAACATTATCTATTTTATGATCTAGTCATTCCACACTAGTATATTTTCCTAAAAGATGAAATCATTGTGCATACAGACTTGTACACAAACATTCATAGTATGTGTGTAATGCCTAAAAACTGGAAAAACAACCAAATGTCCATTAACAGGTAACTGATAAAGGAATTGAGATCTATTCATATAATGGATTACTACTCAACAATAGAAAGGATAAACTTGATATTCACAAGATAATTATGTTATATGAAATTTGCACAACTCAAAAATACGCATACTTCATGATTCCATTTATTTATAATTCTAGGAAATGAAACTAACAGGTAGTGAAAAAATGGAAATCAGCGCTGCCTAAATATTGGCAGGGGAGGAAGAGAGGGAAGATCACAAAGTGTGGCACAAGGAGGAGAAGTAAGAGTAATGGACATGTTCCTGATGGCAATCATAGCTTTCCAAAGCTTACCCAGTTCTACGCTTTAAATATGTTCCACTGATTGCATTCAGTTAAACGTCCATAATTCTGTTAAAACAAAAAAAGTGCTTCCTAGATGATCAGGTACATTTAAAAATGGAATGGGCTGATGCTGCATTTTAAAGTAAATGTGTTTGATGCCAACATAATGTACGGTGTGACTATATTGTCTCTATGACACTTCTGAAAACAGTTTTTGCTGATTATGGCCCTGTGGTGGGCCTATCCTTTCCAAATGTTCTCTCTACCTGAGGTTTGAACTTCCCTGTGGGTGAACTATAAAATTATGTGCTACTTCAGGAAGAATGAAAATGGACCTGATCATGATTCCAAAATATATGTCCCATGCAGTATAATAAGACAATATAATAAAATCAAATAAAATAAATGAAAATAAAAATCCTCATCACACAACCATTCACCTGTGTTCTTAGCATGAGAGAATAGAGGTTATTTTCCTCTCCCTGAATGGTCTGCCCATGTGGCATCATGAAGCCACAGGTATGGAGACATTGTGTTTAGTGGATGTTAGATCCTTTTCATGTATTATCTCATTATTCTATTATTACTGATTTCATACATTTTTTGTGCTAGATTATCAAAATGTGTCTACTGAAAATGATTTCCACATGCTGGATAAAAATGAATACATAGTATAGAAAAATTTTGAATTGCAAAGGAAAAACATGTGACCTAATTTCACATAGAGTCTATAGTTATTACAGCAAATTTAACACTGGCAATTCAATGATATAGTAGACTTCCATTTCTTAAGACTTACAAGTGAAAATCTTAGACCAAACCAATCCAGCTACTTCACATTTTCTAATCCCTGAAAACCCTCTGAATTCCAAGTCAAGTGTAAAATTGTATGATTTCAATCTATAAGAGAGTCCTAACTATTAGGTAGCCATAGATACAATATCATCTCTAGGGATTTAAATAATGAAAAACACCCTTCCAATGTAAGGTTGGAAACTGCTTGATTTATGTTAATGCTGATTTGCACTTACTGTTTTAGAAAAGGGTTTTAGTACTATCTAAAAGTGGCACTACATTAAACCCACAAATTAGCTTCTGTTCTGTTGAAATCTAATTATCTTTATGTTGGGCAATAGTCCAGCAAGCCAGGGGCAAAATCTTACCTTTCTAAATGGAGACTTGAATGGGGAAAATGACAGACTGCTAAGCTAAACAGTATTTACTGCGGAGACTCCGTGGGGGACTGGGGTGAGGAGGCACGGACACCGCACAGGCATCTGCTGCCAACTCAGCACCAGACAGGAAGGTCCAATTTTCTCCTTGACATTTGACACTACTTCATCTTTCTTCAAATGCATTCCAAACTAATTCTTATTTCCTTGCTTTTTATTTTTTAATTCCTTTTGGGTACACACTTCAGGCTTTTGTAAAGATGAAGTCTTCATCTTTTCTAGGCATAGCATGAAATCTCTGATATAAATCATTTTTAACTCTTTTATCTTTTGCTTTTATGATCTATCATTTATCTCAAGTATTTATTTAAAGATCTAATTAATGGCAGTGACCAGGAAAGTATGAAGAAGATAGGTTTGTAAAATATTCCTATAGAAGTAAGACTGGCTAAAAAATATTACTAAAATAAATATTATCTACCCCATATACCTAGTCTAAAAATGTCAGGTATTTGAAGTGTGGTTAGTAATTTATAAAAATGACTCGAGGGATTCTTCTTCCCAGAATTGTATGAAAAATAATTAAATATGATTACAAGCACATTGTGAAATCAATTATATAAAGTTTGCTACTGAGCTAACTCTACATGCGGGTTGACCACAGAATGTTATATATTGAAGTTTGATATCATCTCCCATTTCCTGCTAATTATGGAACCAATTAATATTTTTAGACAGGGGTTAATATGATTTTATTTATTCTTAATTTATAAATTAAATAAATATGTATTGTCTTCTATGTGTTGCATGTTACAAAAATCATTAGGGAGGTATCTCCATTTCCTGTGGTCAGCCTATACAGCCAAGGTCAAAAAGCAGATAAGTACCATCCAGGGAAGAGACATGTGCATAATGCAAGGTCATCGAGAGCAAACAAAATGCACACCAGGCTCAAGTTGTACAATCTTTACTTAAAGCAGGAGAGGAGAGAGAGTGCACAAGATCTAGCCCTTTGAAATGCATTAGACCCCCATGGCCTGGCTGCCGGTACACCCCACAGCACACCCACGCAAAGTAACTGCAACCGCTCAGCCACTTTGTGCTGCAGTGAAAAGATCTTGATGTGAGTTCCCACGTCCCCCCACACCTGGCCCCTGGAGCTTTCTGTGAAATACAGAAACCTAGGAGTATGCCCAGGGGATATTAACTCACACCTTAAACAGAACAAAGGAGTATATATATAGCTGGGAGCAAGGAAAGATAATTCGCTCACAAGGCAAATGCAGCAGCAGAGGCTGTGAGGACTCAACCACTCAGTAAGAAAACGTTCCAGGCCCAAAACAACCATTATGTGACGGTGCAACAGGTGAGAAACTAAGCCTGACTACCTTTCTAAACAAGGGACATAAAGATGAACAAGGAAAGCTGCCTTTCTTGTGATGAGTCTAGTGAGGAAAGGAGATGACGTGTAAACAAATGGAAGATTAAATGAAGTAATAGCAATTTGTGATAGGTGCTATGAAGAACATACACAAGCACCACAGTATATAATACAGGGCGGGAGGCTGCTGTAGAAAGGGTGTTTAAAAAAGACCCTTTGAGAAAGTTAGGAAAATGAGACCTCAGCTGACACCTAACTGGAGAGAAGAAGGTGGTGAAGTGATGAAAATAGGAAGAAGTACCATCTAGTGAGAAGACATACCAACCTGAGGACTCTTGATGCAGGAATCAGTATGTATGTATGTATTTATATTTCAGAGAGAGGAGAAGGGAGGGAGAAAGACAGGGAAACATCCACATGAGAGAGAAAACAGGTGTGACTTGCCTTCATACATACCATGACCCGGGACTGAACCCACAAACCAGGCACGTGCCCTGACTGGGAATCAAACAGGCCACCTTTGGGTTTTCAGGAAACACCCAACCAACTGAGCCACACTGGCCAGGGCGGGGATGAGTTTTGTGTACTCTAAAAATGAAAGGAAACCTTGAGGATGGGAAGTTAAAGTACTGAAGAGGAGGGCTATGAGGGTGAGGAGAGAAGAGGAGAGGAGGAGGGAGTGACATGAGATGAGTGTGAGTTGGAGGAGAAGCAGATACAACATCCTGCATGTTTAGATGTCTCTGTTTCTATGTGGGCTTGACTTTACTATTTCTCACTGTATGGCCCTCTGACCGCTTATTGTTATCAATGTCTTAATAATAATAACTGCTTATTATTATCAATGTCCTTATTGGCATTTGCAGATAGTGACACAGACCAGCAATATATATTAAATTGCTTTTTGAGGCAATTTATATTAATATTATATATTAATGCATTAATAGTATATAAAGTGTTATGTAAATCATATATAAAATTATACATCAAGTACATATTACTATATTCACCAGTTACCATTCACTTCAAGAAAATAATCTTCTAAACAATATGACTACATAAGTTTGCTCTGCATAATTGATTATGCATATTTACTTCAAAAATGTATAGCTTCCATTTATTTTATCAACAGGCATCCAAAGAAGAAATAAAAACTAATTGAATAGGTGGACAAAAATAGGAGAAGAGAGTAGCAAATATCTATGTTGTTCCTTTCCATTGCAATTCCTTTACCCTGGCTGTGAGAGAGAATGTTCAATGGTCTAGCTCTGCTTTCTCTTAAGTGGGCATGCTGACAATGCTTCCAACCAGGCAATGTCTTAGTTTTATTGGTCATTATTTTCCTGCATTGGAGGAGGTCATAGAACCTAGTGAGACAATGCCATTTGTAATAGTACTGATGTCCAGTGTGCAGAGAAAAAACTATATCGTGTGGGTACATGTTATGAATGGTGGTAGGATTCTCTATTCTCATTGGCTTACTTCCAGAGGAAAGTAAGTTTGAATTAGTCCAGACTCAAAAAAATGATCTAATGTAGGCAAAATATTTTAATAAAACAGAATTAACAGCTGGTTGGATTGTGTTGGCTAGAAAAAATTGTTTTTGATAATATCAGAATCAGAACATCAGTAGTTTGGCTTGCTTTCTATCTGTTCCAAAGAAAGAAAAATTTTCATAAACAAATGATATCCTGCCTTTCTTAATATTTTCACACCAAGGTTATCATAAATAACATTGTAGGATGCATATACTGTATTTTGCATCCTTTAATTCTTTTACCACAAATCCTGCCACCAGTTACCCATAGGAAGGAAGGATATCTTCCTCATAGCACGGTGCTAAAGACTGTTACCCAACGTCTGTGTATCTAACGCATCTGCCACTATGTATTACTGTGAATATACAAAGGGACTTTGGAGTTTTAAAACATATGCCTTTAAAAAACCTTTAAAGAAAGTAAGCATTTTTAGAAAGCAAAGTTTTTTTTGTATGCTCTAAATCCTATTCTATTACATTTTTAAAACATAGGATAAAAATAGAAATTTAACTAAACATAAATGAGAAAAGTATCTTTAGAAAACCTCATGCTTGAATGACACTCATATATATGGCCTCCTTATACAGAGCCTTAATTCTTAATGAAAATATTTTTTAAAATGGAAGAAAGGAAAAACCAACAGAACCTGCATTCTTATTGTTTCTGCAAGGGTGGGGATGACTAATTCTACCACTATAGTACATAATCATTTTTCCCTTTTTTTTAATTGTCATGCTATTATAGTTGTCTCCGTTTTCCTCCATTACTTCCCCCTGCCCTACCCACCCCCATCTCCCACATTCAATCCTCACTCCCAACCCCGTTGTCTTTGTCCGTGGGTCCTTTATACATGTTCCTTGATGACCCTTCCCTTTCTTTGTCCCGTTATCCCTACCCCCTGCCTCTGGTTACTGTCAGTTTGTTCTTTATTTCCTTGTCTCTGGTTCTATTTTGCTTGCTTGTTTGTCTTGTTGATTAGGTTTCACTTAAAAGTGAGATCATATGGTATTTGTCTTCTACCTCCTGGCTTATTTCACTTAGCATAATGCTCTCCAGTTCTATTCATGCTTTTGTAAAAGGTAGAAGCTCCTTCTTACTTTCTGCTGTGTAGCATTCCATTGTGTAAATATACCACAGAATTTTGATCCACTCATCTACTGATGGGCACTTAGGCTGTTTCCAGCACTTGGCTATTGTCAGTTGTGCTGCCATGAACATTGGGGTGCATAGGTTCTTTTGAATTGGTGTTTCAGGATTCTTACGGTATAATCCCAGCAGTGGAATTACTAGATCAAAAGGCAGTTCCATTTTTCATTTTTTGAGGAATTTTCATAATGTTTTCCACAGTGGCTTCACCAGTCCACATTCCCACTAACAGTGTACTAGGGTTCTTTTTTTCTCCATATTCTCGTCAGCACTTTTTGTTTGTTGATTTGTTTGTAATAGCCACTCTGACCTGTGTGAAGTGGTATCTCACTACCACTCCTACTCCCACTATTATAGTTAACATCTATTAGTTCTAATATCTTCCAAGCACTTTTATATGTGCTGTACATATATATTTTGTATTAAGCACTCATAAAAGCCCTACAAAGAAGATACCTTAGTACATCTATTTTTAAATGAGGAAACTGAGGCATGACATTAAGAAAATTGTGCAAGTAGTGTTGTTAGGATTTATGAATTAATAATTTGAACAAAGTATTCTGTCTTAAGAACCACTTTTTAAATCATCACATCATAGTTACACTCAATTAAAAAAAGAAGAGTTGAGAAATAAATGCATCTATACAATGTGAGCCAATGAACATGGCTTTGATATCCCATTTGATTTGGGTTTGTACTGGTTTTAGTTGTACAGCTTACTGGTTACGCAATCATATACTTTACACAGTGTTCTCCTTAACATTTCCAGTACCCCAACTGGCACCATACATAGTTATTGCAGTATTGTTGACTATTCTTGCTATGCTTTAGTAAGAACTCTAATTTAGTGACAGACTCAAGTGGATAAAAGCTTTTTCTGATGGAGAGCATTAGAATAAACTTCAAAAATGGCTTGGTATTTGACATAAATCTCTTGAAGGCTGGAAAAAAGTCTATTAAGACACAGACACCCTGATTAGTGTGGCTCAGTTGGTTGAGTGTCATGTTGCAAAGTGAAAGGTCACTGGTTTGGTTCCCAGTCAGAGCACATGCCTGGGGTGTGGACCACCCCCTGTTAGGGTGCAAGTGAGAGGCAACCAATCGATGTTTCTCTCACTCTTTTTCTCCCTCCCTTCCCCTATCTCTAAAAATAAATACAATCTTAAAAAAAAAGATGTAGGTACTTCAGAAAAAAATAAGATCATATATGAATGAGAGGACTCTGATTCATGTAATAGAAAAATATTATAGAACTTAAGGAAGAATTTTGAACAATAGAGTGAAATAAGATTTTTTGTAAGACAGTTTTAGAAGTAGTCTCACAGAATGAAAACTTGGTAAATAAGAAATGATAGGTATCAGAGAACACTTAGAAAGAAATAGAAAATAGCAGTGTATTTAAAAAGATCTGATCTATGAAAGTTTCTTGGAATAGAATAAAAAGATTCTGAAGATGTTCCGGAGATAGAAAGTCTGACTTGAAAAGGTTGCTTGTGGTAATAAAACGGAGAGACAATGGTCAAAAAGGACATTAAAATCAATAACTCAGTTAACATGGTAAGTTATAGCCTGAGATACAAAATGGAAAAGAAAAGCAGGCCAGGGAAGTAATACTATTATTTCACGTATAAATCTCATAAATTTATACATGTAGTGTCAATGAGATAGATCTTCATAGACATGTTCAACAGGAATGTGGAAATAAGGTTTTAGAATTTAGAGGAGATGCTTGAATTGGCGTAGGGTTAGGCTGTTGTAGTCATTTAGATAAAAGTCAAATCTCTGTGTATGGCTGTCACTGTACAGAAAGCAGAGAAAACAGAGGAAACTGAATGCAATGACTAAACTTTGTGAGGTGATGGGAGTATTAATTAACTCTATTGTGGTAATCATATGATTTTATATATATATTTACATATATAATATATATATATAATCACATTGTATACCATACACTTATACAGTGTTATATGTCAGTCTCATAAAGCTGGGCAAAATAAATATGGATAGTTCAATCAAAAAGCGTACTCAATGCCTTCAATTAAGGTCAGGCAAAAAAAAAAAAAAAAAAAGAAGGGAAGAAAGAACAAACAGCAAATAGATTAGCCCCTAACATGGAAAGTCTTTAAGTAAATATCAAGTAATAAATGTCTGAATATTGGGGAGAAGAGATCAAGAGAGACAAGAGAAGAAGAATATAGCAGTATTGTCACAGAATTAAAGATAAATTGAGTCTCAAGAAGATGTTGCCAAATAATGGAAAATTTTTAGGAATAAGCCTAAGAATTGATTGTTGTTGATTTTGGCAACTTGAAGGTTTTTAATTTCCTACTTAAAATCAACTTACAGACACAGAATAAGATTGTAGTACTTTGAAGAATTAGCAGAAAAGGAGAACTTGGAATAACAAAAGCTACACTTAACTTTATAGAATTTTTTAAAGATAAAAGTATGATACTTCAATAAGAAGTGAGGTCAAGATAATTTTTTTGGATATAGAAGAATTGAACTTTTTATTGACCTTTTGTACTGGCAATAGATAAAAGCAGAAGAAATAAATGGAAAGAAAAATTGGGTAAATACCCAGAGGAGAAAAGACAAGAATTTAGAACAAAAATAAAAGGCTTATATGTGAAGAAGAGTAAGAATAAGATGACTTATGGAAGGAGAAATGTATTGAACCCTATTTTACTCCCTCAGAATAGGTTTAATCCATTCCTTATTGATGGTAATCACAGATTGGGAAATCAAGCTACCACAGTTGCCAGAAACATAAGTGAAATCACAAATCTAGTGGGAGAATGTGTTTTGCAATGTCCTATCCAGGGCTCCAGCAGGAGAACAGTGAGGCAGTTCTGATTTCAAACACTTGTTTTATTTTTGTTGTTATATACCATGCAGTGGGAAAATATCCAGGCAAGTACTAAGCTCAAAGATCAAGTTTCTTTTGATACTTACTACTCAGTTTAGGTAAATAATTGCATTCCATTACTGATCAAGCTATGTGCTCTAAAATCCAATTTTTTTCTGTTTGGTGTTTTTATTATCTTAAAGTACAAACTATTTACAAATTTATGTAACAACACTGTAGGCTTTTATAAATTCTTCATTTAAAAATTTTCATATACACACTTAAACATATTTATAAACTTATCATTGTATAATTCCTGGTCCAATTTCCCAATCTGATCTATAGTACTGATGAAATTAACTTACTAAGAATAATTCTGAAAAATGTCAAAATAGTCAGTCTTGTCTCCTGCCTGGGAAAGCAAAAACAGAATTAGAGGATTTCAGTAAAATAGTGAAAAATATGTTTCTGAGAAATAAAAGATGTCAAGTGAAGAAATACAAAATCATCCATCAATTTTAATGAGTAAACCCAGATTGCCAGATTGGAAATCCAGCAATGAACCTGGAAAAAGTCAGAGGGCAGGCTATAATGGTTAACACGTGCTGCGTTATATTCCTACTGACAGGTTCATTATAGCAGTGTGTGCTAAAACTCTATGTTCCTCTCCTCACTCCCCACTCGTTGTGGGGAGGAAACTGCTCATTCTAAATTTAATGCCAAGATTTTTAGTGGAACTACTGCTTGGCCCTACTGATGGGGTTGGAAAAGGCATGTGACTCGCACTTGACCTAGGGTTCTTCCCCAGGAACTCTCTGACAGTGTACCGTATTTTTCGGACCATAAGACACACCCAGGTTTTAGAGGAGGAAAATAATAAAAAAAATTTTGAAGCAAAAAATGTGGTAAAATATTTAATAACATAAATAACATAATATTTCACCAATATACATGTAAAGCTCCATTCAGACTACAAGATGCACCCCTATTTTCCTCCCAAATTGGGGGGAGTATGTCTTATAGTCCAAAAAATATCTTATTTTTCTATTATGTTATGTCTTTTGTCACTTGTAATCTAAATCTTTCTGATTCATAGAATAACTAAAATCAATACAGTTTATTTGCTTGGAATTAGCATTAGTTCAGTTTACCTGGGTTTTATGAAAAAATAATCTAGCAAGCTCTAATTCTGTACTTATAATAATTAGGGTATAGGAAAGGTTAATATTTGATGTGGTATAAGTAATCTTCTAAATTAAAAATAATGGTAAAATTATATAAATAATATTTTCCCAAGAAAACAGAACTGTTTTCAAGTAGTTTGCATTCAAAATATGTGCCAGTTACAAGTGATGCTTAATGTTTTGTTACAATATGTTTCACTGAACACCTACATGGAAATCAGCTTGTATTTTTGCTGAGAAGTGTTTCATAATATAAAAACACTTGTTTTGCTGTTGCTATGCATAATGAATACATTATTATTTAAAAATCATCAGACAATATTCATTAGGTTTAAATTTCTGTTGATACACACATTATCCAAAACACGTGTTCTGGCAAAGGTAACTGTTGTTGCTGGGTTTTGTTTTTTTTTTCATTTTAGAACACATTTATTTTGGTACTTCACTTTAAAGTTTTGCATTTTTTTCTCCATTTCTTATTCAATAGATAAACATACTAATTTTTTTTTTAAAAAACATGATGGATAACATTAGACTTGTGAGAAGCATCAAATTATTTAACATTACATTCTGCTCTATTATTTTGGTTTCTTACAAGTATTAAATATACAATTGTGTCAGCCTCAGAATTCTTTTAATATTGACACAATTTTCTGACAGAGCATAACACCAGCATAAATACAATGCCCACATGGCAGATAAAAGGAGAAATATTTTTTAACATTTTTTAAAAGATTTTATTTATTTATTTTTAGAGAGACAGGAAGGGAGGGAGAAAGAGAGGGAGAGAAACATCCATGTGTGGTTGCCTTCTGTGCACCCCCTACTGGGGACCTGTAACCCAGGCATGTGCCCTCACTGGGTTTGCAGGCCCATGCTCCATCCACTGAGCCACACCAGCCAGGGCTTTTTTAAAACTTTTTTAAATTGTCGTTTAAGTACAGTTGTCTCCATTTCCCCGCCACTAGTGGTAACTGCTATTTTAATCTGATATTTCTCTTTCCAGGTGATATCCTTCTATTTCATTAATTATCTGAGAAAATACTTATAAAATATACAGAATTATATATATATATTTGTCATAACATTCATATGTGTATTTAATATGGATGTAACATTCTATGTATTATTAAGCCATTTTCATTCAGCCTTTTACTTGAAAGATTTTTCTATGGAAACAGACATAAAATTAAATCTTTTTAAGTGGTGCACATAGTTTTCCATAATATCAATACATTGTAGTTTAGTTAACCCTGTTTCCTACCCATGGGAATCTAGGTGGACACTTGTCCTTATTTTGGGGCTTGCTGCCAACAACAAACAAATCAAATGGCTGCACCCTGGTGCTTATTATTCTCATTGTCTAAACTTCCTGCCACTGTCAACTTCATATGGGACCACTACTCCATGAAGTACATCCCCCCACATACATTCACTAGATATCTGAAAAAAATGTAAGTACTGCAAAGTTAAGAAAGACAGTTAATTTGTCAAAAATAAACAAGCAAGCACACAAACAAAAAACAAATTTGGAAAAAGGATTAGGGTATTAATCATAATTACTGCAAGCCAGCATCAAATAATTCCCTTCACAATTAAGATGAGTTCAGTTAAAACTCCCTGTGCTAAGAGAGAGACTGAGTCACAAATTGTACTCATGATCTACTTGAATATTTTGTTTTTCTTTATAAGATATATACTTTTTCAAAAAGGAATCTGAGTTCATTTTAGATAGTTTTAAATGTGTACCACAGTTGGGATTACTGTCTTAAATGTGCTTATGTCTGTGATGGCAAATTAATTAAGCAGGTAAATTAATTGATGAAACTGGCAATTAATAATTCTTTTCTGAGGTCCTCCTAAAAGAGTAAGATGTTCCAAAACGTTATCAAAAGATAAAGTTACCTGGTGCTTGCTGTTATCTCAGAAAAGAATTTGATAATTCTGTAAATAAGCCAAATACTTCTGAATTGAGCTACAAATCTTAGCCAATGTGCAACTTCAATGTTTTGGGAATGTGGTTTTTAAAGTGTCACTTAAGTATCGGCCATTGTGTCTAGTTATTTTGATAGCAGCAGACAGTCCATGTGAGCAACAATAGAACCAACTCATCTGAAAAACGGCACTTAAAAAGCAAAAAAGTGATGACGATGGGAACAAACAGAAAAATTATATTCTGGAAGGTTAAAAACATCTGCTGTTGGTATTATTCAAACATTATTGGTTAAGCCGGACACTTTGCAAACACTTAAGGAGCATTCTCTTATCAGATTTATAATCTGTACCATTCGCTGAAGTAGAACAGTTGTTAAATTTGAAGTTCAGACTTCAACCAATCATCTTCCTACTCTCATAGAATATTGTTGTCTAATGATATAGGATGACTGGGCAAGCATCTCTATCTTAAAGTGTTACTGAGAATGTTGGCATTGACCTACATGGACCGATCTTATTTGTGATGTAAGCAAGGATAACAAATTTGTAACTTGATGGAATACAATATCTTCTAGACAAAGAAGAATTTTGAATAAAAATGGAAGTCATTTTCTATTTTTCCAAACCAAAATGGATATTTAGCAAATTTATCCAAATCAGGGCAATAAACAGAAACTCAGATGACTGGGTTTTACTTAAATAAAGAAATTATTCTGAAAATAATTTAATAAATAATAACTTAAATAAATTAAGTCATCTTGAAATCTATTATATTTATGAGATATAAACTCTATCATGCTCTCTTGTTTTAGATTTAATATATTCTGTATTGCAGAACCTGCATTCTAATGTAGAGCATTTTATGAATTGAACAGATGTTTCTGTTATTATAAGAGAGTTGAATTATTTAAACTAACATCATGGTTTCTACAGAAGTGATCTTAAATGCACCTCAATAAAGATATGAATAGCTTAGTTTAATTACATTTAATGAAATGTCACAAAGTTATACGTTACCCAGAGGCATGTAAAGTAAAATATCTTATAATTTTTATAAATTTAAATTTTGGGTGTGAAAATATTTTATGTTTATTATACAAATTAAGATCTATTAAGTCAGAAATAAAATATCACTTATTTATAGAACTTAAATACATTTTAAAGACAAATGAAAGAGTTTGTATTTTTTTGCACACCAAATTTTAACTGTTTTTTATAAAAATGTATTAAGATTAAAAGAGGATTGCAGAAAAATAGGATAAAATTCCAAGCAAGTATCAAATATGAATATCAACTCCACCAACTAAAATGAATTATCAGAGAAATTACAAAGCACCAAAACACAGTGTACCTTAAAGCACATTTTGCTATTCTCTGCACCAATTAAAGATTTTCTGCAATCTAGAAGGTGAAACGTTTCTCAACCTGTCTTAGACCGTAAGAAAATGTTGAAATCTTGCTGAGAAACCTAGAGGGGCTTTTCTTTTTAAACGTTGCTTGTTAGATTTAAGGCTACAGAAGATGTGCTTAACTTTTTTCTGCATTGAAGATTTACTTAGTGATGTAGGACCCTGTTTTTCTTTCATCTCTATAAGGTGAACCAGAAGAAACTTAACTACAAATGTGGGTTTAGTTTGCAGAATCTTAAAACTATTTATCTCTTTGTATAATTATGTGACCAGCACTGTACTAGGCCTTTTAAGGGCAATCTCTTATAATGCATTATATAATATATATGTACCTGTATATATGTATATAAAAATGAACACATAAATGTGTGTAAAAATGAAGCACCTGGAAAAAGAATACTATATAAGTATAGTAAATTCATTAGTTCTGGTTATCATTACTATATACAACTCAAATCCATATTGATTTTCTCAATCTTGGTTCCTTTTAAGATGCTTTGTTGCAATATCTCTTCCCTTACTTTGGATTATTTTGCTTAATTATAGATATTTTTAGTAATCATTACAACCTTTGCCCATTTTTTAATTGGTTGTTTGCCTCTTTGGTGTTGAGTTTTAAAGTAGTTTGTATATTTTGGATATTAACCCCTTGTCAGATATACTGGCGAATATGATCTCCCATTCTGTGGGTTCTCTTTTTATTTTGTTGATGATTTCCTTTGCTGTGCAAACTCATTTTAGTTTGATGTAGTCCCATTTGTTTATTTTTTCTTTTGTTTCCCTTGCCTGGGAAGATATATCTGATAAAAAATTGCTATGAAATTGTCCAAGATTTTGCTGCCTATGTTTTCTTCTAGGATTTTTATGGCTTCAGGTCTAACATTTAAGACTTTGATCTATTTTGAATTTCTTCTTGTATGTAATGTAATAAGGTGGTTTAGTTCTTGTTAAAAGTTGCATTTATAATAAAGAATTAAAATAATTTTAAAAAATGTAATGCTAGTCCCCACTTAACCTTCTGGGTTGATGCAATTGAAAGTATCTAGAAATGAGATTAATTGTTTCAAATGTGTAACATTTAAAAATACAAAATCTTGTCTGAAATGGAATAGGAATTTTCATGGTATTGAGCAATCATAAAATAACAAGAGTTTAAAAACTTAAGTTTCAAATTCAACTTATAACCTTTTATTTCTAACATATATTTATTAAAATCATGTTATTTATTGACTTTATACTATGTAAATATCCTCATTTTAATCATCAAATACTCTTTATTGGTGGGCAGGCAAACAAAAGAGGAAATTTAAAGAACAGTACTGATTAACAAATATTTGAAAAACCGTCATATGGTTTAGCTATGTAAGTGAAGTAAAAGTTGTATTTGTCATTGGGTGTTTGTCACAGTCGATTTACTCTGTGTCTTCCAGTACTTCAGTCAAGACATGGAATCATCGAGTTGACTGGTTCTAAATTTCCCTGGGTGCTGGCTTCCTTGGAACAGATAATTAAAAAACTTGAGGACTTGATCTAGACAATCTCAATAATGGAGTAACACACAGGAGATATTACCATCATGATAGAAATAATCCTGAATTTCATTTACCAGATTCTTCCGCTGGGTCTAATGAATTTATGATATGACCCTATCTACTGTCTGCTGAATCACTATTACCTAAAAATTAAGAAAACACAGGACCAAGAGAGGAACAAAGGTCACAAGAAAACAATAAGGTAGAACATCTAGAATCTGGAGTCAGTAAAAGTACTAGAAAAGCTATGGATGGATTCCTTTGCAGATCCATTAAAGAACAGTAGTGAACTCCTTAGATTCTGTTTTAATCATGGATAACAAAGCACAAAAGAAGTGCCAATCTAATCCTGCAACATTGTACTAAATTAACACCTTAGTGATTTTGTGTAGGGGCCCCTAACAGAAAAGAGTTCTTCATGATACATCAGAAGGCTTCAGTACTGCAGCCTTACACAAAACGAAACATTGGCATCTCACTCTGAGGTTTCCTTGCCCAATCATGGGCTTGAGGAAAAAGATTGGGTTCATGGTTGGAAAGGATGAAAGTAATTCAAGTGCAGAGAAGTTTAAATAACATAGTTTTAATAACATACAAAGAAAATTTTTAAGAGACTATTCAATGGCAGAGGAAAGAAAAAAATAAATGTTAGTGGTTTGAAAAGAGGAAATTTAAAGAGAGAAATTCTTAATGCCTCATTACTGTATTTCATATATTAAGAAAGTATGACAAATACAGAAAATTTCACACATTTCCCATCAGTTTCTTGGAAGATCTGCTGTCATTGGCATTCCATAGTAGGAAAAGAAATAATCTTTTAAATAAAGGAAACAACATGTCATTTTGTTTTGAGCATGCTGTGCAATTCAGTACAAATGAACTAATTTTAAACTTGACAAACCATTAAAAGAATGCTCAGATATAATTTAGACCAGAAAGAATGGGGAGATCACATTAGAAAATAACAGACTCCTATCAATGTCAAAAACACATCAGTTGATTGTTATTTTCAACAAGGTTATTCCATTAAATTTTGGTCAGTTTTCAAGGCTACTTATCTGGTAACAGATAACTATAATTGTTAGGTAGTCTGTGCAAGGGTGGCCCATTTTTGGGCCAATGCGTATGAATGGGTAGTGCAGGATTACTCCTAGGTAGTAATCCTAGGTAGACTAGGATTACTCTTCAATTTTGAGGTCTTGATTTTGTGGGTTCATCATATTAATGAAAATATAGGGCAAAAATAAAGCAGCTCCTACTGGTCTTTATGTTCCTAAAATGTGGATGGGATTACAAATCCTTAGGGTACAAGATGATTTTGTTATACTGCCTTAGAAGAACTGATTAGCTTATAGAGTATGGTGATTTGTGTGTCTAATGTAGTTACATTTATTCAGAACCAAAGGGAAAAAATCACTTTTGGGATTCATGTAATAGTTCTAATTAGTCCCACCATGTTTTCGTAGATAATTCATGGGACAGTAATAGAGCCCAACAAGCTTCTAATTATACACACACAAATTAGTCACTCTTAGTATTTCTATTATGTAATTTATGTCCTTAAAAGTAAAGAGATGTTTATAAAGGACAGCTTTTAAATCAACATAGCAGATTTGAACAAAATAGTATTTGAGGAAAAAATCCAAATGGCCAGTTGGGAAGTGTATTACTGTATTTTTTAGACATGATATAGATCCATTCTGAGATACTTAAAGAAATGTATAAATGAAAGGCAAATTTTGTTTCATTGACCTGTGAAGATATGAAGGAGAATCATGGCTTTAAAGTTTCTTCTATATTTCTGTTTTAAAAAATGGATCAATAAATGCACAGATTTGGCTGCTCTAGGGGGAAATTATAAAGTTAATTGTCCAGATATTTTCCAAAAGTTATTAAAAGAATTGAGATCACTAGCTTTCTTCTGGTTTCTACAGTTATTCTAAAATCAGACAGCTAATCTCACCCACACCTTATATACCAAATCAAGAAAAGAATCAGAGAACTCTTAAATAAACTCTGCTTCTCCTTTCTATTCTTTTTGAAAAAAAAGTGACTGTTTATGTAAATTTAGATGATAAATGTCAAGGGACTCTGAAGTTATTTTTGCAGGCAGAGATGAGACCTGTCAAAGCATTGTGACACATGAGTGTTGGGATATGAATGGGAGAGAGAGAGGTATCGTTAACGTTTAGCTAATATTAAAGTGGGTTGAATATCTCTTGAATCACCTTAGCTCCCTACTTATCCTGGATTTATAATATGTGGGAGCTCATGTATAGTTTAAGTATAATTCTCATTCATGGAAAAATTTGCTTATAATCTTACACTATTGCATTTAGTCTGCATTTTTAACTTTAGATTAAAACATTGAATTATGAAATGAGAAAAATTATGTGTCAAGCAAGAAGACTTTTGCACGTTGACAAATTCCATTATAGGTAATATAGAAGTTACCTTTTAAAAAAAAGGTAACTTTCACAGAAATATAAATAACTATACATTTAAATCATATTTGCTATATTATGCTGATTGAGTATGATTTGGAAAAAGCTAATAGTATCTTGTCTTATCAATTATTTTATTTACTTTTTGCATAAAAATAGGTACATACTGGATAAATGTTTGAAAAGATTCTGACACTAAAATAGTTCCTCAGTCAACTCTGACCAAGTCTATGAACTGCCAAGCTATGACCACTATTAATAATTTGCTGTATATTTGCTTATACACATGTATATATACATCTACCTATGAATTTATATTCTATGTATCAGTACATTTAAGTATAGATATATACATGCATTTATAAGTATTTTCCCTTTAATGGGATTATACTGCCTATATGCTTTCCAGCTTTTTTCACTTAATTATAAGAAATATGGAACTTTATCCATACCATTATCTTTAGATCTGCCTCCTTTTTAATGGCTACATATCTCATAAAATAAAATTCCTATTTTACAACATATACAGAAACTAACTCAAAACAAATTAAAGAACTGACCATAAAACCTCCAATCATAAAAATCCTGGGAGAAACTGTGGGTGGTGGGCTCTGTGGCACTGGTCTTGATGGTGATTTTTCAGATTGGATATAGAGTGCAGAGACAATGAAGACAAAAATAAACAAATGGAACTACATCAAAAAAACAAGCTTCTGCACAGCAAAGAAAACCACCACAAAATGAAAAGGCAACCTTCTAAATGAGAGAAACATATTTGAAAAATCAAATATCTGATAAATGATTAATATTCAAAATAAATTTAAAAACTCATACAAGTCCACTAAAAATGGGCATAGAATCTGAATAGATTTTTTTTTCAAAGGAGATATCTAGATGTACAATAGGTACATTAAAAGGTGCTCAATATCACTAATTATCAGAGAAATGCAAATCAAAACTACAAGGGGATATCACCTCACAGCTATTAGAATGGCTATTATCAAAAAGATAAGTAATAACAAGTATTGGGCAGGAGGTAAAGAGAAGGGAACCATAGGTACTGTTGGTGGGAATGTACGTTGATGTAACCACTATGGAGACAGTATAGAGATTTCTCAAAAATTAAAATAAAAATAAAGTATCTAATAATTAATAAGTTTAAAAAATAACAGCAGATAACAATAATATTGAAATCAGGAAATTAACAGAGAAATTCAACAAAACTAAAAGCTGATTCTTTGAAAAGTTAAAAAATCAGAAAATTATACTTGAACAAAAATAAAAAAATAATAATGGAATATTTAGACAAAGTAATCAAAAAATAAAAATAAATGAAATACATCTAAATAAAAAAGAAAATAACCATCTTAAAAAATCATTAAACTGCTGGCCAGGCTATGAGAAAAAGAGAAGACAGAAATTATATTAATACCAGAAAGCAGAAAAACATTACAGGTCTAACAGATATTAAAATGATAACAAAGGAATTTAAGTAATTCTATGCCCACATATTTGATAAAAAACCAATGAAATGGACCAATTCATGGAAAGATACAATCTGTTAAAATTCTTGCAGGAAAAGAGACAGCTGGATATGCCTAATTCTTTTAGAAAAAATTAATTAATATTGAATAATATTCCAAAACAGGAATTTCCAGGCCCAGATGTATTCACTAATGAATTCTACCAAACATTTAAGGAAGGAATTATACCAATTTTTTTATAATCTATTTTATAGTATGGGTGTTGGCATTTTTTAATTCATTTTATGATTCTAGCATTACCCTAAAATCAAATGAGATAAAGATACTACAAGAAAGAAAACTACAGACCTACAGATTTTAAATTTCTCAATTAAAATTAGAGCATCAAATTAGCAAATGTGTAAATTGAATTGTAGATTACAACCAAATACAATTTATCCTAGAGATACAATGCTGTCCAGCATTTGAATATTAATTTATGTAACTCACCATATTAACAGGCTAATGAAGAAAAAATGATTGTATCATATATGTAGAATAAAAACACTTGCAAAATCTAAACACCGAAGCATTGCAAAACTACGAGAAAACAAAGGATAAATGAGGGCATTCTCAAATGTACAAATAATATCTACAATAAACCAGTAGATGTCATTCTCAATGGAGAGAAACTCAAAGCACTCCTGCTAGGATCATGGTCAAGTGTGTATCTATCTCACCACTGCTTTCAAACACCATAGTAGTAGTCTTGGCTAATTCAATGAGCTCAGAAACAAAAATAAAAGGTTATACATGTTAGGAAGGAAGAAATAAAACTGTTTCTTTGCAAATGATATGATTATCTATGGAGAAAATCTGAAATAGTCAACAAAAATCTCCTCAAACTAATAACTGATTATAGTAATGTTGGAGGATATAACATTACTAGTGAAAGTCAATAGTTTTCATATATTCCAGCAATAAACAAATGGAATTTAAAATTAAAAAACCATATTGCCATTTATATTAGCACCCAAAATTATGAAATATACTAATTCTTCCTTATCCATAGGGTTATATTCCAAGACTCCCCTAGTAGATGCCTGAAACTATAGATAGTACCAAAACCCTACATATACTGTTTTGCCCTATACATACAAACCTATGATAAAGTTTTGTTTATAAATTAGATCCAATGAAAGATGAAAAACTAATGAAATAGAATAATTGTAACAGTATACCATGATAAAAGTTATGTGAATATGGTCTCTCTCTTACTCTTACAATATCTCACTATACTTTCTTGTGATTATATGAAATGACAAAATATCTTCTTAGGTCAAGAATTTTTACCTTTTCACTTAAAGAAAACACTTCATAATTCCTTTTTGGCATATCCAAATTACCAGCAACACTATTTTTGCATTTTTGTTCATTATTAATTAAAATAAGGATCACTTGAACACAAGCACTGTAAGACCACTGCAGCTGATTTAACAATCAGGGCAGCTATGAAGTGACTGACGGGTGGGTAGTATGTGCCGCATGGATACACTGGACAAAAGGATGGTTCAAATCCCAGGTGGGATGGAGCGGTGCACTGAAGGATTTTGTCATGCTACTCAGAACAGCACTCAATTAAAATTTATAAATTGTTTATTTCTGAAATTATCCATGTATTATTTCCAAACTTCAGCTGACTGCGGGTGACAGAAACCATGGAAAATGAAACTGTGAGTAGGATGGTGGGGTACCATCTTTAGATATAATCCTAACAATGTATGTACCAGATTTATATGAGGAAAACTATAAAACTCTCATGAAAGATGAGAGAAAAGAACTAAATAAATGGAGAGATTTTCCATGTTCATAATAGGAAGATTCAATATTGTCAGGATGTCAGTTCTTCATAATTTGATGTACAGGTTCAATGAAATTCTAGTCAAAATTCCAGCAAGTTATTGGCCAATCAAATTATGTATACGTGATTTAGTCATACATCTGATTTAATCATATATCATATATATAGGCAAAAAATAACATAATAATTATTGAAGGTAAAGAACAAAATTGGAGGACTGATATTATTTGACTTCAAGACAATATAGACCTATAGTAATCAAGACAGTGTGGTACTGGTAAAAGAATAAGAAGACAGATCAACAAGGCAGAATAGAAACTCAGAAACAGACCCATATAAATATAATCTACTGATCTTTGACAAAGGGCAAAGTTAATACAACAGAGAAAAGATAACTTTTCCAACAAATGAAGTGGACATCTCCATTAAAAAAATGAATCTATACACAGATTTACCCCCCTCACAAAAATTAACTCAAAATATTGTACATCTAAAGGTAAAATGTAAAGCTATAAAACTTCTAAAAGATAACATAGGATAAAACTTGGATAACCTTGAGTATAACCATGACTTCTCAGATAAAATATCAAAGGAACTATCCATGGAAGACATTAACTGGTAAATTGGGTTGTGAAAGGCAATGTCAATAGATTAAGAACAAAAGCCACAAACCAGGAGATAGTATTGATGAAAACAAATTATATCATATGAAGGACTATTATTTAAAACATGCAAAGTATTCTTAAAACCCAACAAAAGAAAATTGGGAAGAAGACCTGAAAGCCCCTCACCAAAGAAGATATGCAGACAGCATATGCAAAGATGTTCAACATCGTACATCACCAGGAAATAGTAAATAAAAACACTGAGATACCACTAGACAGCTGTCAGAATAGACAGAATGGGACACAGACAACACCAAATGCCAGTGAGGATGTGGAATGACAGGAATTCTCCTTTTTTGCCAGTGGAAGTGCAAAATTGTACAGACACTTTGGAAGACACTTCGGCAGTCTCTTATGAATCTAAGCATAATTTACTACAGAATCTAACAATCCCTACTACTTATTTGGCTAAATGCAATAAATGTGTGTCTACGCAAAGCCTGCACATGGATATCTATGGCATATTTATTCATAATTTCTAAAAACTTATTTTTTATTCAGAGTCACTTAGGAAACATTGAGGTTGGAAGATTGGGGTCAAGTGGCCCAGCAGGATGCTGCTGAATACAGGCATCCTGGTGGCTCAGACATCTCCTGGGGGAGGGTGGGAGTGAGGAAATTGATTAGATATGGAGGGAGGCTGGATAAGGAAAAGGGAGGAGTCCAGCTAAATCGACTTAGCAGGATACTAGCTAAAAGTGGACAGTGCGGAGATGAACACCATATCGTTTAATCTTTGAATGAATAAACAAGCTTTGGTTTATTCATAAAATGGAATCCAGCAATAAAGGAAATACTATTAAAAGACATGGAGAAACCCTAACTGCATATTTGCTAAGTGAAAAGAGACAATCAAGAAAGGCTATGTACTATATGATTCCAATTATGTGACATTTCAGAAATAAAAACTGTGTAGAAAATAAAATGATCCATGGTTTCCTGGAGTTGGGGGAAGGTAGAGCACAGAGGATTTTGATAGAGTTCATTATATAATTCTTAAAACTCACAGAAGGTACAATGCCAAGAGTGAACTCTATTGAGTGCTGCTGATATGTCTATGTTTGTTGATTGATACAAACAAATACACTATCATGATGTGGCGATGTCTCTATTAGGGGAGTTTAAGCATAGTTGCAAAGAGGGAGTATGTGAGATTCTATACTTTCTGGTCAATATTGCTTCAAAACTAAAACAACAAAATAAAGTGTATCAGTTTAAAAAAGAGAATCTGATGAAAGACATATTTAAATATTAGGGGTAGTTAAATAAATATGCAAATAGAGCAAAGCTATTTGTTCCATAAGGGACTAGTGAAGCCAATTGGATAGAAAAGAATTTGCCTGTTCATAGGTAAATGTTATCCTACATTATTATCAGTTATCTATCATTTAAAGACTTCTAATTTGTTTCCATTGAATCAGGATCAGATAACCCTAAATGATACCCTCTAGATTTGAAAAAAATTACTGAAACAAATATTGTTCTACCCTAGGTCCTTCTTTCCCTTTATAGTTTATATAGACTTAATTCCAGGAGGAAAAGCTAATAGCTCATGATGACTCACCTCTTTGTGACAGTGAGAACTAGAGGGGAAACCAATTTTCTTCATTGACTTCTGAAAATTTATCATTATTTTTCTCCTGCTCTTAGTACCCTTTCTTATTTTCCATCCTATTATGAAATATTTTTCTTTGAAAATGCAAAAATAATAGCAACATTTTTCCAGTCTTCTAAGGTATAGAAATTCATGTTATGTAAGTCATCTTTAAAATAATTCCAAGTATTTTGATTTTTAAATAATTTACTCTTTTAACAATTGAAGCACCAGTATAAGTAAACTTTTTGACAATCTGATGATTTGGGATTTTCCACATTTTTAAATACTCTATGTTATGTATGGCATTAAGATGTTAGGACTTGCATATTTCGCTTTCAATTTACATCAATAAAAGATATAGAGTTACTGAGTATATTTTATGTAAACAGGAATACTATATTCTGAATGATATAAATTTTCAAATCTATTATCAATCTGATACGTTAAATATTGAATATCATCATGTGATGATCCAGCATTTGCTTGATTGAATACCTTTTATAATTATAGTTATATATATGTATTTGAAACTATAATTTTATATATAATTTTATATATCTATATGGCATATATATATATATATGCCATAAATGCTCATGGTCTTCACTAGCTTGCAAATTTGGTTTTATTCTCTTAATGTAAATGTATTCCCCTTATCAAGTATGCAAATAAAATTAGAATTGCATTTATGGCAAGAATTCTTATGCATATAGAAAGGCACACAAAATTTTTTTAAAGTGAAAACAACTATCATGCAAATTACGTGGCACATCGATTATCGTAACTGTATTTTTTTGGTGTACAATAATCATTCTAGAATATTCCTTCATTAGTTAAGTATTAGTAAATTACTATCTTATTTTCTTCCTGTAACTATCTTTTCACTATTTCCCAAACTCACTATTCCAGAATATGAGAATGATATAGGATCACATCACTGAGTTTGTTTTTCTGATGCTAATCTCTGTAGCTAGGTGAGAAAACAAACCTTAAAAAAGAAAAATACAGAATATAAGCAATGTTTAGAAAGCCTAATCCAAAGATAATGCTGACTTGATTTTTCTTATTTAAATGTAAATTCTTTATCTTGCTGAAACATTCACTTTCCATTTCAGAGGCAATTACTGACTGTGCATAGCTGTGCCCCATACCTCAACTGTCAATAATGTACTATTTCAACCACAGTAAAAAACTATACTTTAACTGTTGTAACCAGACTATTTTTGGATGCATTAGCATCATCCTCTTCCACATCACAAGCTTCACTGCACTCCAATTCCAATTGGTTTTGTGACTGTTCTGGTCAATTCTACCCAAGGTACCTAACCATAGATAAGCTTTCCAAGACAAGGATTTCAGCTGTGAATAGTCACTGTCCATTTCAAGTTTTCTCCTCCACATGTCCTAAACTTGAGCTATTGTATTATCTATCTTTAGGCTTTGTCAGTACCTTTGTTAGTGTTCTCAGGAAATGCTTTGCTCTAAGAAGTATGTATAACATTTATTTAGTATAGAGTTTATTATATGACCATTTTTCATGAAGTTAGAAGACATTTAGGAGGATTGTGAATTTTTTGAGACAGGTGCTTATATTATAGCCTTTATATATAATCTACTCAGCCTTCTCAAACACCAAATGATTCCTAACTTCATTAGATATTTAAAGGATAAAATAAGCCAAGGAATTTAGATTCCTCTCTTGTAAGTTGAGTTGGCAGAGAGAATGGAAATGTAGGGGAAGAAAACAAAATAGCTTTTCTTCAAACTTAAAGAAATTGAGTTTTTAACTTTAATTAAAAAGTGTACTATGTATATCATGATGACTGTATTTATTAATACAAAGAATAAGTTTCTAGGAAAAATGTAGTCTTCTAGAATGATAGTGTGAATTAAAGTTGAAGATGATAATGATAATTGTGATGATACATACCAGATTGATACATCATTTTACATACTACATGTGTACAACAAGTGTTGGCAAGGTTGTGGAGAGAAGGGAACTTTTTGCTCTGTTGGTGGGAATGCAGATTGGTGTAGCCACTATGGAAAGCAGAATGGAATTATCTCAAAGAATTAAAAATAGAACTATCTTATGACCTAGTGATTCCACTTCTGGGAATATATCCAAATAGGTCCAAAACACTGATTCAAAAGAGTATATGCACCCTTATGTTCACTGCAGCATTATTTATAGTCTCTAAGTGCTGGAAACAGCCTAAGTGCCCATCAGTAAATTATCGGTTCAAAAAACTGTGGTACATTTACATAATGGAAAGAAAGAAAGTAGGAATTCCTACCCTTCCCAGCAGCATGGATGGAACTGGAGAGCATTGTGCTAAGTGAAATAAGCCAGGCAGTGAAAGAAAAATACCATATGATCTCACCAATAAGTGGAACCTAATCAACAAAACAAACAAGCAAGCAAAATAGAACCACAGACAAGGAAATAAAGAACAAACTGACAGTGACCAGAGGGAAGGGGAGAGAGGGATAATGGGGAAAGGAGAGGGTCAAGTCAAGGAACTTGTATAAAGGACCCATGGACAAAAACAACAGGGGGAGGATTGAAGGTGGGGATGGGTAGGGCAGGGGAGTAATGGGGAGGAAATGGAGACAACTGTAATTGAACAACAATAAAAAATGTAAAATAAGTAGTGTGTGAAGTTTCATGCTGGAGATTTCCCCCTGGACAATGCTGCATAGTCAGGTAGACCAGCTGAAGTTGATAGCAAACAAATTGATATATTAACTGAGAACAATCAATGTTATGTCACATGAGAGATGGCTGACATACTCAAAATATCCAAATAAATAAAGTTATTGGTGAAGATGAAAAATGTGTCTTTTATTTTATGGAAAAAAACATATGGACTGTTTGACCAACCGAATATAATGATAAGCGCATCCAATTATAACAACATATCTTCTTTTTAGTCAGAAACATTTATAGAAACTGACCATATACTGGTCCACAAATACGTGAAATTTTGCAAGAAGAAAATACCAACTCTTCATCTAGTCCATTTATGTTTATTTAAACATAGAAACTTTTAATTTTTTTATTTTTAAAACATTCTTCATAGCTTTATTATAAAGATATTTTAAAATAATCAAAAAAGAACAAAGGTACCATTGTAGGACATTATTTGCTTTCTAAAATTTATCTGTGTTTTCTGATAACTCTATAATGAAGACTGTATTTTTATTTATTTATATTTTTTAACATTTTTTATTGTTGTTCAAGTACAGTTTTCTGCCTTTTCCCCCTACTCCTACCCACCACCCAGCCCTCTCCACCTCCCTCCCCTGTTTCTACCCCCTCCCATTGTTATTGTCCATATGTCCTTCATAATTGTTCTGGTAAACCCTTCACCCTTTTCTCCCATTATCCCTGCCCCTCTCCCTTCTGGTCACTGTCAGCCTGTTCTCAATTTCAATGTTTTTGGCTATACTTTGCTTGCTTGTTCATTTTGTTGATTAGGTTCCTGTTAATGGTGAGATCATATGGTATTTTTCTTTCACTGCCTGGCTTATTTCACTTAGCATAATGCTCTCCAGTTCCATCTGTATTTAAGCATAAAAACTTTTAAATCAAAATTTCTTTCTAAAATGTCTGAGAAAGCATTAATATTGTTCTTTCACTAAGGGAGCTATTCACTGGATCTGTTTTATTGAGCCTTTTCTGTTGAAGTGCTATATCTGTCACATTGTGTGACATCTTTCGGAGGCAGAATTGTGAAGACAGCTGAAAGTAATCACTGATAAAGAAAGTTGCTGTCACAGAATGTTTCGATTTCATTTCATTTTACAAACATTATCCATGAAGCCAAGCAGACTTGGGTTTGAATTATCACTCTGGTTCAGTGCGTGCTAATCTCTATCTTGTGGAGAAGTCTCTTATCTCACTCTTTAGTATTATGTGTGTGTAAAATTTGGTTAAGAATCAATTTAAAAATCAATTTCTCTCTCTCTCTCTCTCTCTCTCTCTCTCTCCCGCCCTCCTTCCCTCCCTTCCTCCCTCTCTCTCAGGATCAGGTCAGTAATGAACCTAACACAACCCTTACCCACAGCATATATGTACATTGATGTACATTTGTTGATGTTAGCTATTACTATTATGTCAATAATATAGTACATTAAATTATAAATTTAGTACCAACTTGAAACTTGGAAAATGAAAAAAGTATATTTAAGTACAATTTCAAAACCCAAATGCCAGATGATATAACTGACTCTCAAAAGCAATGTTGTCAAATGTTTCCTGTCTTTCTCATCACTTAAAATTGTCATTTTAAGACATTCTAACCAACGCAGGGTAATGCAATTCTAAGTTCTCAATAAGGTGAACCAGTTAACCTAAACGGGCTTTTCACCCTTAAAGCTTGAATGATCTTCAGGTACAAGGTTTTTTCTCTATTTTTCTTTACCATGTTCATTTATCAGATTCTAGTGAGAATTGGCAGCTGTAAATTTCTGTATTTTATCTATTTGATCATAGGTCTAATATAGTATTTAAATATCAATTACAGTTAATGCTATTTTTCAGAGGACTGGTTTGCCACACACTTTTCAAATGAGTGCAAAACAAAAGAAAAAATAATGGCTTATCACTGAAAATGAGTCTCAAATTGCTCTGTATTAATGGTATATCTGTGGCTCACCTGTGCATCTCCTTTCTTTCAGTTTAATAAGAGAACATTCTCTGTGACCTTTTTTCCAGACATTTTACATCATTCTTATCCACTATCATCAAGTTTTTGGTCAGTTCCATCTGAAATCAGGTTTTAGCTTAATGTTATTCAAGTTTGTACTACATTCTGTACCATCTATAAAAGGCATTTTGATATAGAAACAATAGGCTAAGAACTATATAAAATGGCAAATAGATTAGCATTTTTTGAGATTCTATATAAGAAAACATTACAGATATTTTTTTGATTTACCATTCTTAATCCAATTTTGTAAAGTAGTTATTTCTTTTGTCATTTTGAAGATGAGCAAAAACATAGATGAAATATGCACATTCTTTATTTATATTGAGATTAGAATTATTACAAACAACCCCAAATAGCCTCAGCAATCTTGAGAAAAAAGAAGGATGTATCATGTTACCTGATATCAAATTATACTACAAAGTTACAGTAATCAAAATATTATACTGGCATAAAAAGCAGACAAAATGATAAATGGAACAGAAGAGAGAGCCCAGAAATAAATCCATACTTTTTTCATCAATTAATATTTGACAAAGGAGGCAAGAATATACAATGCTTAAAGAGAGCCTATTCAATAAATTGTGTTGGAAAAACTGGACAGACACATACAAAAATATTAAACTAGATCATCTCCTTGTACCACACACAAAAATAAACTCAAAACAGATTAAAAACTTAGATATAAGTCTCGATACCATGAAAATCTTAGAAGAAAATGTAGGCAGTAAAATTTCAGACAATTCTTGTAGCAATATTTTTTGTGATATGTCTCCTTGACCAAGGGGAACAAACAAAAAATAAACAAATGGGACTAAGTCAAACCAAAAAGTTTTTGCACAGCAAAAGGAACCATCAACAAAATGAAAGACAATCCACTGAATGTGAGAACATATTCACCAATGATACATCTCATAAAGAGTTAATATCCAAGATGTATGAAAAATTTATACAACTCAACACTAAAAAAAAAATCCAATTAAAAAATAGGCAAAGGGCCTGAAAAGACACTTCTCCAAAAAGGACATACAGATGACCAATAGACATATGAAAAGATGCTCAACATCACTACTCATCAGGGAAATGCAAAGTAAAACTATAATGAGAAATGATACATGCTCGAATTATATAAAAATAAAATTTCATTAAGTCTTCAATCCATAATCATCAATAATACTTTTTAAAATATATATTCTTATTGAGTTTATTGGGGTTTTACATTGGTTGATGATAGTCAGAATGGCTATCATCAGCACATCAACAAACAAGTGTCAGAGGGATGTGGAACCCTCTGGCACTGCTGGCAGGGACTCAGGTTGGTGCAGTCACTGTGGAAAACAGTATGGAATTTCCTCAAAAATTTAAAGGTGGAACTGCCTTATGACCCAGTGATTCCACTTCTGTAATATATCTGAGGAAACTTGGAACACTGATTCGAAAGGATATATACACCCTATGTTCATTCAAGCACTATTTACAATAGTCAAGACTTGGAAGCAACCCAAATGCTCATCAGTAGGTAAGTGAATAAAAAAAAGAAGTGGTGCATTTATACAGTGGAATACTACTTAGCTGTAAAAAGGGAAATATTACTTTTTCAATAGTATGAATGGACCTACAGCCTATTATGCTCAGTGAAATCAGCCAGTAGAGAAAGACAAGTACTGCATGATTTCACTTGTATGTGGAATCCAATGAACAAAATAAAAACAAAAATAATGGAAAGAGACCCATAGATACTGACAGCAGACTGACAGCTCTCAGGGGCAAGTTGTAGAGCTGGGTGAAATAGGTGAAGGTATTAAACACACACAAAAAAATCTCATAGACACAGAAATCAGCATGATGATTACCAGAGGGAAGGGGGTTGGTGGCAGGTAGAAGATGGTAAAGGGGGACAAATGATGATAGAATGAGACTACATTATTGGTGGTAAAAACACAATTTTACAGTATTAAATACAATAGTATTTAAAAAATACTATTTTTTAGTATTTTTTAAATACTATTGTATACTATTTCACCACCAATACTATTGGTGGTAAAAACACAATTTTACAGTATTGAATACTATTGTATTTAAAAAATACTATTGAGGATTATGCATTGAAGACTTGATGAAATTTTATTATTATATAGTTTGAGCATAAATGTCTTTTCTACTGGCCAGTTATCTTTTGAGCTAGTTGTTACCAGTCTTGTTCAGATTCTACATTCCTATTGTTTATGGTGTTTATAATAACTTTTATATGGAATAAAGTTTGTGTATAATTTTTCTAAAAGAGCCAAATACATTCTTTCTGCTTTCAGATTAGTTGGGTGACCTTAGAATAAAGACATAACTAAATTGCACACTTCAAGAAAAATTTATGCAATTTGCTAAGTAATAACAATTCATATTTGAAAGTTCAAATATGTTAAGCATCATAAAAATGACCAAATCTTCAGAATATATCTCATGCATAGAATTTAAATCTCATAAAACTACTCTCATACAATCCAGTATTATAGTTTTTAAAGTCACCTTTTTAAAAGAGTTTGTATTTAAAGGATTTTAGAATTATTAACAAGGTACCATATTTCACCATGTATAATGCACATATTTTTACCCAAATTTTTGAGGGAAAAATGAGGATGAGCATTATACATGGGTAGTGTTGGTACATAAAATTTCTTGTACCTTGTATTTCTTCTTTTGTAATTGTTATATAAAATTTTTTATACCATAACATGTTCAAAGCAAGTGCTAAGATTCCTTTATAATACAAAAAGCAAGTATCTAAATATAAATAAATAAATGAATTAAAAAATTAAAACAAGAGATTTTTCTCCTGAAAGTCTGGGCCAAAAACATGGCTGTACATTATTTATGGCAAAGTACATTCCTGTGAAGAAAAAGCCTTATCAATGTCTTGGCATGTAACAATGAATAAAAATAGGGTAATTTTCTACATTCCTCAGACTCTATTTTCTTAAATGCTTCTCTAAAACTGCCTAATAGTAGTATTCTTCTATTAGTTCATGAATTCATTCACCTATTTTTAACAATGTTTGATGAAGCAAAGTGTCTTTAAATTTCTATTATTGTGAACTCCCTTACTGAAAACTTTCTACAAAACCAAGTTCATTTAGCAAGATGCCCCAAGGGCAGTCAGTACTGATTCTGGGTCTCCTAGGTTTATAAGATAATGCATACGAAATTAGACACAAAAGTGCATATTTACTTTGAAATGAAATGTAATAACAAATTATAAAATATTGTAAATGCCACAATATCACAAAACCCAAAAAAATCCCACCATAAAAATTTTGTATTAATTATCTATTTGACACAATTCTATAATCTTTTTCCCTATTTTTTGGCTGTATGCTCTTTGTTCTCATATGGTAACTTGAATATCATATTTCTCATAAAAAACAAACATATATTTTCCTCTGGCTATGTTAATCAATCCTTTTTCAGTTTTGACAGTTTGGAAAACTTTCTTTTAACTTCATTGCGCATTTTTAGTACAGTTGTAAATTTTTATGATTGCCGTTAAATTTGTAAATGGCTATCAATTCTCTTCTTATATAAACTTTTATAGTCATGCGCATACTCTGCATTACATAAATGCTTGTTCTCTACAAGAAGGAATTCTAATAAATACTATTAAGTATGATATCTTTAGTGGGTTACATTATCTTCTCCCAAAAGATATGTTCAAATTCTAACCCCTAGTACCTGTAAATATGATATTTTTACACAAGATCTTTGAAGATGTAGGTAAGTGGAATGATGTCATGCTGGGTTAAGGTGGGCCCTATGTTCAATACCTAGTTTCTTTATGAGGAAAGGAGAGGGAGACATAAGCAGATGGGCTCCGAGGGAAGAAAGCCATGCGAGAATAGAGGCAGAAATTGGACTGATAGAAGTACCTGTCAAGGAATGCCGGAGCCAAGTGAAGCTAGGGAGAGGCAAGAAATGATTCTTTCATGGAATGTTCAGTAGGAGCGTGACATTGCTTAAAACTTGATTTTAGATGACTAGTTTCCAGAACTGTGAGAAAATAAATTTCTGTTGTATGTAGCTACCCAGTTTGCAATAATTTTTTATGGCGTCCCAGGGAAACTAAAAACAATAACCATCAGGAAAGAGCTCTGATACAAAGCATGATGATTTAAAATTTTTTGATATTCTTCCCATTCAAGACATGGTGCCTACTTCCTTTTCACTTGAGTGTGGACCACATGTAGTGATTCACTTACAACGCTTAGCACAAAGTGAAGGTAGCAGCGACATGGAAACGAGCCTCTGTAAAAGGCACTGTGACTTACTTTCTCCTTGCTGTCTCTCAGATCACGTGCCGCTGGCTCAAACAGCTGCTGGGCGGTAAGAACATTAACATAGCCCTGTGGAGATGCCACTGAAATGAAAATGTAGTTTCCTGTTACCTGCCATGTGACTAGGTGAACAAATTACTAAGGTCCCCGCTAGAACTGAGAACAAAGGTATTAAAGAAAGACGCTAAAGCTTAAGTATCATTAGCTTTATGGCATACTGATTCAACAAAAATGTTTCAAAAGTCGTACAACTTAATCTGTACGTATTAAACCAAAAGCTGATATTTTACACATTAGTTAAGTTCTAAACACCCAAAGATCAACATGAGGCTATTTTTATAATTTTGTGAAAATTAAAACACTAGACTTAACTACGATGCTAAATGAACATTAAAAGTTTTTTCGAACATATTATAATGAGCTCTGATTATTATAAAAATAACTATCACAGAAATGAGCATGCCAACTATTTGTTAAGACTCATTTGCTCTTAATTGTTTTTTGATGAATTATGAAATGGAGAAAAGAGAAAATGCCATCTGCTAGTTCATATTTTAAGAAATGATAAAGAGCTGCCCATAACCCCAACTTTAATAGTGCTGCCTCAGCATTCAAATGTGCATGCACCAGATTTTTGTAATAAGGGAAAGGATTATTTAGGGTTAAAAGGGAAATTAAGTTATCTTTTTCTTTTCTCTTTGACAGTACAAAGAATATATTAAAATGTACTTAGTAATCAAAGTAAACGTCATTTTCTGGAATATATTAAAAATATAAATATTAAAATAAAAGAGTTGGCCAGCTTCTATTTTAACTTACTATGGGTTTGGAAGCTGTCACTTGCATCCTCAACAAGAAAAAATAAAATCAAATCAAGAACTCTTCTTAAATTGACTACAGAAGTGAGGCTATAAGGAAAATTGTCACCCCAAACAACTGACACATGGGTAAATACAGAGAATCACAATTTACCGGGAGCAGAAGCCACTGTCAGAAACACCAAAATAGTGATTGATGAGCTTCTGGACCCTGAGTGTAAAGCAGCTTGACAGGTATCACCTAGGAGCCCAGTCTCACAGTGCAAGTAGACCTGCACTTCGGTGAATTTTACTCCAGGAGCCCCATAGAAGGTTCTCATTACAAAGACCATAGAAAAATCTTCTTATGCTTTAGGCAGAAAGAGGGGAATGTAACTGTTTTTGAAATATGTCCATGGAAATAGTAGCCTTTTTGAAATATATCTAGAATATTCTGGGACTAGGGTCTGCTTTGGTGGATATTACTTTTCTGGATCCATGTCTGATCTAAAAGAAGAGCTACTGGAAAGCTCAAGACCCCTCTTTTCTTTCTGTCTCAGAAAGGGAATAAAAAAAAAAGAGGTAAGAAACTCTTTTAAATGACACACTTGGGGGACTCTGGCTCATTAAAAAGAGAGATTTAAGCATACGTTGATAGAATGCTTCTCTTCCTAAATACCATAGCACCACTTCAATAACACTATAGTATGGTAACAGCGAATTACATCTAAGAGAGTTGCAAGTCACATTCTATGTAAGAAGGAATGTTTAGGTAAATACAAAGAAAATAGAAGAGACAAAAACAGCTCAACTAGCTACTGCAGCATCTGACGCCTACAGCCATAACAAACATTCAATACAGCCTAACTCCTGACTGGCTAAACATAACACCACACAGTAAGGCCTCTTTACCTTAGTTCCCATTATTATAATGACCAGCTTTCAAAAACAACAACAAAAAATTAAAGGCTTGCTAAAAGGCAGGGAAAATCACAGTATAAAGAGACAAAGCAAACAACAGAACCAGACTCATATATGGCAGAGAGTTTGTGATTGTCAGACAAGGGTTTCAGAATTACTCTAATATTCTAAAGGTGCTGATGAAAGAGATGGGTAATGTGCAAGAACAGATGTGTTATATAAGTAAAGAAATTGAAACTATGCAAAATGATCAAAGAGAAATGAAGAATGCTTTTGATGGACTCAAGAGTAAAGAGACTGGACAAAATAAAAGACAAAATGAAGGAAAGAATCAGTGAAATTGAACATATGTCAGTAGAAAGACATCAAACTAAAATAACAAAAATAAAAACAGAAAAAGAAATTAGAAAGGAAAAAGAATATCCATGAATTGCGGGGCCATTAAAAATGCTGTAATACATTCATAATAGGAATACCAGAAGAAGAGAGAAAGGAAAACAATATTTGAAGTAATAACAGAAAATTTCAAAAATTGATGACAAAACCCAAACCACACACACAGAAAGCTCAGAGAAAACTAGGCAGGATAAATATTTAAAAATCTACCCATAGGTATATGATTTTCAAAATGCAGAAAACACCCCATGACTAATTTGTCACTATCAATTTGTACTCCTAACCCCTTCACCTTTTATACTCAGTCCCTCAAGCTCCCTCCACTCTGGCAACCATCAGTCTGTTCTCTGTGTCTATGAGTCCATTTCATTCATGGGAATGTAAAGTACAGTATAGGGAATATAGTCAGTAGTATTATAACAAACTATGTATGGAGCCAGATGAGTACTGAAGATATTGGGAGGGGGACTTTGTAAAGTATATGATTGCCTAACCCCTATGCTGTACACCTAAAACTAATACAAAATAATATTTAATGTAAACTGTAATTAAAAAATAAAATTAAAACATTTTAAAATGCAGAAAACAACAAAAAGGGAAACTATAAAAGAGGCTTGAGAATAAAAATACTTTACATGTATTGGGAAAGGGTAAGAATATAGGAATTTTTTTCAAAAATCAAACCAGCAAGAACAGAGTGAATTATTTAAAATGTTAAAAAATAACACCAGCCTAGAATTCTTTATCCATCAAAATTATTCTTCAAAAGTGGAGAAATATAGACTTTCTTAAAATAAAAAACAAAATTAAGGGATTTTGTCAGTAAACTTGACTTGTAAAAAATGTTAAAATGAAATTTTTCAGGCAACCACCATACCATTGTCTATGTCTATGAGATTTTTTCTTTTGTTTTGTTTTTGCTTAATCTCTTTACCTCTTTCTCCTAGCTCCTCAATACGCCTCCCCTTTGACAGCTGTCAGTCTGTTCTCTATGATTCTGTTTCAATTTTGTTTGATAGTTTATTTCGCTCATCAGATTCCACACAGGAGTGCTATCATATGGTATTTGTCTTTCTCTGACTAATTTCACTTAGAATCATGCTCTCTAGGTCCATCCATTCTTTCCTAAAGGGTAAGATTTCTTCTGTTACATAACCATACACCTGAAGCCTATAAACTTTTATTAACTAATATCATCCCAATAAATACAATAAAAAGGAAAAAATACTTCAGACAGAAGGAAAATTGATACAGGTCTGAAATTTACAACTACATAAAGAAAGGAATATTTTTAGAGAATGAAGTTCAAGTAAAACTTTTTCTTAGTTGATCTAACAGAAAACTGTTAAAAATAATAGCAACAATTAATTGGGTGATATTAACTTATTGGAAGTGAAATAAATAATAGCAATATTATAAGGGCTGGAAGGGAGAAGTTGAAAACACTTATGAGATAGCTGTCTTATCTGTTAAGTGGCAGAGTGTTATTTCATAGTGAACTTAGAATACATGTAAATATATATTGCAAACTCTTGGGAAAGTTTTAAAAATAATTTAGAAAAAAGTAAGATAAATATGCTAAGAGAAAAAAAGAAGTGAAATCATATAAAATATTAATTAAAAAGACCTTTGCCCCTTGAAAAAAATGGCAATTTGTGAAGATTCAGATGGCAACAATGCAAACTTCTACGCTTGGTACAATTGAGATTATAATTGAGAGGAAGACAGCCTTAACTCACACTGTCTTTATAATTTAATTATTTATAGTCATTACCATTAGCTTCATTTCTAAATTCTAATGGTAATGACCTTGGCTCAGCAAATACTAAGGTACTTTCAAATCCACCATAATATTGACTAATGGCTTTCTGAGTACCCAAATCTACTCCCAGGGTGAGAAGGTCATGGAGATCGTCTTTCAAGGTATGATGTTTGATATGGATTATAGGTGATGGACCAAACACAAATTCCTTTTTCTAAATTACAGATCAATTAGGATATCTGACATAATGATGGGGCAGAAGAATGATCTATTCTACATGCCTGAGTGACTAATGAAAATATCAGCTCCCACTCAGAATCTTTGAGAAAGAACACACAAAAATGATCTACTTCATTCAGTATATACATTTAAAAAATAGTTGTTAGATGAATATTTATTGAATGGATGGAAGAATTCTCAATAATTTAATCACAAGAATTATTCAGTGGCCCTTACGCTTTAGGAGGATTATGACAGATACAAGTGTTAAGTTCAGAGTACACATACTTATGGATCTTACCATGAATTAAGAAAGACAAGTAGATATTGTGAAATAAATATAAAAACATACCTATAAAGATTATGTTACCATATGCTCACAAAAGCTACCTTAAGAAAGAAATACATATTGATAACTGAAAATTGATAGTTTGATCAGGTCACTCTGAGGAAGTCCTGGTGGCTGATTCCTTTTAGAATATATTCCTAACACACTGATATTGTTTCAAAGACCTTAGATGAGCTTTCTACTTGCTTCTACAGCCTTATTTATGGTTATTCTCTACTTCATTTTACTTGTTTACAAATTAACTAAAAAATATTTATTAAGTACCCCTTAAGTGTCAGGCATTATTCTGAAGACCAGTGACACAGCTGGGGAAGAATACAGCAAGATTACTGCTCCACTGGACATTACATCCCAGTGTGTGCAGGTGGCAGGGGTTGGGAAGGAATTAAATACTCAGATGAGGAGGAGTCAATCAGGTAAATATGCAAACTAATTAATGCAGATTCAAATATAATTAAGAATTGAATGATGTAATGGGACAGAAAATGACTTCTAGAGCAACTTTTGTTTGTATGTTGGGAGATGACCTTCCTGATGAAGGATAATTGGAGTAAGGACCCATAGGCAAATGAACAATCATATGACAGTCTGGGGGATAGAGCATTCCAGCTAGCAAAAGCTGCCAGGTGGTTAGAACACACTGGAATTTGTATGCTTGTTTCAAAGCAAAAGAGGATGGATCTGATAGAAAAGGAGAATGCGTAGTTTTAGTGCACGGCTTTCTTTCATAAGAGAAGTGATTATTAGCATTTAGATTCTAAATATAAATTTTTATTAGACTTTTTAAAAACTCTGAAAAGAGAAATCTATGTTTGATTAAAAAATAACAATTTTCTGTCAGCAAATTTTGATCTTGGAGGGACACAGATAAAAATTAAAGCTGAATAGTAGTCTGATAGACATGATATGATAATAAAAAATTTTAACACAAAAATTGTTCCTCCAAATAAGCAGATAGGAGTTTCTAACTTAAGCAAGGTAAAGTACCCCTTGCTTAAAGGTAAATTTTGGGGGTATTGAAGTTACCTGTAGCAGAATGATCTATTGCAGAATTTTAGTAACTTGTTATATGAAATAGATTCTCATCTGCTTTAGGAAGTTGAATTGTAAACTTGTTTTGAAAGTATTTTTTCATAATTAGGAATATGTGAATTTGCTTTAGCAATATCTTTTAAGATATAGAAGATTTAAGAAATCAAATAAGTCATTAAAATAATGGAAGAGCAAGAACATTATTTGAAATATTATTTTGAAAGTTATATGATTAAATTCCTCAGATATTTGAAAATGCAATAAATACTTCTAAATTATAAGCACTAAATTTTATTTCTAAAATGTTAGTTAGATTTGTTTTTAATTGTCTTGGAGAGAATGGGGAGAAGGTTTATGCAATGACCCAGAATAAAGGAAGGTATATGGTGTATGATTTGGTTACACTAAAATAGTTTTGATTCCAACCTTTTCTTATAACTATTATATTGTTATACCTCTTAAACCATTTCAATGAAAAGAAGCTTTCATCTTAAATGAAGGAGAATCATATATTACCAAGTTTAAGGTACAAATTTATTTAGAACACTGAATCCTAAATGAGATCTTTGATCTACTAATAGAGGGTCTTTGATTTAAAACAAAAACAAAACACATACACAGACACATGCAAACAAAATTATAGATAGCCTCCGCATTTCTCAATCTGGAGTTCTACAATCCAGAAATTAAGTTAAATGGGGGCAACTGTCAATACAAAAGGGAATATCTTACAATAGTATTTAGATTTTTAAATATCTGTTCAAAATCTTCAAGATGAAATCCTTTTGACTTTAGACCTTGAACACAAGAATTGTATTAATAAGTTAGAACTATGGCAATTGGAAACTGATTAGTAAGCACTAATCCCAGGCTATATTTATAATTTAATGCAAACTTTAAAAAAATTTATGTTTGTTTCTTTTTAGAGAGAGGGGAAGGAAGGGAGAAAGAAAGGGAGAAAAATATCAATGTGTGGTTGCCTCTCATGCACCCTCACTGGGGACCTGGCCCGCAACTCAGGCATGTACCCTGGCTGGGAATTGAACTGGCAACCCTTTGGTTCACAGGCCAGCACTCAATCCACTGAGCCACATCAGCCAGGGCATAAATGCAAATTTTAAATTCAGCTGTGGACATGTCATTGGCATGAATATACTGTGATTTCCATTTACACTCCACTTTTTCAAAAAACAAGCTGATTCTCTCCACATTCCAAGCGCAGGTTTGATTATAATTCTTAGTACCACACACAATGAACTTCCATGGTATATTATTATGGTCAAATGGAATGATTAGATGGAGTTTGAAATCCTTAATATTTTATTACTGCTATTTAGACATTTTCAAGTCAAGAATATGGGTAGGGTAATCTAATCACATATTTTAAAGTCTCTGATGGAGGGCTACTGTTGAAGAGGGGCTTGGACATTTCCTTAGAATCAACAGAAATCTGCAATTTCCTATGCACTATTTGCGTTACCCATAACATTACATTATTTCTTTGCTAAGTAATATTGTAATATTATTTAGTTAAAAGACACTAGATTTAGATCAACCTCATTAATTGTTTAACAAAATATTGTCTCAATGTTTCATTTTTTCTATTAACTCTATTTCCTTGTCATTTACATACGAATAACTTTTCCCTTTACCTCAATTTCACCATCTTCTACATAAATTCAACAAGTGTATACTGGACATTTATATTCCACTTGTAATATCATGAGCACCAAGCAAGCTATATATACATTTAATTAATATTCTAAACAAGAAATACTGATTAAGTAGTTTCACTGCAATTATTTTTTTTTTGTACATAAAATTGGCATTTCAAAACCTGAACTGAAATTGAATTACTTTATAGCTACACCCAATTCTCTGAAAGATTATCCAAATAAGACCCCAAGTCTGTATAATGCAACAATTTAACATCTCAGAAAATTTTCTATTAATTTTAAATCACTTTGACTAAATATTATAAGCATAAGTTTTAGGAGTTTCCAAGGCTGTCAAATATCTGCTTAGTTGAAGTGTTTTTGAAACTGTCCATATTTTTCATACAATGTTAAACCTCACTGATGTCGATCTGAGAAAACAACTGCTTTCTTCACCAGAAATGTGAAGACATTTTAACTTATTAGCTTAATTTCTGCTGGTGTGATCATTATGTGTGTAACAGGAGTACTTCAAGCAAAGAGCAGTAATTGAAAGCTACAAATTGAGATAAGTGGAACCCAATGATTTTGTATAAATTAAGGGTGACTGGATTTCCACTAATAAAAAAAGAAGATTGATACTCTCTATTAAAATGTTAATGCCTTGTCCAAGCAAAGTGTTGATATTACATTTTTTCTAATTGTTCTAGTCTGCCTAATTTAGTGACTTTTCCTAGTATAATGTTACAATCAATTTAAAATTATTTATACACTCAGATATGTTAAGGCTGCATTAATTGGCCTAAAATGCACATCTTAATTCATGCAAAAAAATTTAAACAAAAGATAATAGCCTCAATGCCAGTCAATGGAAAAATGGGTAAATAACCTTGTGCAATGAAATATAATATAAAATGGAAATAACAAAGCATAGTTATACACCAATGTAGATCAATCTCATACATATACTTTGGAACAAGTCAGACAACCTTTATGATTCTCTGTATATTAAATTCAGGACTAGACACACTTAGTCTATAATTGCACAAGTCAAGACAGGGGTTGTCCTTGAAAGGTGGGCAATGATGCCTGAGACATAGTTCAGTAGAAAGCAGAGTTGGAGACGTTTCTGAAAGACCTTAAAAATATCGGAAGACAGGACATTATCAGGTAGAAAACTGAAAAAAAAAAAAAAAGAATTTAAGTGGTATTTAAGGAAGATTGATCTGAGTAAATATGAACCAAATCCAAGAAGAGAAGGTCTAATTATGTGTACACTGGAATAGTCCTCTTGATATGATATCAGGTACTGAAGCAGAAGAATTTTGTGTATGAAAGTCATAGAGGGCTTAGTTACTGAGTATTTAGATGAAAGTAAAGGAAGGAAACAAAGACTGTTTCTGTTTAAGATCTGAGTCCAGGGGGCACTTCTTTCAGAGAAGAAAGTATAAATATGTAAATCATAAATATCTCTTAAAATGAATCTGTGTTTAGAATAAATCTAGAATCAAAACAAAAATTAAATTTATCTTCTGATAAAGAAGGGCTTCAAAGTTTTCTTGGATGCCCAGTCCTTCCCAATTCCTTTTTGTGTTCATAAATCTCAGTATCACAATTAGTCGTTTATTATGTCTGCTTTCAGCTCTAGCCAATAATCTCCCTGGAGATCACCTTTTAGCTCTAGTGCCTAGCACAGTAGAAAAGGTCAACCAATGAAGATGTTGCCTAAGACAAAAGTCATTCTCTAGTTCTCATAGCAAGTGAGGGAGGTTAAGACACATTTGGGGTCCTGACAACTACCTAGATCCCTATATCACCTAGGGAAGAAGAAATATTTCCTGAAGTTCCCAATGGAGTCTTTAAAATAAGTCCTGAGATACTTGAGAGCCTTGGGATTTTTATTCTTCCTGTCTTCATCAGTTAATCTCTATAAAGCCTCTAAAGTTAAACACTCTTCACAAAGACTATCAAGTATAAAATATTTTTTCCATGCTAATCCTCACCCTTAATCCTAATTTTTTTAAAATTTTATTTATTTATTTTTAGAGAGAGGGGAACATCAATGTGTGTTTGCCTCTCTTGTGCCCCCTCCTGGGAATCTGGCCTGTAACTCAGGTATGTACCCTGGGAATTGAACTGGTAATGCCTTGGTTTTCAGGCCTGTGCTCAAACCACTGATTCACACCAGCTAGAGCCTAATTTTCTTTGAGTGCTACAAAGCTGAAATACTTATATTTTATACCAGGTTCTTATTAATCAAAAACCACTAATTATTCTGTCACCTTCAAATTTACTCAGCTCATGAGTTGATATTTCAGTTTACTTGTTCCCCTTAGTTTTTCCAAGAAAGAAAAACTAAGGGGAACAAAACTATCATTACTTAACCTTGCATTTGGAAGAGTTTACCGCAAGTTAACATACTTTTCCATGCAAGGAAAGGTGATAGCGTAAGCATCTATTTACAGTGAACTGGACTGCACAGCCTCTGTATTGTGCAAGGTAATTGGATATATTTGAGGGGTAAAATATTTAATTTTTAAAACGTATTTTTCAGGGAGGGGTGGGAGGAAAAGGCAGAAAACTACTTGAACAACAATAAAATATTTAAAAAAACACAAGAAACATATATTCCAATGAATTGGGATTCCTTCCATGATTTAAGCCCCCTGCCCCCACCCCTTATTTCTTCTTTCTGGCTTAAAAAATGTCCTGTTAAAACATATCTGCTGTTTCCAAAATTAACTATTTCTATTTCTTTTACCTGTACTGTGCAATTCAAGATGATAGTCTTGTAGCAAAGAAATTTTGGTAGGGGTGAATTTAAATATCATTTTCAGCTGCATTTCATCAAGTGATAAATTTCTAAATGACAAAATGATATAGTTAGAGACTTATTTTTCGGGGTGTTGTCTGGTAGCCTGATTGATGCAAGAGCATGTCAAGTATGAAATAGCATATATACTTTTCCTAGATTTGTGTATATCATCCTTAAGTTATCTAGGATCAACTTGACTTCATTGTGAACTTTATATTTGAAATGTATTCTATAGCTGACATAGTAATATTTGGAAATTTGAAATTGAGGACTGGCAATATTTTCCAAAGCTCTATTTTGAAGAAGTATCAATAAAGATTATTTCCCTACAGGCCATTTCTCTAAGGATAATTGTCAAAATCAGAAGAAATATCTGGTCAGAGTAAGTTATTCTTATAATTACATACTTTTAAATAATAGCCCTAGGGATAAATCTGAAGGGAATTTCACTTGTTCTTCTAAAGACATAAAAATCAGAAGGAAAATGGTGTTGGAGTAGGAGGGAGCACATTTGGCTTCCCTCTGCACGTGGGAGAGAATCCTGGCCGATCTACGGAGTAGAGTAGCAAGCAACCAACATACCTCAGCATATGTGAAAATAGGGGACCAAGGATTGTGGCAGAACTGAAAAACCAGTTGGTGAGAGGAGTGCTGCAACACAGTAGGGTCCCAGGGACCAACATGGGGTCGGGAGGCTGCAGCCCCAGGTCTAGTGCCCGTTGCCAGGTTTGCCACAGAGTCCTTGGGAGAGAGCTGGGACAACTGCTCCCTCCCCAGCCAAACAGGCTCTGAGTGGCACCTAGAAGAACCCAGTTGCTAGCAAACACACAAGGGCTGTGAGCACCCTCAGAGTCTGAGGACACCAGTGGGGTTGAGTCGCACAACAGGCCCTGACCCCCATGGTCACTGGTCTGGCTAGAGAGCTGGGCTACGGGAGAAGCCAGGCCTCGGTGTGGAGCAGCAGGCTTGAACAGGAGGAATTTCTCAAGAGGAAGGAATGAAAAGACAGACACTGTTTGGGGAATTCTCCTACAGCAATCGCCGGCCTACCTGCCACCCAGCCGGGCAATGATCCTGAGTTTGCACAGAGGGTTGTGCCTGTGTGAAGGACCCTGAGCACCCCCATATGCTGGGAAGGGTGAGGCAATCTGGCTGAGGGTGCGTGGGAGAGCATCCCCGCACCCAGTCCACAGCAGTAACCCTGCAGAAAGACCTGATTCCCACACCCAGGGCGCAGGGCCCAGGAGCCACAATAGCTCCCCAGATAGTGTGTGCTGCTGACCGAGTGCAGATTCCGAAGGAAAAGCCATACCAATCACCCCTCAGTCTGCCACAGCCAGCAAGACCAGAAAAACTGGTTTGGCCACTTTGAAACCAAGAGACTTTTTAATTTTATTCTATTTTTCTAAACAATTCTTAATTTTTTAATTTTTATTCTTTTTATTCTCTTTTAATTTATTTTTCTTCTCTTTCCTGCTTTCTTGTTTTATTCCTTCCTCCTTTCTTCCCTCCAATTTTATCTCTTCTTCCTTCGTCTGCCTTTTTTATTTTTATTTTTTAAATACCTACAAGTGAGACAAAAACTTGGATCTGTGAAAAGACCAGAGTTGAACCCAAAGAAGGGGAATCACAACAGCTGTGATAGTGAGACAAATTTCACTCTGCTATTACAGAGAACTTGCAAGTTATTGCATATGTGTATTATTATTTTTCCATTATTCTTACATCTTTTTTTAATAGTATTTTTGTATTTCTCTTTTTTCTGTATAGTATGCTTTGCTAGGCTGGTATATTGTATCACCTGACAGGTTTCCCCTGATATCTCTTTCATAGTGTATTATTAATGTACTGTCCTTCACCTCACCTGTGTCACATTAGCACACTACTCAAGGTTCTATTCTCCCTATTCTTGTTATCTAGATCTCATAGATTTTGTCATATGATTGTTGCTCTAATATTATTGTAAATAATTGCTGTTCCATGCAATTGTAAATACTTCACAACACCCCTCCCAGATCTTAGCCCACTTCAAAATTTCCTGAACTCTATTACTGTAGTGGTTAACTCAATTCTCTCACACACTACACCTATTTACTATCCTTTACTTTCACCTTACCTCAGAATCTGACCTCCCACAACCTTGCTGCTTTCTAGATCCAACGCACAATCCTTCCTTCCCCAACAAGAGTCTTATCTTCTTTCCATCCTTTCTAAAAATCAGCTATGTGGGTGGAAGATCACGATTAATACTATACATAGACAAAGGATCTACGATCTCTTCTCTTCTGGCTGCTACTGTAAATATCATAGAATACTCTCTTGCTGTCTTAAACCATTTTGCCTTCCCCCTCCAACTGATCACAAAAAAGAGTAGTTGGAACTGGTGAACACCAGGACACCCACTGGAAGAGGAAACCCAACAACAAAGGAACCACTAACAGATAACAACAGAAGAAGGTGAAGGAGGGAGTTGAAACCACACAAACCTCAATCCAGGACCTATCTGGAAATACAACTAAACAGTAGAGACAGTACCCAGTACAAACAACTGAACAAGAGCAAGAGAAAATCCTCAAGACCTTATACACACAGAAGAAACAGCTTCAACAAGACCTGCCCTCACCAGCACAACAAAATACAAGAGGTGGTGGACAAAGTGACCCTCATTTAACCAGCTGGCGGGAAGGGACCACCAAAGAAAGACCCCCAAACAATCAAAACCCAAAGACAAACACAGAGCCTACTTAAATGATAGCCCAAGACCAGTGAGCTCGGGAGATCAAGGAAACTGCACCACTGAAACTCACTGGTATTCTACCACAGAAGTTCACACCACAAACCCAGGGAGCCAGAACAGATGAATTTAAGAAGCTGAGGCTAACAAGAAGAGTCTGAGAAACAATGGGAAGACAAAGAAACAATCCCCAAGTGAAAGGAAAGGAGGAAGCCTCAAAGAATGCTAAATGAAATAGAGGCAACTCAACTATCAGATATTGAGTTCAAAGCAATGATTGTCAGGAAGCTCAATGAGCTCACAATGAGCTACCAGAAACTACAGGGAAGCTACAATGAGCTCACTGCAAACTATATCAACATGAAAAAGCAAATAGAAACTCTCAACAAGGGCCAAGAGGAAATGAAGAATATAATTTCTGAACTGAAGAACACAGTAGAAGGAATGAAAAGCAGGACTGATGAAGCAGAAGATCGGATCAGTGAGCTAGAGGACAAAGTAGAAGAAATCATACAGAAGGAGCAACAAAAGGAAAAGAGGCTCAAAAAGAATGAAGAGGGATTAAGAGAAATGCAAGACAATGTGAAACATAATAATATCCATATAATAGGGATACCAGAAGGAGAAGAGGAAGAGCAAGGGATAGAAAACCTATTTGAAAAAGTAATGATGGAAAACTTCCCTAATTTTATGAGAGAAAAAGTCACACAAATTGAGCAAACACAGAGAGTTCCAATCAAGAGGAACCCAAAGAGGGTCACTTCAAGACATATCATAATTAAAATGGCAAAATACCAAGACAAAGAGAGAATCTTAAAAGCAGCAAGGGAGAAACAGGAAGTAACATACAAGGGAGCCCCAATAAGGTTAGCAGCTGACTTCTCAATGGAAACAGTCCAAGCAAGAAGAGAATGGCAAGAAATATTCCAAGTAATGAGAACCAGAGTTCTCCAACCAAGGCTACTTTACCCAGCAAGGCTCTCAATCAAGATAGAAGGCCAAATAAGAAGATTCCCAGATAAAAGAAGTCTAAAAGAGTACACCTCCACCAAACCAGCTCTACAAGAGATGCTAAAGGGCCTGCTTTAAGGAAAAGAAGGAAGACAGACACACACACACACACACACACACACACACACAGGTACGAAAATGGCAATGAATAAGCACCTATCAGTAATAACCTTAGACGTAAGTGGACTAAATGCTCCAATCAAAAGACACAGAATAGCTGAATGGATAAGAAAGCATAACATGCACATATGTTGCCTACAAGAGACCCACCTCAGGACAAAAGATATACACAGGCTAAAAGTGAAGGGCTGGAAACAAATTTTCCAAGCAAATGGGCAGGAAAAAAAAAGCCAGGGTAACAATACTCATATCAGACAAAACAGACTTTAAAAAAAGGGCCATAAATAGAAACCCAGAAGGTCACTTCATAATACTCAAGGGAAGAATCCACCAAGAAGACTTAAACATTATAAATATATATGCACCCAACATAGGAGCACCCAATTACATACAGAAAATCTTACAGGACTTCAAGAAAGATATTGACAGCAATGCAATTATAGTAGGGAATTTTAACACCCCGTTGTCAAAAGTGGACAGCTCTTCCAAACAAAATATCAACAAAGATATTGTGGCATTGAATAATACCCTAGAGGAAATGGACTTAACTGATATATATATAGAGCCCTTTATCCCAAAGAAGCAAAATACACATTCTTTTCAAACACACATGGAACATTTTCAAAGATAGACCACATGATAGGACACAAAGCAAGCCTCAACAAATTCAAGAAAATTGAAATTATACCAAGTATTTTCTCTGACCACAAAGGACTGAAACTAGAAACCAACCCCAAGGGAAGAAAGCCAAAACACTCAAAATCATGGAGATTGAATAGCATTCTATTAAATAATGAATGGGTCAAGAATGAAATAAAGGAAGAAATCAAAAAGTTTCTGGAAACAAACAAAAATGAACTCACAACAACGCAGAACTTATGGGACACAGCCAAGGCAGTCCTGAGAGGGAAGTTCATAGTGATACAGGTCTACCTAAAAGAGATAGAAACATTTCAAACAAACAACCTAACTGTACGTCTACAAGAACTCAAGGAACAACAACTAAGGCAGCCTAGAGCAAGTAGAAGGAAAGAAATAACCAAGAGCAGAGCAGAATTAAATGACATAGAGACTAAAAGCACAATTCTAAGGATCAACGAATCCAGGAGCTGGTTCTTTGAAAAGATAAACAAAATCGACAAGCCTTTAAGCAGACTCATCAAAAAAAAGAGAGAGAGGATCCAAATAAATATAGTCAGAAATGAAAGAAACGAGATTACAACTGATACCACAGAAATACAAATGCTTGTAAGAAATTGCCATGAAGAACTGTATGTCAAGAAATTTGAAAACCTAGGTGATGTGGACAAATTTCTAGAAAAATATAATTTTCCAAAACTCTATAAAAAAGAAGCAGAAAGCCTGAACAGACCAATAACAGTAGATGAAATTGAAGCAGTAATCAAAAAACTCCCGACACACAAAAGTCCGTGTCCGGATGGTTTCACAGGAGAATTCTACAAAGCATTTAAGGAAGAGCTAACCCCTATCCTCCACAGACTATTCCAAAAAATCTTGAATGATGGAAGACTCCCAAACTCTTTTTATGAAGCCAGCATCATTCTAATCCCAAAACCAGATAAAGACAAAAGAAAGAAAACTTCAGGTCAATATCGCTAATGAACATAGATGCTAAAATCCTCAACAAAATATTGGTAAACTGCATCCAACAATACATTAAAAAGATCATACACCATGACCAAGTGGGATTCATCCCAGGGATGCAAGGATAGTTCAATATTTGCAAATCATTAAATGTAATATATCACATAAACAAAAGCAAAGACAAAACCACATGGTCCTATCAATAGATGTGGAAAAAGCATTTGATAAGGTACAGCACCCATTATAATAAAAACACTCAACAAAGTGGGAATAGAGGGAGCATTCCTCAACATAATAAAGGCCATATATGAGAGATCTACAGGCAACATCATAGTCGATGGGCAAAAGCTAAAATCTTTTCCACTGAGATCAGGAACAAGACAAGGTTGTCCACTTCCACCACTTCTATTCAACATAGTATTGGAAGTTTTACCCACCACCATCAGACAAGAAAAGGAAGTAAAAGGCATCCAAATAGGAAAGGAGGAAACAAAACTGTCACTGTTTGCACATGACATGATAGTGTACGTAGAAAATCCTATACACTCTAGCAAAAAACTGCTTGACCTAATAAACAAATTTGGCAAAACAGCCGGATACAAAGTCAATATCCAGAAATCAAAGGCATTTTTGTATATCAACAATGAAACAGCAGAAGCAGAAATCAAGAAAAAAAATCCCATTTGATATAGCAAAAATGAAAAATAAAATACCTAGGAATAAATCTAACCAAGGAAGTAAAAGACCTGTATACAGAAAACCACACAACACTGAAGAAAGAAATTAAGGAAGACACAAAAAAATGGAAATATTTACTGTGTTCATGGATTGGAAGAATTAACATTATCAAAATATCCATACTACCCAAAGCAATTTACAGATTCAATGCAATGCCTACTAAGGTACCAATGGCATATTTCACAGACATAGAACAAACACTTCAAAAACTTATATGGAACCATAAACGACCCCAAATAGCTGCTGCAATTTTGAGAAAGAAAAGCAAAGTAGGAGGGATCACAATACCTGATATCAAACTGTATTACAAGGCCACTGTAATCAAAACATCCTGGTACTGGCATAAAAACAGGCACATGGACCAATGGAACAGAACAGGGTGCCCAGAAATAAGCCCAAGTCTATACAGCCAATTAATATTTGACAAAGGGGGCAGCAACATAAAATGGAGTAAAAATAGTCTCTTCAACAAATGGTGTTGGGAGCACTGAAAAGCTACGTGCAAAACCATGAAATTCGGGCACCAACTTACATCATACACAAAAATAAATTCAAGGTGGACAAAAGACTTAAATATAAGCCATGTCACTATTAAAGTCCTAGAGGAGAACATAGGCAGGAAAATCTCAGATATTTCACACAGAAACTTTTTTACTGACATGTTCCTTAGAGCAAGGGACATAAAGGAAACAATAAACAAATGAGACCTCATCAAAATAAAAAGCTTCTGCACAGCTAAAGAAAACAGTATTAAAATAAAAAGAGAACCAACTGTATGGGAAAACATATTTGCCAATGATGCCTCAAACAAGGGTTTAATCTCCAAAATATATAAAGAACTTACACGACTCCACTCTAAGAAGACAAGCAACCCAATTAAAAAATGGGCAAAGGGCTTGAACAGACACTTCTCCAAGGAGGACATACAGAGGATCCAGAGACACATGAAAAGATACTCAATATCACTAGCTATCAGAGAGATGCAAATTAAAACCACAATGAGATACCACTTTACACTGGTCAGAATGGCCATCACTAACAAATCAACAAACAACAAGTGTTGGAGAGGTTGTGGAGAAAAGGGGACCCTAGTGCACTGTTGGTGGGGATTGCAGACTGGTACAACCACTATGGAAAACAGTATGGAATTTTCTCATCTCAAAAAACTAAAAATGGAACTGCCTTTTGACCCAGCAATTCCACTGCTAGGATTATATCCTAAGAACCCTGAAATACCAATCCAAAAGAACCTATGCACCCCAATGTTCATAGCAGCACAATTTACAATAGCCAAGTGTTGGAAGCAACCTAGGTGCCCATCAGTAAACGACTGGATCAAAAAACTATGGTACATTTACACAATGGAATTCTATGCAGCAGAAAGAAAGATCTCCTACCCTTTGCAACAGCATAGATGCAACTGGAAAGCATTATGCTGAGTGAAATAAACCAGGTGGTGAAAGACAAATACCATATGATCTCACCTTTAACAGGAACCTAAAGAACAAAACAAAGAAACAAGCACAATATAACCAAAGACACTGAAAGAGAGAACAGTCTGACAGTGTTCAGAGGGGAGAGGAGAGGTAATTTCAGGGGAATTTCAGGGGAAAAGGGGAAGGGTTTATAGGAAGAAATATAAAGGACACATGGATAAAAACTAGGGGTGGGTGGAAATGGGAGGGGGGAGGGAGCAGGGGAGGACTGGGTGGGTGGGTTGGGATGGGAGTAAAAGATAGACAATTGTACTGCAACAATTAAAATGAAAAATATATATAAAAAACAGAAATTATGGAGTTGAATTGTGAAATGAATAAAAATAAACACTATAATCCCAAAGACATAATAATCAAACCTTTATTACCTATCTACATTTCTTTTCATTCATCAAATATTGATTGTACTCCTTCAACATTTTTAATTTTTTAAAATTTTATTGTAGAGGAAGGGGGAGGATCAATGTGAGAGAGAAACATTGATTGGATGCCTTCTGCCTTCTGCAGGCACCTCGATGTGGGTAGAACACAGATCCTGTAACCTAGGCATGTGCCCTGCCTGGGAATCAAACTTCCAGCCTTGTAGTTTGCAGCAAGATGCCCAACCAAATGAGTCACCCCAGCCAGCGCTGTACTCCTTCAAATTTTAAAGCTCTTTCAAGTAATTAAGAATACATATATATCTCAGATGTGGACCCTGACTTAGCCCCTTTGTTGTTGTTGTTGTTGTTTTTAATTTTTAATAGCTAATATCATTTTACTTACTCTAAATGGAAAATGAACTGATTTGACATTTAAAAATGAAGAAAACAGTAATTTCCATCATCAAAGTGCAATTTCTTTTTAAAATGTGATAAAACACACATAATGTAAATGTTATCATCTCAATCACTTTCAGGTGGACCATTCAGTAGTGTTAACTATATTCACACTGTTGTGCAACTACCTCCAGAACTCTGGCAAAACTGAAGCTCTATAACATTATACAACTCCTTGTTCTCCCCACCCCCACCTTTCTCTATAAATTTGACTCTTCTAGGTTAACTCATATAAGTGGAAACATACAGTATTTTTTGTTTTTGATTGGCTAATTTCACTTAACATAATGTTCTGAACATCCATGTTGTAGCAGATGAAATAAATCTATCAGACCACATGCAATTTCTGCTAGCAGTTGGTTTTACTTCCTTCTATTCATATTTATATACATTTTACATATTTTCAAATAAAGATTTTGCTTTTTGCTTTATCTACTTAAATTAACAAGTATTGTCTTATGTTAAAAAAAAGTCTTAGGAGCAGTATATGTTTTCTTAGAAAAAATGTCTTGGGAATATAATTTTAAATGAATGCATACATACTTATAGTATATGAGTTTGTCTTTTACATTTTGCCTATTAATTTTGAGCCAGCTTGATTCTATGACTTTTAGTTGGGGAGGTCAATTTGTACATATGTAGTGCAAACAAGTTTTTAGCTTATGTTTATCTATTAACTCATTTTATGAAAAGATGATCTATGACCTGTCTGGTGTAGCTCAGTGGATTGAGCACGGGCTGTGAACAAAAGTGTCACAGGTTTGATTCCCAGTCAGGGTACATGCCTGGGTTGCAGGCCATGACCCCCAGCAACCGCACATTGATGTTTCTCTCTCTCTCCCTTTCTCCCTCCCTTCCCTCTCTAAAAATAAATAAATAAAATCTTAAAAAAAAGAAAAAAAAAGAAAAGATGACTTGTGAACATATGCTATGTGTCAAGCACTTGTAAGGTCCTGTGTAATGATATAAAAAATGTAGCTCCTATTATTAAAATTACAGTTGTAGAGGGGAGACAGGTATATAAATAATTATTTGAACAAATCTGAAAGTATATGATGGCAAGAGCTAAAGGTAAATTACTATATGAGTCTACAGTAGAGGTGTAGTAATCACCAAGATCAGAGAAAGCTTCCCTGAGAAAGTGAGACCTGACTTGATATTTTAAGAATGGAAAGTCAAAGAACGTGAATAGAGGACTCATGGGCATGGACAGTGGGAGGGATTGACTGTGGGAGCGGTGGGGTGGGGGACAGGGCAGAGGGGAGAGACTTGGAAAAAGGTGGGACAACTGGAACTGAACAATAAAAAAATGGGATTGAAAAGTAGTATAACATAAAAACTTTAATGTATTCCTGTTATACATATTCACAGATTTTTCTGTTAAGAGTTTTATCTCCTCAGGAATTTTGTGTCACTTTAAATAAAAATAGCCCCAGCTTTAAAAAAAATGGACGGGGCGTTAGTTAGATGAAATAAATAGAGAGGAATATTTTAAGCAAAGGAGAGAGCATTTGAAAAGATCTTTGGTAAGAGGAAGTAAATAACATAACCCAAATAGACAACACAGCAAAATAGCAGGAATCAGAAAACAATCAGAAAACAAAATCCAGTAATCATTAAGATAACACCATGTATTTGAATTTCAGAACTTCATAGCCAATTGCCTTTTGACTTATTGGATACTTCAAAGGCAGCTAAAACTCACCATGTCCTGTGTTAAACCTACGCTCTCCCTCTCCACAAAACTAATCTTAAATTTCTCCTAAAAATAGGCTGCCAGTGCTGAACTGTAGTTTGCTACCTCCTTATTCAGAAAGATGATTACACTTTAAAGTATTTGAGAAACCTGGGTTTACCTCTCTATCTACATATCATATGTATAGTTCTCACTGGTTCTTGGGCGCCCAGCTGGCCACCTTATCAGAAATGCAAATTTGTCAGCCAACCACACATGCTAACACTGAACTCTGGGAATGGAGCTTGGCAATCTGTGTTTTAACTGCTGACTCTCATTTGTACTCCAGCCTGAGACCCACGACAGCAGAACAGGGGTTTTCAACCCTGGCTGCAAATTAGAGTTATCTGGGAGGTTTTCAATAAATTCTAATAACCACAACATAACATAGAATAATGAAATCAGTATTGTGGATGAAGGCAGAAAATATTATATTTAGAATGTCCTCAAGTGATTCTCATACACTGCCAGCAATTAAGAGCCATTGATTTTATGTGAATATCTTACATATTGAAAATAATCAATTTTTCCTGGTATTTAAGTTAATTATAATAATAACTTACCTAAAGTAGTAATATCAGAGGAATTGAGATTAAATAAAAATAGACTTATCCTGATTTGATATTGTACATAAAATTCATTTCAAGGAAAGCAGTTTAGTCTAAATAAACATATTACAGACAATTTGAAACTAATCTATAGGCCATTTTATAATTTGATCTTGCTTTGTTTTTAATAAATGTTCTATAAATCCTTTTAAATTCTGGAAACATTTGGGGGAAGAAACTTAAAAGACAAATTACCTCTTTAAGTCATTAGAAATTTATTAGGAGGCAATTTCTGTGTCCAAACTTAACCTTAAAAAATGGAACTGTAGAAGATGTAAATCATGTACTTTGGCTTAATTCATCACAAAATCATACATGCACTTATATGGATGTTGCCACAAAATTTGACTTTTACAAATGCACATGTGTAGTCATTATTTAAGATTGGCACAATTTACATAATTTATGCAATTCTATCATTCAAATTCACTGACACTTAATTATATATAAACTCAATAGTGGAGACTTAGCATTCATTTACTAAAGTTGACTGCTTTAGGAGAAACACTACATGTTTCAGTGGCAGTCATATTTTTTCTTGAATTTGAGATACAAAATTTCAGCATATTCATAGTTAATATGAGGCCGCATAGACATTTTCCACATGGATCTAGTCACTTCACCCACTTGAAAGCAAAAGGTTTTAAATTTTTTGTTTGGTATTTTGATATAAACTAAGAGTTTATATATACATGTATGTGTCATATATATACCATGTAATTCAGAACACATTACAAACACCTATTTTATTTTATCCCCCCTTGGAAAAAAGTTAGAGACTTTAATTATAAACCCTATTGAAATTTTAGGAAAAAGATTCCAGACCCATGGCAATTTCCATGTGACCCCAGGTGTTATTAGTCTCATTTGAAGTTTCTGATGCAATAATGATGGTTTGTGTGAGTTGTTCAGAATTCTCCAATTGCCAGATTTTATCACCTCAACGTATATCTCAATTGAGTGTAAGCCCAGCAGGGGCGTTCAGTACTTTGGCATCTCTGGGCCACACTGGAAGCAGGAGAGTTGTCTTGGGCCACACATTAAATACATCATGAAGCATAATCACAAGACTCTCATAATGTTTTAAGAAAATTTACGATTTTGTGTTGGGCTGCGTCCACAGCCAGTATGGGCTGCATGCAGGCTGTGGGGTGCAGGTTGGACACCCTGTAAGGCATTTATCAAGATTTTAGACAAATAGTGAAATAGTTGCGAAGCATTGTAAATACATGGTCAAAGAGCACCAAATTGAAAAAAATGAAGAATGTATTAGAGGAAATAGATTAATAAATGTATTCAACTTAATTTCATCATCTTCATTCAGACTAAAAAGAGGCATTAAAGGACAAACTTCTCTGCAAAGGGCAATGACAGTCATTATCAAGTTAATATTCTTTTTAAAGTTATTTGGATCAGGTAAAATCTAGGGCATAATGGAGTCAATGTAAAATGTCCACTTTGGTCAAGTTTACCAAAATACTCTTTGGGTTAATCCTTTGAGATTTGTTGTGTGGCATGAAATTTAGCTATACAACCTAAATGCTCACCTTCTTCCTCCTCTTCTTTTTCCTCTTCTCCCCATTCTCTTATCTCTTCTCCCTCCCACCTCCTTTTAATGGATGCTACAATTGCAGACGATTTCCACCACCCATTAATATTTTTGAACAACTTTAAAAACCACGAAAGAGTGTTAGTTAAGAGAGTGAGGGTATGTTGTGCAATACTGTCTTGTTTGTTCCTTTACGATTTTTGTAGAAACTTACAGTAATTTTTAAGTCATAAAATAATATGTATAAAGCCCAGTAATCTCATGTTTACTTTTAATTTGATTTGATACCTACACCCATGGTTCTAAAAGTGTAGTATATATCTAGATCATTTCTGTTTCAGTATATCTGGGGTAGGGACCAATAATTTACATTTCTAACAAGTCGTCAGGTAAGGTTGATACGACTTCCAGATTTCTCTTTAAGAATCACTAACATACATCATCACTGAGCAAGGAATAGCCATGTTAATTTTACTCATTAAGACAAAATTTACAACTGATTTTATTTAAGGGTGGGACTTTATTTTAGACTAAACCTGGGTTTCAGACTCTCCTCTGAGAAACTGAACATACCAATAGACAATTGCTTGGCCATATATAAAAATAAAACTCTGACTCACAGTCTCTGAAGCAACCAGCTCAGAAATCAGAACCATGTTTTCTGAAGTTACTAGATCAGGAAGCCAGACCTCAACTTCTGAAGTCATCAGCCTAGAATGAGTGGGACTTGGTCAATGGCTCTTAAATTCCTTCCTTTTGGCCTCACTTTTCAACTAATGGCCAACAGAAAAAGCCAAATATGCTCCCTAAACCAATCACATAAAACATCTTGCATCCAGTTAGCCTACCTCCAGCTCCCCCATAATAGAAACCTCCAATCAGAACACCCTTAAAGCTTCCCTGTTTTTTTAAAGTTTACTATAGTCTTCTCACTCACCTGCTTGCATTTGAATCTACTCTAAACACAAGTGATGACAGTTGACTAGATTTGTTTTCATTTGTTTTTATTCACTTGTTTATCTCTACAGCTCCACCAAATATTAGCTGTTCAGTTTTGGTAACTCAGTTAAAATTTCTATGCCTCATTTTCTTCATATATAAACCTAACACAAATGATTGCAATTTTATTCATACTATTTTTAATTCCATTTGTCACTTTATAGAGGATTGCTAAAGACAATATTCCTTGTTATAAAATAACTGTGATTTTGTAAAATTATGTTGAAAAATAAAATATATGAGGAAACAGAACCTACATGAAAAATTCTCCCTATAATCTATGTCAGGGCAATATTTAATGAACTAATAAACATTCTTTTATACAATAAATAGAAGTCATGAAACCAAAATTGTTTCTATTTTTGGTAATAGCTGCTGAGAAGCTCTTAACTATTACTATTTCTATATTTCTTTTTTCTTTAACTTTTGACAGTGTCATTATTTGATAAGCTACTTCAAATTACTTTTGAGAATGGCAAATTAAAAGCCAAGGTGTGTGTGTGGATATGCTTTTTAAAAATTACTTTAATTACATAAGAAATGCTTGTTTAAAATATAAATCATACTGGTAAGAATAGAGTCTTGTTTGATTATTACCCCAAATCTCCATTTTCTTTCCTGAGGTGATCCCCAATATTCGTTTTATGTATAAAGGTCCTACATATTTCCTATGAATTTATAAACATAGCAACAGATCCTTGAATAATCTGGTCTTGTTCAAAGTCATTTTATTATACTGTTGTTGAGATGATGTAGGAACTTAACTCTTTTTCATACATTATTAGCATATGGTAAAATTGGTTTCTTTACGTGTCATTTTACTTAAAGTCACTGAACCTATCAAGGTCATTAACTTGAGAACTTAACTGCACATGTATTTTTGAGGCCTTGTAACCAACATATTTCATTTGCCCCCGGAAAAAAAATGCTTGCTTTGATATTTTTGTATCAAAATATAATTACTTTTTACAATTACTATTTTCTTTTATAACTACTATTTGCAGTAAGTATACTATTTACTGAAAATTTAACATGTTTATAGACTATTTAGATGAATGCCTAAATGCTAGGACACGTTTGGGCCTGACTTCACATTTTTTTCCCATAGGAGCAAAGATTATATAGAAACTTAATTTTGTCCTGTAGAGATACTAGATACATTGTTAGGAAGAAAAAATGCATATTAAAAGATCATGGGAGACCACAAATGGTGACTGACTTTCATGAAAATTAACTTGAGTCAAACATTCAGCAAAACATGTATAAAAATAATGGCTAGCATTCATTAGAGCCTATTCCTTGCCTCCTAGGTGTTTATCAGTTTAATATTTTTATCAGCCTCATCTTATAGATGAACCAACCGCTATCTAGAGAAATTGAGTAAACTCCTTAAGCTTACATAGCTAGTAAACAGCATCAGGGATATGAACTCAAAATTCCCCCATTCAGAAGGTAAACTCCTAACTTCTATGTTATACTGCTTCTTAAGGAAAATATTTCCCAGAATAAATACCAACAAGAAAAATTTTAAAAACCATGTATGGAACATTGAGAAATGCAGTGAGAATCCTTCCCTTCTTCGAAAAACCACCATTCTTGAGTGGTTGGGAAGTATCACCCTTTTTCTCGGCAGCTTTGGAATAGATTTTATGTCGTATCTTCAGAGTGAACAGGACAGCAGTTCCCTCAGCCCTTCTCCTGACTATGTAATATCCACCAGCAGCTGCAGGGTTTCAAAAAAGCAGTCTTTTTTAATCTGACTCATAAAATACATGGTAATCTGCATAAAAATGAGCAGGGCTGAATTTGAACACTCTTAGGCAAAAGATGGCAGGCATAACTGAAAAAGCTCTCTAATGCAGTCTGAATTTAACATTTAATTTTCTTATTAGCTCCAGAAGGGCAGGCTGATTTTCCACAGGTGTAAGCAATATACATAATTAATGCTACCCCCTCAAGTGTTTTAAAAAGATCACTGGCCAGCATTAACTGTATACATGCTAAACTAAAATTGTATCATGTCTGATATTCAGTTTTGAGGTTTCAGTTGTGAGTGATGTGATTCATATATGCATTTGAAGATATTATCATCTCCTTTTGCTTTTAGAAACAGCTTTAGAAAGCCAACATAGCACTCTCTTGGGGAAAAAGAGAAAGCTCTCATTAATCCATGAACAGGAATTGTGTAGATTGGTAAAGCTGCAGTGAATGTGAATAAAATTGGGCTGAATAATAACATTTAAAGTAAAACAGAAAGATCTACAATTTATTTGCCATTGCTGAGCACTGAATGCACAGTTAAATTGCAGTTATTTGGAACACGGGGTCTTTTCAGAAACAATTGTTTGGCATCAACACCATTTCCAGACTTGAATTATGTGCTTTGAAGATATTTTCTATTTTTTTTGGTTTTGTTTTTTGTATAAAGAATGGATGCAAGCCACAGTTGTTCAGAGGGCAAAAGGGCTCATAACTGCCACGTTCAGTTTCCGACATTGTGGTAAATAGAACAAAAGAGACTCAACTGGAATTTCACCTGAGTTTTAGTAACCTTGCAGATGACCTTTTTACAGCTTTAAACATTATATGATTTCTTTCTTCTTCTTATTTTATCCATATTATTTCAAAAATTCCAGCTTCTGCAGGAAGCTGCTATGCCAAAATTCAGCAGAAAAAAAGAACTCCTTCCAGTAGATTGATCTGAAATCAATAGAGACCGGATTGTTTTTCTTTTCTGATTATTTTTAATAAGAGCTTTCTCGTTTATTTGAACAGTATTCTAAAAGGAGCCATTGTAATTGGCTAAGTCAATGGTAAAGTGAAACCTTGTAAGTTCCTCATATTCCTGGAAACTATCCATTTGCAGATAAAATTATAATGATGATATAACTGACCAGCCAACTGGGAAGTTTTCCATTACTGGGAACAGATTAGTATTGTTCCAGCTAAATGTGAACAAGATAAAATAATTGCAGAATGGCTGATTGGGGCATGATAAATTCTGTAACTGCAAAATAAGGGGAAAAATTGGACTACATGAGCATCAAAGACATACTTTGTTTTGTTTTGTTTCTTTTATCTCATCTGGGTCATCTTGTGCAACTAAACTGGCCATTTACAAATAACCATTAAGAATAACAAATTATATTTAACTAAAGTTTTTTTAATTCAATGATGTTATTTACATCATCTCCTTAATTTCTTTACCTATAATAAGATTACTATCATATGGTGTAACCCTTTTGTAAGAAATTCATTGATTTATGTGTTCTTTAAAAAAATTTATGACATTTCATATGTGCCAAAAACTGTTCTATATGCTAGCAATTGAGAAATTAGCAAGACAATAATAAGTAAGACTTAAAAAATTTAAAACAAGATATGTGAACTAGAGTAATGACAGTGAGGCTACTTCATGGAAACCTTCTCTGAAGAAGTCACATGAATAATATGATCTTTTGTAGAAAACATATTCCAGATAGAAGAAATTGTAACTTTAAAGTATGAGGTATGTGAACAAGTTCATATATTTGGGAAATTAAAAGTACGGGATGCCTAGCATATAATGAGAGAGAGTAGAAAGACAGGAGCTTAGGTCATATAGGTTTCCTTAGGCAAGGTGTTACATAACATCGTAAACTTTGGAAGCATGTTTAGCTCGTGTCCTAAATGCAATGGAAGAGCACTTAGGGGAGTACTGTGATCTGATTTATATGTTCAGAACATCACTCAGGTTGATGTTCCCAGCATAGACTCTGGGGTGAGGAGACAGTCATGAAAACAATGAGACCACTTAGCAGGGAAATAAAGTATTTCCTCTCATTTTTTTTTTTATCTTTTCAATGAAGTGAAGCAAAACTTGAGGTTACTCATAGTTTTTTTGAGGTTTAAGGAGGGAGAAAAAAGTATGTAGTCATTTGGGAAAGTGGGAGGGTGAATTGACCAAGGAATTGTAATAGATCCACAATCCATGCTGAGGGGCTTCAAAGATAGAAGGTGTAAAACTGAAGAGTATTGAGTCCATTCATCCAACTCATTCGATAGTGTAGAAAAACAGAGAAACAAAGAAAAGACAATGGAGTCTAAGCGGATAAAAGAGCTTGCATCAATGTCTTAAAGAGCTTTTCTTAAAAAAATTATGTGTCTTGAATTATTAAGCCTATTGTATTTTGTCTCCTTTCCTTTGTTCCTCTACAAAGAGACATGAGAATGTATGACTAAGCCTTACCTGGCCACGTGTGGAAGGGTAAGGTGGGGCCCCAGCTCCTTTCTGTGTTGGCTTGGTGGCCACTGAGGTGCCATTTGTCTTTTTTAGTGTTTTGATGGTACTCACAACTGAATACCTCTGAGTACCTGACTAGAGGGCTCTGGTAAAATACTACTCATGCTCAGGGGTCTATTTGCTTTCATGTCAGACATCTACCAGTTTACCATTACTTTCAGCAACTTGACATTCTCTCACTGAGGTTCATGCGAACACATGAAGAACCCATCTGTTAGTCTCATGGTATAGTGAGCCAGGAATCCTCCCTCAAGTTCATTTATCAAGCTGCTTCCCATTCAACTGTATAACTTCTGAGATGATTTTGTTATGATCCATATCCAAAAGCTGGAAGACTCCAGGGTATGCAGGGTCCTCACATTATGTCTGAAAAAGCAGACGACTATCTCCAATGAACTTTGACTCACCCTGTATTTATGTAAATATATATATATATTTAGAAAAACAAATTTTCTTTTTTTTAAAGATTTATTTATTTATTTTTAGAGAGGGAAGGGAGGGAGAAAGAGAGAGAGAGAGAAACATCAATGTGCGGTTGCTGGGGACCGTGGCCTGCAACCCAGGCATGTGTCCTGGCTGGGAATCGAACCTGTGATACTTTGGTTCGCAGCCCGTGCTCAATATGTAAATATTTTTAAGCACCTCTCTGCCAAAGCACAGTCTTAGGGAAGAGTGATGGGGGGAGGGTTATCAGCTGGTACCAAGAACACTAGCATACTGCCTAACCTTCCTCTTCTTCATACTGGCCTAATGTAAAACTCAAGCATTTAGCCCACCAGATTGGTCCCTTCCAATTTTAGTTTAATTACAAAATTTTAGAAGCCTTTTTCTCTCAAAAATTTTTAAGTGGTTTTCAAAACACTTGTTAAAGATATTTGGAGAATCTACTTTGAACTTGGAGCTAGGAAGTAGCCTCATTTTCTCCATGGAACATGGGCTTAGAGATGGAAATGTATGAGAAATCACGATTTCAGTGGGAAATAAAAATACATTGTTCTTTATTTATTCCCCCAAATGCTATTTATTTTCCACAGATATAAAAATTTAGATCCTCCCCCACATTAGGAGTACAATAGAAGGAAACTGAGAAAGAGCTTATATTTTTTTGTCTCATCAGATTTTTTTGGGGGGGGTGCTTGTTGGGCAAAGAAAGCTTAATTATTTTAAACTTACATACTTGTACCAAAAACATAAATAGGAAGAACCAAGTGTTTTATAAATGAGACAAAAGGGTTAAATACATATTTTTAAAATGTATAATTCAGCATAAAATGAGAGACCATGCAGTATAGCAAGTATAGCAACCCAGGCTTCTGAATGAGTCTGTATTTCATATACCAGCTTTGTAGATTATGAGCACTGTAAATTTTAGCAAGTTGTTTCACTTTTCTTGACAATAGTTGGGGCATTTCTGAGAATGCATAGTGTTGTTGTAAGAATTAAATGAGATAAAAGGAAGGTATTACTACTGTTGCTATTGTTCTCATTATTATTATTAGTTTACTGTAAGATAACTAATCTATCAAAGATTTTGCAATTTAATAATGTCAACAGATTAATCTTGAATAAAATATCCATTATATGAGATATAAGAGTTAATGGAAAAAAGAGCTAAAAACTTTCTCATAGATAACATTAAAACATATAATCTGATCAGAGACAATCATAGTAAACAATCTTCAATGTGTTTACATAGTGATAGTAAAAGCATTTCATGGAGGACTATAACCTATTTCAAATTTGTAAGGTTGCTAGACATACTCTTCTTTATACAAGGAAGACTATGAAAGACAAGACAGTTTCCTCACCTAGCAAAATGTGAACTCTGTGTATCATTCACAGCCCATTTGTCCCCTTAAACAGGAATCAGGGAGCTGCTGCTTTCAGGCTAGTGCAACTTGGCCCGAAGTTTTACAGTGTGATTAATTATCATTATGTATGAGGGCTGTAATTATGTGGCATATCTCAGTGACTCATTAGAGAGGGAAGTGAGGGAGAATCTACTTGTTGACCCCAATCCTCCCTGACTCGGACCTTTATAAGTATGTCCCATCAGCACCAAAACCCTTTCTAATAAATGCCCCCTTCCCGAATTTACAAGGCTTTCACTTTAGTATTCAGCTGTGCACTGAACATATCTGTGTTCCATGGGAATGTGTCCTGTCATCCTGGTGTTCCCCCTACATGGGATGTTGTATTTTAATAATCTCTGTTTTGGGGGGTGTATTAATAAAAGCAGAATACCTGGAGTGGTCCAAATGTATTTTATTCAATGGGCTTTATTGGGATATTATTAATTTCTTTATAATCTACATACGATCTAAATATCATCTGAATTCTCTGAGTTAGTGTTTTACCTATGATTTTCCAGTTTAGAAGAGACCAGTTTTGTTTTGTTTCATTTTGTTTTAAGGTCTTTCTTTGTCTCTTTAAGAGTTCCAAACATAATTAATTTATGAGCACTAGGCTTCGGGCTTGATTATTTTAAAGCAGATCAGCAATATGTCTGCCCCGAAATCACAGCTGCTGTAGCTATGCATTTGCATCTGGACTCATTGTTTCATCCAAACCAAATTTGCTGCACCATCAGGCTCGTCTGAAGTCTCAGTTCTGTGGGTGTTAGCACTCAAGCTTAAGTCACTTGAATAATCTACACATAACTTTAAAAAAGAGAACAGACCTCTCTGACATGTTTCCATATAGCCTACAAAAAGGTAAATATATAATTTAAATATTATTCTATGACAAGTGTAAATATGCTTTTGTTCATTTCTTTAAGTTAAACATCTAAGTGCGAAGGTTATAAATTCTCTCTCCCATGCTCATTATTCTTATAATAATATGTTCCATAGAACTTCAGCTTAATTTGTTTTGCATAGTCTCCTCTATTTTTATATTTACATTCTATATTTGAGTTAAACATAAAAAACTGTATTTTCAAATTGTGAACATTCATTATACTAACAGATGTCCTTCAAGTATATGTAGTAAAGAGATATAGTTACAGAAAAGACACACACATGCAAACACACACTACCCATATTCCCCTAGTATAACGGTCAATCAAATGAATAATTTTCTTTAAATATGCCAAGTCAAACCACTTTTTAAGCTAACAGTATTCTCCAACGTGTTAAGCCCAGCAAAGGGCAAAGACTGTATGTTCTTAACCAAAAATCAAGAAGTATTATTGGATTTGTGCAGATCATACTTGAATAGAAATATTGACACATTAAAACAATGTTGATACACTGGAGTACATCTGGAGGAGACCAGGCAGGGAAAGGAGGTGATGACAAAGAGACCTGAGCATTATTTTCCAGAAGAACAGAAAACTCACTAGGGACTTGGTAGCTGCCTTAATATATTTGAAACATTGTTTTGTGAAAAGTAATTTATCTGAACTCTGAATGAAAATCTAGAGCAAATTGGCAAGTATTAGAATAAGGCATACTTGGGGTAAAAATAATAAATGCTTGTGTAAACAATGAGGATTGTCTGGTACTACACTGTATAAAAACACAATGAGTTCCTTATCACTGGTGACATTCAAATTTGGTCTTTAAGAAATGTTATTGAGTGTGTGCACACATCCTAATGGAGAGTTGGCCAAGATATTACTTAATGTCCCATATGACCCTGAGACTTGCTTCTTTAGAACGGAGTCATTTAGTTCACTTGGTAACAGCCTAAAATATTGCAGCCATCTGGAGTGTCTAACTATTTTTACCCACAGATATTTAATGACCAATTATCCCATTTGGTCTGGTATAAACCAAGTTTATATATATTCTTGAGTAAAATTATTATTAGTGTCCATTTTCACTTTAAATATTGTCACAGTTTGAACAGAAAAATACACTAAATATATTGGCCATTCTTTCAAAGGATTTAAAACACCAGTATTCAAAATATATGGTAGAAAATTATTTTATATCTCCTGATATCTACCCTATTAATAAACAAAGGATATACTTAGCACATTAATTTAAACAATAATTTCATTAATATAAAAATAACATAATAGCCCTGGCTGGTGTGGCTCAGTGGATTGAGCACTGGACTTCGAACCAAAGGGTTGCCAGTTCAATTCCAGTCAGGGCACATGCCTGGGTTGTGGGCCAAGTCCCCACTGTGTGAGAGGCAACCACACAATGATCTTTCTCTCCCTCTCTTTCTCCCTCCCTTCCCCTCTCTATAAAAATAAATAAATTGTTTTAAAAAGTTTGCATTCATTAGAAATATGATAGCCTGGGATTTAGTGTTTGCTAATCAGTTTCCAATTGCCATAGTTCTAATTTCTTAATACACTTCTTATGTTCAAGGTCTAAAGTCAAAAGAATTTCATCTTGAAGATTTGAACAGATATTTAAAAATCTAAATACTATTGTAAGACTGTTAACCAAGGGTCACCAGTTCGATTCCCAGTCAGAGCACATGCCTGGCTGGTGGGCCACGTATCCAGTAGGGGTGCTCAAGTGGCAACCACACATTGATGTTTCTCTCCCTTACTTTCTCCCTCCTTTCCCCTTCCTTTCCCCTCTCTAAAAATAAATAAATGAAATATTTAAAAATAAAATAAAAATATTTTCCCATATTACTACCAAAGACAAACATAATATTGAAGTTATTTTTTTTTTAATTCTTAAGGTCTCATTTAAGTTCCTTAAAAATTTAATATATATAAACTTCTCTGAAAAACGCTTGGAAAAATTTTAAAAATAGGTAATGTTTTACTTCTAAAATGAAAAAAAAATTAGAAAATATTTTAGAGAAATTCTCTGTAAAATATTTTCCCTAGAAAAAGCATTTGGATGACTATATAGAGAACTGGACTTTTTATTTTTGCCCAAGAGTTTTCATATTTAACATGCTATTAGGGTTTAAGATTTCTTTAGTCTTTACGACAGATGTACTTCTAAATAGCTGACTAAACAATCTTCACTTCTACTGTGACATCTTCATTCATTACCCTCTGGTGTAAGTTTAACATGAATAGTGTAGAATCAAGTTGAAGTTTGGTTTGAAAGCATGGCTGATTGGAGTACCAGTTGCCAGAAGGACATGTTGGATCATTTGATGATATTTTTTAAAAAAAGGAGTCAGCTTAATTATTTGAATAAAATTTAGAAAGATGTTTTCTAAGTAAAAATAAAATTAATTTTTCTGCACAAAATTTCTGATACCATAGCATTAAGTATTTGAAGTTTTATTTATATAATATCTGTGATGCACACTCATTCAAAATATTTTATTTCTCTTTATTAAGAAGTATAATATAGTAAAATTAAAAAGAGAGACATACCTTTTTTACAAGTATTATAGAAATGTGTATTTGAAACCTATACAATCTTATTACCCAATGTAATCCCAATAAATTTAATGTTTAAAAAAAAGTGGAAAAATAGTCTTCATGAAATAATTATATCAGTTCAGCTCTTTCTTTGATTTGGTCATTCAACAATAGTTATTGCATGTCCTTTATGTGCCTAGTAGTGTTCTGGATAAAAAGCTGAATATTTTGTGCAGTGCAATATTATAAGTAATTTACACACATTAAATCTTCTAATAGATATAATAACACTGGATGAAGAATTTTCAAGCCAGAATTTGACTTGGCCAGTGTGGGTATAAAGTCTACACTGTTAATTTCTTCTTCATGGCTGCAGGTTCATGGAGATTAGGCAACGATTTTTTTTAATGTGGTTTCTTTTTTTTTTTTTTTTAAGATTTTATTTATTTATTTTTAGAGAGGGAAGGGAGGGAGAGGGGGAGAGAGAGAGGGAGAGAGAGAGAGAGAGACGGACATCAATGTGCGGTTGCTGGGGGTTATGGCCTGCAATCCAGGGATGTACCCTGGCTGGGAATCGAACCTGGGACACTTTGGTTCCCAGCCCATGCTCAATCCACTGAGCTACACCAGCCAGGGCTAGGCAACAATTTTGAGTACTTGCTTAGCTTCTCTTAAAATTTCACACATCACTCCAGAGGCACAAGGATGGGTCAACAAATACAAATCAATCTATGTGATATACCACACTAACAAAATAAAGGATACAAATCATATGATGTTATCAATGGATGCAGAAAAAGCATTTGACAAAACACAAAATCCATTTATGATTAAAACACCTCATAAAGCAAATAGAGAAGTTAAGCGCTTCAAAATCATAAAGGCCATATATAACAAACCCTCAGCTAATATACTCAATGGAGAAAAACAAAGCATTTCTTTTAAGATCAGGAATGAGACAGGAAGCTCACTCTCTCTACTATTATTCAACATACTACTGGAAGTTCTGGCCAGAATAATCAGACAAGAAAAAGAAATAAAAGACATCCAAACTGGGAATAAAGAAGTAAAATTGTCACTTTTTGAGGGTGCCATGATTCTTTATATAGAAAACTATAAAGACTCCACCAAAAAACTATTAGAAATAATAAACAAATACAATAGCGTTGCAGGGTATAAAATCAATGTACAAAAATCCATTGTATTACTATACGCTAGTAGTAATTAGTATATACTATATACTAAGAATGTTTTGAAATTTTAATTGCAATTGCAACAGAAAGAACATAGAATACCTAGGAATAAATTTAACAAAGGATGTGAAGTACCTATACACTGAAAACTATAAGACATTATTAAAAAGAAATTGAAGAAGATACATAGAAATGGAAAGGTTCTACTTATTCACGTATTGGAAGAATCAACACATTTAAAATGGCCATATTACCCAAAGTAAAATACAGATTTAATGCAATCTCCATTAAAATCCCCATGGTATATTTTAATGGAATAGAACAAAAAAAAATCAGATTTGGAAAAATCAGTATGGAAACACAAAAGACCTTGAATGGACAAAGCAGTCCCAACATAAAGAACAAACCTGAAAGTATCACAGTCCCTGACTTCAAATTATACTACAGAACAACAATAATAAGAACAGCATGATAATGGCAGAAAAACAGGCACGCAGACCAATGGAACAGAATTGAGAGCCCAGAAACAAACCCACATGTATGTGGGCAAAAAAAAAAAAAAGCTTCCACAAATAAGCCAAAAAAAATGGAGAAAAGACAGCTTCATCAATAAACAGTGCTAGGAAAATTGTAAGGCTCCATGCATAAGAATGAAATTAGAATAGTATTTGTTACCATAAATATAAATGAACTCAAGATGGATCAAATATCTAAATATAAGACATAAAACAGTAAATAACATTAAAAAACAAACATACGTATTAAACTTATGGATGTTGGTCTCAGGAAGGAATTTGTGAATTTGACCCTGAAATCAAGGGAAGGAAAGACATAAATAAGTGAATGGGACTATATCAAACTAAAAATCTTCTGCACATCAAAAGAAACAAAATGCAACCAAAGTAATGGGAGAAGATATTTGCAAACAACTCTTCTGATAAACAGTTAACATCCAAAATATTCAAGAAGTCATACACTCAACAAGAACAACAAACAAATAATCCAATTTAAAAAATGGGAAGAGGACCTAAACAGATACCTCTCCCAAGAAGACATACAAATGGCCCACAGATATATGAAAGATGCTCATTTTCACAAGCTATTAAGGAAATGCAAATCAAAACTACAATGAAATAACATTTCACACATGTTAGAATTATCATTGATGAAACAAGTAACAATGAGTGTTGGAGAGGTTATGGAGGAAAAAGAATCCTCATTCACTACTGGTTGGAATGTAAACATGTACAGCCACTACGGAAAACAGTACAAATGTTTCTCAAAAAATTAATGATAGAGTTACCATATAACCCAGCAATACCTCTTTTGAAAACATTTATCTATAAAGATATACATTACCTTATGTTCACTGAAGCATGTTCATAGTGGCCAAGACATGGATACAACTGAAGTGTCCTTGGATAGATTATTGGATAAAGAAGATGTGAGATACACACACACAATGGCATACTACTCAGCCATAAGAAAAGATGAAATATTGCCATTTGCAACAACATAGATGAATATTGAGAATAGCAAGCTAAGCAAAATAAGTCAGAAAAAGTTAAGAACCATATGATTCTACTTATATGTGGGATATAAAACAGAAAGCAACAAATGAACAAGATCAAAAATCAAGCAAAAGCTTACAGACATATACAATAATAGTATGGGGGTTATAAAAGAGAAAGGGGGTGGTTGAAAATGGTAAAAGCGTTCAAGTATATGGTGATGAAAATGATTTGACTTTGGGTGGTAAACACACAATTTAATATACAATAACATATTACAAAATTGTACACTTGACACATAAATTTATTAACCAATATCACCCCAATAAACTAATAATAAAAGTAAAAAGACCAGAAAATAGTTTTACAAGTCAATATTATTCCCTTAAATACTTTATTTTCTTTATTAAATGCTGTGGCTAACTAAGTTTGTTTTGTGGTTGAATTTTTTTGTTGTTAATTTCCTTATATAAACTGAGTACATTTGGTTATAATTGAAAAATAGATGTGCTATATCAAAGTGTCTGTGGATCAGTGTAAAATAAAATATGTTTGAGTACAAAATAAATAAGAGGGAATTTCCCAGAGAGAAGAGGAATTTCTAATAATTAAAATAAAAGAACAAAAATATTGGAAATGTAAGTATTATAATGATCTACATAAATAAAATATTAGCATATATTGGTAGGTACAATAAGTATTCAAATTTTGCTGAGCAATCATATCTTATGTCAACTCATAATTATAGCTAATTATAATTTTATTAAATGAAGATTAGTGAGATTATGATTTATTAAACTTCAAAAAATAATATGTGGGACAGAGAACCTATTGTGGTTGGGATTATTCTGTCTACATATGAAAAAGCTGAGAGATCCCTGAATAAAAATATGACCAGCTGAACACACAAAGAAAGAACATGTAACAGTTTAAGCTATTCATTAGTGAAGCTTTCTTGACTGTGATGAATGAAATTGGCAGTGTTGTCATAGGTACCAGAAATATAACTGAATAGACCAGATCTGGATTAGTTACTCTATTTTAAGAAGGACAGAGACAAAGCTAAGAGTATTCAAAAGCAAATGAATAGGACAATAAGAAAACATAAAACCACAGCATATAAGGATTGGTTAAGATAAGAAAACAACCAGGGTCATGATAACTATATACATACAATACAAGGGACAAAACTTAACATCATCAAAACAATTTTAACCATTCAAACTACCTGAAATTGTAACTTGTTGCTTAAAAAAATAAATAAATAAAAGAGATGCCCAATTTTAAAGCTATCTGAGTTTAGTTTAATGACAATTTGTTTGGTTGTAAAGATGATTCTTTTTAACAGTAAATTCTATGATGGTTGAGGCACTGAAATGGTGGAGTGCTCCAGTAATACACACTGCATTTTGTCATGTATAATGCACACTTCTTTCACCCAATTTTTTGAGGGAAAAATAAGGATGAGTATTATAAATGGACAGTACTAATTCTGTATATATAGAAATTTTTTAAGATTTCATTTATTTATTTTTAAGAGAGAGGAGAAAGAAAGGAGAGAAGGAGAGAAACATCACTGTGTGTTTGCCTCTCACTCACCCCCTGCTGGGGACCTGGCCCACAACCCAGGCGTGTGCCCTGACTGGGAATTGAACTGGCAACCCTTTGGTTCACAGGTCAGCGCTCAACCCACTGAGTCACACCAGCCAGGACTAAAGAAATGTTTTAAAATCTTTTATTAATACTTGTGCATTAAAAGTAAAACTCTAGAAAAAATAATGATATCCATAGGCAAAGTAATATCCTGGAATATGATAATTGATTTTGTTTCTAAATAAAAATAAATAAATACATTGAATTTAAAAAGTTAAAACAAAAGATATTTTTCCTGAAAGTTTGGGCCAAAATCATGGGTGTGCATTGTACATGGCAAAATATCGTAAATTGGATGAGATAAATGGGGTCAAGTCCTTACCTTAAGAAAAACAGAGAACAAAAAACAAAATTATCTGTTTAAAAAGTAGAAATATGGTACTCAGAAAACTATACAACACTAAAGAAAGAAATTAAGGAAGACACAAACAAATGGAAGCATGTACCATGTTCATGGATGGGAAGAATTAACATCATCAAAATGTCTATACTACCCAAAGCAATATATAGATTCAGTGCAATCCCTATTAAAGTACCAATGACATATTTCACAGATATAGAACAAACATTTCAGAAATTTATATGGACCATAAACAACCCCGAATAGCTGCAGCAATTTTGAGAAAGAAGAACAAAGTAGGAGGGATCACAATAACTGATTTCAAACTGCATTACAAGGCCACAGTAATCAAAACAGCCTGGGGCTGGCATAAGAATAGACACATACATCAATGGAACAGAAGAGAGAGCCCAGAAATAAACCCAAGTCTCTATGGTCAATTAATATTTGACAAAGAGGGAAGAAGCATAAAATGGAGCAAGAATAGCCTCTTCAACAAATGGTTTTGGGAGAGCTGGACAGCTACATGCAAAAAAAATAAAACTCGATCACCAACTTACATCATTCACAAAATAAATCCAAGGTGGATAAAAGACTTAAATATGTCACAACACCATAAAAGTTCTAGAGGAAAACAACAGCAGGAAGCTCTCAGACATTCCACACAGCACCATCTTCACTAATATGTCCCCTAAAGCAAGGAACATAAAGGAAAAAATAAAGAAATGGGACCTCATCAAATTAAAAAGCTTCTGCATGGCTAAAGAAAACAGCATTAAAATGAAAAGAGAACCAATTACATGGGAAAACATATTTGGCAATGATACCTCAGACAAGGGTTTGATCTTCCAAAAATATAAAGAACTCACAACTCCATTCCAGGAAGACAAAAAAAAATGAAAATGGGAAAAAGACTTGAACAGACACTTCACCAAGAAGGACATACAGAGGGTCCAGAGACACATGAAAAGATGCTCAGCATTGCTAGCCATCAGAGAGATGCAAATTAAAACCACAATGAGATACTACTTCACACCAGCCAGAATGGCCATAATAAACAAATCAACAAACAAGTGCTGGAGAGGATGTGGAGAAAAGGGAACCCTAGTGCACTGTTGGTGGGAATGCAGATTTGCAGCCACTGTGAAAAACAATATGGAATTTCCTCAGAAAACTAAAAATGGATCTGCCTTTTGACCCAGCAATTCCACTGCTGGGATTATATCCTAAGAGCCCTGAAACACCAATCCAAAAGAACCTATGCACCCCAATGTTCATAGCAGCACAATTTACAATAGCCAAGTGCTGGAAATGGCCTAAGTGCCCATCAGTAAATGAGTGGATCAAAAAACTGTGGTATATTTACACAATGGAATACTGCACAGCAGAGAGAAAGAAAGAGCTCCTACCCTTTGTGACAGCATGGATGGAACTGGAAAGCATTATGCTAAGTGAAATAAGCCAGGCAGTGAGGGACAAATACCGTATGATCTCACCTTTAACTGGAACGTAATCAATAAAAGAAAAAAGCAAACACAATATAACCAGAGACATTAAAATTAAGAACAATCTAACAATAGCCAGAAGGGAGGGGGAAGGGGACCGTGGGGAGAAGGGTTTTCAGGAACTACAATAAAGGACACATGGACAAAACCAAGGGGAAGGATGGAAGCAAGGGAGGGATGTGGGTTTGGCTAGGGTGGGGAGGAGTGGTGGGGGGGAATGCAGACAACTGTAATTGAACAATAAAATCATTTTTTAAAAAGTATAAATATGAAAAAATGCGTTAAAAAGGTGAAGAGAAAATAGGGCTTATCAGAAATCCAGGTTCAAGAGAATTCGCAAAAAATATTATCAAAAACCTTCAGTTCTGGAATGGCTCCATTTATTTATTTATTTATTTTTCATTCAACAGACTTATGAAGCTCTTACCATGTGCAAGGAATGTGAAGTATTGGAGATTCAGTGTTAGGCAAGACAAATACAGTGCTTGCTATCTTGGAGCCTTAATTTTAGCCAAGGCAGTAGACATCACATACCTAATTTTAGCATTTTACCCACAATAGTAACATGTGATGCAATGTAGAAATTAAAATGATCAGGAAATGAATATAAAGTGCTATAAAATAATGGAGGGCTATCTAATCCAGCATGGTTTATCACTTAAGACTTCCTTGACATGTGACAATTAAACTAAGCTTTGAGGTCTAAGAGGGGCCACATTTGACAAAATACGTTGGAGGGAGTGGTCATTAAAAAAACTAAAAATTACCAGTGTTAATAGAGTACGAAGAACAAGAGAAGAGTGGCCTAAGATGAGGTAGTAAGATTTGGGATTACAGCTTTACTTGAATGAAAAGTCATGTGTAAACACAGAGTGAAGGAATCAGTTTGAATTTATAGCAATATATTTGGCTGTAGCTCGTGGGATATCAGGGTGGAAAATAATAAGAAGAAGAGGTGACTGATTGCAGAAAGAACAGATAAAACATAATTGTAGTATGCCAGGCAAGAGAATGTAACAATTTGCCTGAAGAAAGTTACACTAAAAATAAAGTAAATGTACCCTTTTTGAAGGAAAGAAAAGAGACAAGAAGAAACTATAGTTGTTGGAAAGAATAGTTGTAATTCTGGAAAAAAGGCTGCTGGAGAGGCAGAAAGAGATAGAATGCAGAGCTTTGAAATATACAGGTAAGAAATATGGGTGGCTGATTAGGTGTTTTATAAAAGAATTGTCCACTTTACAAAATGAATTACAATATATATTTTTCTCTTCTTGAAACTGTTCTTTATTATGTTCTTAAAATGGCAGCATTTACAGACATTCCCCTGAGGGCAAAGTGAGGCACACCTCTGTCCTGTTCTCTGTTCCTTCACTTTACCCGCTGCGTGCAGGGCAGCGAACAACCTATGAAACACCATTTCTTACTTCACTTGACATCACTGTAGGACTCCAGCTCAAATGCTGTACTGAAATTGCTCTAGCTTTTGGGTGCTAACCCGATTATATCTTTAATTGATATGGTTCGAGAACCAATGCTTAGAAAAGAAAATTCAACACATATCTGAAAAAGGCTGGTGCAGAGAGGGAGAGTGGAGTGTGCTTGATGGGGAAATATAAATAACAGTGATAATAACACATAGGTATCATCAGTTGTATAAATCACAATTTCAGGGGACTCTCAGTAATCAAGTCTAACAGGGAAAATTTAAAGGGAATGACCAAAAACTTGGGTCACTTCTGTCAGTTGAAACAGACCAACTATAGGAAACAAAATAGATTATGCCAAGTAAATAAATAAAATATTAAGGAATTGTATATTGAATAGTATTTCCATTTATTTATTTATTTATCTTGGAAAAAGGAGAATTCTACTTGAAATTAAAGACAAAGTCTTTATTTAACCATTGGGTTTCATAAAAAGAATATATACATAAACAAACACATATTTCTTTTCTTTTACTTAGACTCTGTGAAAACCAAATACTCCACTAATAATTTTAACTACATCATGATTAGAAAATTATTTTTTATTGACTAGCTTTAAAAATTGTGAGCTTTGAATTATTTCTTCTGTTTATTTAAGTGTGGACACAAACACCTTAGAGCACATTTATATCACAATATAGCCTATGACCTTGTACCTCTTGTTCAAGACACAGATGAGTAGGCACAGTGAACATTAAGGAGAGCTATACAGAGTGGAGCCAAGCAACAGGTTAACTGTACTTGGTAATGACAGCAAACCACATACATATATTCCACTAAACCCAGGTCAACTGCATCCACATTACAAATTCTCATTAGCATGACCCCCCAAATGCTTACAGCCACTTCAGTACCTCCTAGGATAAAGGGAAATGTGAGTGGGAAGTCAAAGCTGGAGTGGAAAGAGAGGAGGTCTTCATCACCTATGGTTAAAATAGTTTACTATGGTTAATTTTAAAAGGAAAATGTGACTAAGGGAATACATTTCTGGGATACCCAGGCCCTCCTAGAGTCTATGAAGCAATCTCTGCAAGTGAGGGTCCCTGAAGCTTAAGACCCTTTAGCCTTCTGGTGAATTCTGCTCTGCTTCTTTTGTTTGTTTTTGTTTGTTTGTTTTGCAGATGTGCTATTAGCATTTTCGGCTGAGCAATTCTTCCTTCTGTAAAATTGAATGGTGCTTTTCAGGGTTCTTATTATCCTTGACTCTTTTGAAAAGAAATGCCAGCAGTGCCCCTTACAATCTGAACAAAAGATATTCTCCTTCTTTTCCAAATACAGCCAGTGGAAGGGGAGAAGTAACCATCCTCCTGATGATAACTACTCGATACATCAGTAGCGAGTAGTTTTATTTGTTTTTAGAGAATTTCAGTGCATTATCAGGAGGTTACACTTTCAGCATTAGAAAAAGTAATGCTAGTATAAGAACAAAGAAAGTTAAATAAAATCCCTATACTGCTAAATTTGAATTAGAAATGCCTCTGTGTGTGTGTGTGTGTGTGTGTATTTCATAGTTATATCACTAAAAAGGCCTAGATGTGGTAACAGTGCAGTAGCAATGAAACCACTTAGGATATAAGTGATAGTCTTGAAAACCTGTGCTACATGGAGGGAATGGCAGATTCCTGGTTCCGGTACCCTGTTACTCCAAAAAGCAAGTGCACTGTGAAAGGCTAATGGAAGTCACATCAAAGGAACACAAGATTCAAATTTAAGAAGCTTCCTATTGGCCAAAGATGGGATGATTTGAATATCAAACACAATTATTGAAATTAGAGAGTTAGAGTAGTAATACCTCAATTCTATATAATAGGTAGTCCCTTTAAAAATAATTATTGTAAGTGATTAAAACATACTGCATACATAAAATCACATGTTCATGATGATAAAAAAGGGCAGGGATTGACTGACAATGCCAAAACACATAACTAAAATCTCTAATTTTAAGGAAACAAATTTTAAAGGACAGTTTAGAGATAACTGAGATAAGTTGAACAATGGCTTACCTATGTGGTCAAATGTGTGTGATGTGTTATTCTCTTCTTTATGTCCTCTTATTTTTTTAAACTACTTTTTCTTTAGGCCCTAGAAGACACATTACCATGTATCTTTTCAAACTCATCCTTTTTTGTTCTTATGTTTCAGCCCCAGGGAGTTTTTCGAGTTTGTATAAACTGCTAAGGTCATTCTTGCTTCATGATCTCCATAAATGCCATTCTCCCTTATCTTGGCTGGTACCCTTACATGACACCAAACTCAATAACAAAATTTCAGCAAGGTCTCCTGTTCATGTTCCAAAGTTAAATGTCATCAGCTACACTTTTTCATATATTTTTGTTTCGTAGAACTTATTTCATGTTGTAGATATATATGTTTATGTTTATTTCTAAGAATCTGTCATCTCCACTGGAATAAAGTCTCATGGATGGTACTCTGTATCTCTTCTATTCTGTCATATCAACAGTACCTGGGACAGTGCCTGACACATGAAAGATGACCAAAAAATATTCTCAGAGTGAAGAAATAAAATGCAATTAATTTCAAATTAAAGAAGAAACCATCATACAATATACTTAAAAGTAATATACAATTAAAAACACATGATTCACACAAAATGCTTTTGTCGAAGAATGGATTCACCTGTGTACTTCACTATACCTTAAATATTATGCTATCATCATCACAAAAAATCAGGTCTGGTAGTATGTGGAAATAGTTTTCTAAATCTGATTGTCAACTAAATTTTAATATAAAGGCTTCAATAAAAAATTTTAAAACAATTATTTTAAGCCCTGGCTGGCGTAGCTCAGTGGATTGAGTGTGGACTGCGAACCAAAGTGTCGCAGGTTCAATTCCCAGTCAGGGCACATGCCTGGGTTGCAGGCCATGGCCCCCAGCAACCACATATTGATGTTCCTCTCTCTCTTTCTCCCTCCCTTCCCTCTCTAAAAATAAATAATAAATAAAATCTTTACAAAAACAATTATTTTAGAGATACAACATTTGACATCCAATTTTGAACCTGCATAATTTTCTTCCCTTCCCTTTTTCTTTACTGACTAAACACCAGCATCAAAATATGTGACAGTTTTTTTCCAAAGATAATTATCTAGACTTGCCAGATATTTAAATAAATAAAAATGAAAGAGGCCTCTTAGCTCCAGTAAAGAATGGACTGAAGACTCCTACAAACACTCTTTATTTTCCTTCCATTAAATAGAATTTTGTGAATGCCGCTTCAGTTGGGGCAAAGAATCATTTGTTGTTTCACAAAACTAGGCCTGACTTGGCAGAGATTTTCATTGTAGGGAATGAATAAATGCTAGTTTGTTTGTTTTTGAAAATTCTGATTTACAGTGTTTCACCAGGTTTCACCAGGTGGTACACTTACAGAAGGATGACAGGGGTGAAAATATAGACTATGTAAATAACATATTGCAAAAAAATAATTAAGAGTCTTAGAGGAGAGAAGTATATATCAGAAAGAAACCCATGTCCTATAAATAATTCTTCCCTTTTAACTTTTTAAAAGCTATTTGAGAAGTCCAAGATGGTGATATAAGAAAACTCTAAACTCACCTCCTAGTGTGGACATAGCTAATGTACACCTACATATAGAGCAATTCCTCCCTAAGAAGAACTGCAGGCTGATTGAACAGCATCTGTACAACAAATGATAAAGGGTACAGAGATGTAGGTAGAAGAGATGGAGACATGAGACTGAGGGGAACCCTCCCCCCAGAATGTGGTGACCTATACAAAGGGATTTCACTGAAGGGCTTGTGTGCAGACTTGCCTGCCTTGTAGTATAACAGAATACCAGTGGTTTAAAAAGCACCTAGGCTGTAGGGAGGGAAATCTATTTACTAACTCTAGAACATCTTTCAAGTTGATGGAACTACTAAATGCCCTCCAGGGCCAGATATGTCAGAAATCATTATTTTGGGGGTTTCCCCCTCAACCTTGATTATATAGGTAGGAGCACATTCCAGGTACTCTAGTTGGCCTTCAAAGGTTGTCTCAGGGCCCTGGCTCATAACAGCTCCAGCTGTCACATGTAGAAGTCCCAGCACAATACATCCTGGATCTTGCCCAAGCCTGCTCCTGTTCAAGATCCAGCTCTAACTCTCTCTGGCTAGCCAAGGAGGTCCGGGTGGAGTGAACAGTGGAATGCCCCAAGCAACTTCCAGCTCTAATTCTAGCTGACCTTTCAAAATCATCTGGCACTCATAGGTGACACAGGGTATGATTATAAATAAAGCTACTACTTCAAGATTGACAGAGGTAGCTGTTGTGCCTAATGCACAGAAAAGAAATAGAAGGAAAATAAAATGAATAGACAAAGAAACAGGTTTGAAACAAAAGAAAATTAGAAAACTCCAGAAAAAAATTGAGTGAAATGAAAATAAGTAATTTACCTGATAAAAAGTTCAAAGTAATGTCCATAAATATATTACCTGAACTCAGGTTAAAATGAAGGAAACAGTGAGAACTTCAGCAAAGAGACAATATGTGAAAGAACCAATCAGAATTGAAGAGCACAATAACTAAAAAATACATGGAGGGAATTAACAGTAGACTGGATAACCCAGAAGAATGGACCAGTGATCTGAAAAATGAAATAGTAGAAATCACCCAGTCAGACAGCAAAAGATAAAAAAAAATAAAAATGAGGATCTTTTAATAAAAGACAACTTGAGGTTGTGGGACAACCTCAACTATACTAATATTTACCATCTAGGAGCTCCAGAAAGAGAAGGGAGAGAAAATGGGGCAGAATTTATTTAAAGAAAAATATTTCCTGAAAAATTCTCTTCTTTTAACCCTAAGAAGGGGACAGACATACAGCTCTAGGAAGCACAGAAAGTCCCAAACAAGATAAACACAGAGAGACCACCATGAGAATGTATGTAAAATGGCCAAAAATAAAGAGTCTTAAAAAACAACAAGAGAAAAACAACTAGTCACATACAAGAATTTCCCCATAGGACTATTAGCTGCTCTTTCAGCAGAAACTTTTCAGGCCAGAAGGAAGTGAACAACATATTTAAAGTGTTGAATACCAAAAGTTTACAGCCAGTAGTATTCTGCCCCAAAAGCTTTTCATTTAGAATTAAAGGATTAATTCCCAGTCAAGCAAAACCAAAGAAGTTCATTACCACTAAACAGGCCTTATAAAAAATGTTAATAAGTCTTCCTTAAGCAGAAAAGAAACAGATATAACTAGAAATAAGAAAATATATGAACAAAAAAAGTCTCATAGGCAAAGGTAAATATATAGTAAAGTCTTTGAATCAGCCACTTAAAAAGCTGGTATAAAGGTTAAAATATAAATGTAGTAAAACCAATTATAACTATAATAAGTAGTTAAGGGTTCCAAAATATAAAGATGACAAATGTGACATTAAAAAATGGGGGCAGTTAAAATATAATGATTTTAGAATGTGTTTGAACTAAAGTGACTATTCATTTTAAAATAGGCTGTCTTAAGTGTATAGGTCCATGTATGTGAACTCATGGTAAGCATAAACCAAATACCAATAACAGATAAACAAAATTAAAAAAAAAGAAACATAACACTAAAAAACCCATCAAACTACAGTGGAAGTGACAAAGAGAAAGAAATAATAGAGGAAAACTACAAACATAATAAGAATAATAAGCAAAATGGCAATAAATACACATATGTCAATAATTACTTCAAATGTAATTCCACTAAATGCTCTAATCAAAAGACATAGTGTGGTGAAGTGGATAAAAAAAAACAAGACTCATCTATATGCTCCCTACAAGAGATCTTGCAGACCTAAAAACACACACACTGAAAGGGGATTGAAAATGATATTGTATGCAAATGAAAGTGAAAATTTGAATTTAAAACTAAGACTGTAACAAAAAACAAGGAAAGGAATTACATAACGATAAAATGGGTCCACCCAAGAGAATATAATATTTGTAAATGTTTATGGACCCAACTAAGGGACACCAAATTTATAAAGCAAACATTAACAGACATAAAGAGAGAAAATGACAGCAATACAATAATAATAATAAAATACTTTAATATTCATTTACATCAATGGATCCAGACAGAAAATCAAAAAGAAAACACTGGTCTTAAACAAATCATTAGATCAGGTGAACTTAATAGAGGTATAAAGAACACTCTATCCCAAAACTGCAGAATGCATGTTCTTTTCAGGATTATGTGGAACATTCTCCAGGATAGATCATGGTAGGCATTGAGACAAAACAAATCTCAATCAATTTAACCACTGTTGGCATTATACCTAAGAACCTTGAAACACCAATTCAAAAGAACCTATGCACCCCAATGTTCACAGCAGCACAATTTACAATATCCAAGTGCTCGTAACAGCCTAAGTGCCCATTTAGCAAATGAGTGGATCAGAAAGCTATGGTATGCAGTGGAATTTACACAATGGAATTGTACACAGTGGAAAGAAAGTAGGAACTCCTACTCTTCATGACAGCATGGATGGAACTGGACACCATCATGCTAAGTGAAATAAGCCAGGTGGTGAGGGACAAATAACCATATGATCTCTCCTATAAGTGGAACATAATCAATAAAACAGACAAGCAAGCAAAACAAAACCAGAGACATAGAAATAAAGAATGAACTACCAGTGACCAGAGGGGAGTGAGAAGTGGGGTAATGGGGAAAGAAGGGAAAGGGTCAAGTCAAGGGGCTTGTACAAAGGACCCATGGACAAAAAATAACAGTGGGGAGGATTGACTGTGGGAGTTGCAGGGTAGGTAGGGCAGTAGGGCAGTGGAGCACAATGGAGGGAAATGGGAACAACTATAATTGAACAATGATAAAAATATTTTTAATAAGTAATTTGAAATCATATCAAGCATCTTTTCTTACCAGAATGGTATGAAAGCAGAAACCTAACAACAAAACTGGAAAAAACCCACAAAAACCTGGAGACTAAACAGCATACTACTAAACAATAGGTGCATCAATAAGGAAATCAAAGAAGAAATAGAAAATAACTTGAGACAAATAAAAATAAAACTGCAATTTGCCAAAATCTATGGGATATAGTAATGGCTGTTCTAAGAGGGAAGTTCATAATAGATACAGATATAACTTTTACTTATTTCACTTAGCACGTTGTTTTTGATGGTCGTCCATGTTGTAGCATATACCAATACTTTATCCTTTATTTTATTGGTAATTAATATGTTAAATAATATATCAACTTGGTCATTCATTCACCAGTTCATGGGCATTTAGTTATTTCCAACCTGAAATGATTATGAATAATGAATGGTCCTTAGAATAATTATTAAAATGCCTATGTATGATTATATGCTTTTTTTTTTTGGTATTTTCCAAGAGTGGAATATGTGGGACATACTTAAAGTGTGTTTAACTTTAAAATACAATCATACTTTTATCGAAAACAACTCATCTTAGACAAATGTATATATGAATGTAGTACTATATACATGAAGTAATCCTGGCTTGTTAAAATGAGCTAGAAAGTAGTCCCTCTTTTCCTATTTTATGCAAGAGATTTTGTAGCATTTTTATTATTTCTTCCTTTAATGCTTTCTGTTTTGTCTTTAGCGAGTTTTTGACAGTTCGTGTCTTTTAAGGACTTAATTTCATTTAAGTGTTTGAATTTATGGATGTAGGGTTTTTCATAGTTTTCTCTTACTATTCTTTCAATATCTGTAACTTCAGTTTTGATGTCCCATTCTGCTCTAGTCTTTATGATGCACTTCTTTCTGCTTCTTTTTGTATGGTTCCTTTGTTTAATTCAGTTTCTAAAGTAAGGCTCTCATTACTGGCTTTACATCTGTTTTGCTGTTGTTCTGCTAATAGAAACCTTTAATGCTATAAATTTCACTGTAAGAATTACTTTAATCCCATCAATTTGTTGTATTTTCCAGTTTTGCTTGGGGCGATAATGGGGGGAAAAAGGGGAAGCATCAAGTCAAGGAACATGTATAAAGGACTCATGGACAAGGACAATGAGGTGGGGAGGATTGAACATGAAATAGGGGTGGTGGGCAGGACAAGGAGAGTAATGGAGGGAAAATGGGGACAACTGTAATTGAACAACAATTTAAAAAATGAGATAAACATTTCCATTGAGACTTCTTTGTTATTTAGAAACACAGTTAAATTTCCAAGTATCTGAGTTTCCAGATACCTTTCTTTTATAGATTTTTCAGTTATTTCCATTTAAGTTTGAGAATATACTTTAATTTATTCTTATATTAATTTGCTAAGACTTGTATCTTCTATAATGCACATTTTAGAAGAATATGTATTCTGGTTATGACTGGAATTCTGTGACTATAAATCAGGTAAAGTTGGTAGATTTTATTTTTTGGATCACCTATATTCCAGTTTTTCACCTACTTGTTCTGTCAATTATTGAAAGAGAGGTGGTGATTTCTCCTAATATAATTAAGGGTTTTTCTACCTCTCCTTTCATGTTAATCAGTTTTGTCACTTATGTTTTCAAGCTTTATAGTTAGGTGTTTCTATAGTTAGAATTTTTAGATCTTCTTGGATAATTGTCCTCTTTATCATTATATAATATCTCTATCTCTGATAATCTTTCTTGTTCCAAAATCTACTTTGCCTGAGAGTGATATAACTATTGTATTTTTTATTAGTGTTCACATGGCATATCTTTTCACATTCTTCTACTCTTTTTAAAGTAGATATTTCTTTTGGGATGATTTGAGATTGACATAGAGTTGCAAAAATAATATCAAAAAGTTGCCATATATCTCTCATCTAATTCCACTGTGCTAACATGTTGTATTACAATGATTCACTTTTTAAAACTTAGACACCAACATTTATTATTTTTCCAGTCATGTCATTTCTTTGGCCCAGGATTGAATCCAGGGCACCTCATTCATGGAGTCCCCATGTCTTCTTAATCTTCTGTGGTCCATGACGGTTTCTTAGCCTTTCCTCTTTCTGATGTAATTGTCAGTCTTGATTACCCCTGTGAAATTTGTATAGAATACCTCTTTATTTCAGTTTGTCTGATGATTCCCTCTTTTCTAGATTGGTATAATGGGTTTTAAGAAAGAAAATTGCAGAGATAAATTACCCATCTTATTCCATTATACTAGGGAATGCATGATATAAACATGACATATCAGAGGTGGTGTTAACCTTGAACATTTGATTAAGGTAGTGTTTGATAGACTTCTTGACTAAAAAGTTACTATATTTTAATTTCTATATTCTATTCTTTGAAAAACTGTCTATGATATACTGGGCCATGGATCCTGAGGTCTCTATATGGTATTCTATAAACATAGTGTATATTATTTATTATTATTAGACTTATTGTAAATTGGTTATAAGTATAATAATTGAGAAAGGTCTTCCTTCTATTTATATACATAAATTAATACAGCATTTTATTTATAAGTACCAGTTTCCCTAACAAAAAATGTCAAGGACTCTGACTTTGAATCACTCTTTCCCTTCTACTATCTTCCAATCAAGGTTTTTGATAACTTTCACTTAGCCAACTTCAATGATCAATACTCAATATTCATGTTAATGGATCTATAAGCTGAGATTGACATGCTTCATTACTTGTGTATTCTTCAAACAATTGTTTCACCTTACCAGTGACATTTTATATTCCTCTACCACTTGTCATTGTTGTTGTTTTAAAGAAATCCCCTCAATTTCTAGAACTTGAAGTGCCCCTCAGCTCAATTCTCAATGACTTTATAAAACTGGGTCCCACAGTAATACCTTCCAGTCATTAACCATTACATACTATCTCTAATATATTTCCTAAATGTCAATAACTCCCAAATTTACACCTGTAGTCTGGAACCCTGACATGAATGTCATAATCCTGTGTCTCCAGTGGCCTACTCAATATCTCTATTTAAATGTCTAAGAAACACTTAGGGTGGTTAAAAACACAATAAAAATACAGAGAATATATTATATAATTGTACACCTGAGACCTATATAATTTTATTAACCAATGTCACCCTAACCAATTCATTAAAAGTAAAATAAAAACATAAATAAATCAATAAATGTCCATTAAACACCTCAAAGTCAACATATCCAGCAACAAACACCTGCCTTCACTGCATAGCCTGCTTCTCCTACTTTGCATCTCTGAAAATGGCAACTTTAGCTTTCTACTGCTGTAGGCTAAACTCTATCATCCTCTTGCTCCCCTCTTTCTCTCAACCTCTTGTACATTCATCTTTTAACCTGTTAGCTCAATCCTCAACAGAAATATATAATATCTACTCTCTATTTTTCACTCAACTGCCAACATCATCCCTTGTCTGAGTTATTGTAATACCTCTTAAACACTTTCTTTGTATCCATTCTTCAACCCTTACACAATTACTCTTCACAAAGCAACCAGAGTGATTGTTTTAGAATACAAGTCAGGCTGTGTTATTTCTCCTTGTAGAGTCATCCAATCACTAGCACTTTAGCTAGAATCAGAGCCAGAATACTTACAGTCACCTGTAAAACCTAGATGTTCAGACCTGTTCCATCTTTATAACTTTATATGCCACCATTCATCTCCTTTTCTACTCCAAATACAGGACTTGCCTCACTTTTCAAATAAGCCAAAATATGTTACTATTGTGCAAATGAGGGATTCTGCATTTGATTTCCCTTCTGTCTGAAGTGTTTTACTCCTAAATAGCTGCATGGATTTCTCCTTCCCTTATCAATTAAGTCTTTCTTAAAGATCCTTATAAAATAGCAACACCCTTTGCCCCACAATTCCTATGTCCTCCACTCTGTGTTTCATTACCCACAATTCTGTATGACATAGTATATATTTATTTGTTTATTGTCTATCTTCCAGATGGGATGTAAGTTCCTAGATGGAAAAAAAGTTGTCCATACTATTTATTACTGTATTCCCCTTCCATAGAAGTGTATCTGACAAATAGTACTTATTGAATTGATAGTATCTATGCTGAATGAGCAAATGCATGAATAAATTCCAGCCATTTTATTGTCCCCCAAAATGCGTGCCATGGACAGCTCTATATAATACAGTGGCTTTTTGACTAGAGGCTAGTTCTACATTCTCTGGTTATTTATAAGGATCCTAACCATCTTTTAATAAATTCCCCAAAGGTCATCTTCTGACAGTCCCCAAGTAACACAAATAAAATAATAGTGGTCTGCCAGAAACTTAACCATAACCAAGCTACACTGCACTAAATTTACACAGAATCTAATTATTTGTATATATAGCTAGTGGCTAATGATTGCTTTATAGACAAGCAAATATTAATGTCTGCACCAATGGAATTAGGCATTAGACAAAATTCCCAGAAATTAAATCAATAATTGCAGAAGGAGAGAAGATTTAAAGTGTTTTAACTACCTCAGAATTATTTTTAAGATCATTGGCAATCTATGTCATGACTAATGAAGCTAAAATATTGTGTAGGCTTGACATTTAAAAGGAATCTTGTAAATTTTATTTTGTTGTTATGAATGACATTTTGTATTATTTTAAATCTTCTTCAAATAAGGAAAGACATATTTTTGCTTTGGGTTTATAGTCAAAATAGAAATAAGCCAAGTCTAGCTAGCTTCTAATGTTTAATGCCATGAGTATATTCAATTCAAGTAAAACAGTCCTTCTGTTAAATGCTGTATTCTATCCATCTAGCATCAAACAAAGTGAAATTAGAAGGTCAAACAAAACCTCTAATTAAACACACAGGTTAAATACATAGATCTAGAGACAGGATTTAAAAACTAAAACTGCCTTAGAGCCACAGAGCATATAGCATTACCAATTCAAGGCAAGCACATTTAAAATGTACGGTGCACGCACGCAGTTCTATCCAGCAGCCACAGATGACTATGACCCTTTTCTGCGTCAAGTGCATGCATGGGGGAATGATACCATAAACACACCCAAGAGAAATCCACACCAGCTAATGATGAAAGATGTGTACCCCAGACTGCATTTATCATTTAGAATATGACACAAGAACTATATCTCAATATGGAGACCTTCAAGTTCTGTTTAAGATAATAGGAAGTTTTTCCTGAGTTCACACTTCTCTTTAAAACAGCTGCAAATATCCCCTCAGGCAACCCTGTATGCCTGCCTAAAGCATCACCAATGAATTTAGTTCAATCATACTAAAAAAACTGTGATTATCTACTATAAAGAACACCAAATTATTAAGTGTAAATGCCATGATTTCTTCAACTGTGATTAGGTCTGGATCAGGACTGCTCCCTGCAGAGCTACTGTCCTCAGATATACCTGCTTAAATCTCTTCCCTAGACTCTAAGAGCCAGAAGAAAAAAAAAATACAAAACCTTGGTTTATGTCAATGCACCATGCATCATTTTTCCTTTACTTTTCACAGACACTACAACATTAAGTAGAGTAGAAAGGGGTGGACTGCCTCAAACCTTCCTAGAAAGATAGAGATAGAAATAATTTAAAATATTGTAGTAGGTGGAGAGAATAGAAAAATTTGATTTTCAAATAACTTCCCAGCTTGCTCTCCTAGTGAGTTTGAAGAGCAAGATTGATTCCATCATAGTAGAATTGTTATATGCCATGATAATTTTTCTTTAAAACATTGTAAAATTTGTCAAAAGAAAATTTTAAAAATTCAAGCACAACCAAAATGCTCTTCAATAGATGGCGGGATAAAAATGTGGTACATTAATATAATGGAATACTACTAGCCACAACAAAAGATGAAATACTACCATTTATTGACAACATGAATGGATGATGGTAATATCATACTAAGGGAAATAAGTCAGAAAAAATTAGGAGCATATAATTCCACTCATATGAGGGATATAAAACTGAAAGCAACAAATATGCAAACAAGAAAAACAAACAAAAACTCAGAGACACAGTCAAAAATATTGTGGTTACCAGAAAAAGAGGAGTGGGTGTGTAGTGAAGAGTAGAAGGGTCAAATATATGGTGACAGATGATTTGACTGTGGGTGATGGGCACACAGTGCAATGTACAGGTGATGTATCATAGAATTATACACTTGAAATCTATATTAATTTATTAAACCTTGTCACCCCAGCAAAATCAATGAAACAATAAAAAATAAGTGCCATAATATTCAAGCACAAATATATTTTCACTTTTTCAATAACTCTTCTTACATAGCTTAAAGTTTTTATATCTTTCTGCATATCCTCAATTAGCTTCTTCTCTATTGGATTATTGCTATGAATGTTCTATGAATACTCAAAATTAAAACCTTCCAAGAACCTTTTCTTTTTCCAGCAACCATCCCGCCTCTCAGTTTTCTTGTGGTAAAATCCTCACGGTGTTTCCTCTATTCACTGTCTGTTTCCCCAACACCAAGTCCTCCTCAGTCCTCTACCTGCTCTTCTCTACCACTTTCATGACATTGTTTTTTTTAAAGTCATCAACAACAATGGGAGCTTTTTTTTTAGCTGTGTGATACCATTTATTTCTATAAAGTTCAAAAAGGTAACAAAGTTAAGTATAGCTTATTTAAGGATATAAAGGAAACATACGAATGAAAAATCAGGAAAGGTCCCCTTTGTGGATGAAGGTGGAGGACGTGGCCAGAGCAGAGCCTTGGCTCACAGTGGCCTGCCAACCACCTATCTCCTTCCCAGGCTAGGGTTCATGGGAGTCTTTGCACCTTATCTAGAGGCCGACAGGTACTACTTTGTGTTCTTGAACTCTTACATTTAAATTTTTCCAGTGTTTTTTCATAAGTAATAGAACCCCTAATACGACCTTGGGGGGACAGAAGGCCAGTTTGTTTGGAAGTTATTTTTAATTTCCCTCTTTCCCATAATCCATACATTGAAACTATTTGAAAGTCCTGTGGATTCCAAGTCCAGAACATTATCTTACCCTTCCAATCTTCTCCATGGGTACCACAACTATTCTAGTCAAAACCATCTTTGTATTTTCCCAATCTATACTTTGATCTCCCTTCTATCGTCTTTCTAATCAGATAGCAGCGATAATTAAATATTAATCAAATAATATCCCTTTCTTTATAATCCTTTGATAACTTTGGGGCCCTATATTATCTTGTCTCCATCTATCTTCTGGCCTTTGCTTATAGCTTATACAAAAATATCTTCTGTTACTATGCTCTGGCCACAGAAGCCTCCCTTTGTTCCTTGAAACACACCAAGCTCATTCCAGCCTTAGTCCTCTAAATGGGTGTTCCTCTGCATAGACCTCATTCCTCTGCAGACCAGGGCAATTGCTCACATGCCCTACCCAAAGGAACTGTATATAAAGAAGTCATATGTATCTACATACCTCTATATGTGAACACATATCTAACATTATACTAGGAGAGGTGAGATTATAAAAGTCTACATCTATATTTTATTTATATCTATATCTATGTCCATGACTGTGCTACCTTTTTACCCATATTTTAACCCAATGGATTATATGTTGTATAGGAATCTAAAGCCATAATAGGGAGCTGGGAGGAAAAAAAATTAACCGAGAACTTTCTTGAGAATTCTTAAACCAACGTAAATATTGCCAGAAGACAAACAAATGTTTCACCTTACTTAGAACTAATAGAAAATTATAAACCAGGAGACTCAAGTATCCCCTGCCCTCTTTTCTTTCTCTTTACTTCTCATTGGGACAGATAACCAGTCTTCTCACTCTCTGAGTTTTCTAATCTTCATCTCTTCACCATGACAGCAAACACTGTGGGAGGTCTGTGTTGTAAAAATCTGTATTTTGACTGAGATTCATTCATATAGGAGTATTACCCTCACCAGATATTTATATTTTAAATGCATTTTATATTTAATTTATATTTTAATTATGTTTAATATTTATATTTTAAATGTGTTAATATCATAAGTTTGACCACATAACTAAAGTTGCTTTATGAAATACGAAAAAAAGTAAAGGAATGGGGCCAGTGAACATATAAAAAGAATATAGTGAAAACACTATTTCATAAAACTGAAATCACCCTTTGACAAACCTGGTCCTGATTGTAAAATGTTTTCTTTTCTTCCATTGATTTTATGATGAGAATCTGACTTTGAACCTCTCCCCTTCTTTTCCTTTCTCTGCCTTTACATCTTTCCCTTTCTTGGTGGTCTTTCCCTCTGTGGTGGTCTTGTTTTGAGCCTCAGTCATGGCCCACCAGGGTTACAGCAATAGCTCCAAATCCTGCCTTATCTTGTCATTTATACTATGGTCAAGGAAACTGCTAAAATTTAGAAAATAAAGCTTGTTTAAAGTTAGGTCACTAACCTACTCAAATTCACTCATCGTCCTCCCATTACCTTCAGATTGAAATGTTACCGTTTTAGAGTCGTCCAATGGGGTCATTTGTCCCTGGCTTCCCCACAAATTTGTTTTCCTCCTGATACTCCACAAGCACTTAAAGGTCCAGACTAGAAAAAAAGAAATGTATTTCCTTAAGGGAATCATCTCCTATGTTTCTATGTCAAATACACGAGTGAATTAATTCTTTATAGAAGGTCATTAGTTGGAAATATGACTGGAGGCAGTAGGAAAACTTAAAGCAAGAATCTGTTTCCTATGCACAGATAAATCAAAATGAATTTCCCAGAGAAGATGAAGCACAATGAAGAAAATAAATCATCAGTTAGGACACATGGCTTCTAGTAATCATATTTACATGTGCCATGATATGAGAATGAATTGATATATTTCTGCTCCCACAGAACAGTTTGACAAAGAAGTTTTAAATAATCTAAATGTCCATGAATTATCCTGGATCTACAACATTGCAGTAATTCAGTTAGGGTATGACAAACTTAACACCCTTAGAGCTAATGATAAATTTAGAGAAAACAGTGCTGACCTTTATGAATAGTAAAATGCTGAGAAAAATGATGCTTTACCCAAATGATTTTATGTGACTTCACTACTCCTCCTTTGACAAAATAGGTTCTTTAATGTAGCAAGCAGGTTAATACAATTAGTACTCAAATTCATATTACTGGTCCCAAGTATATAGATATATAAAAAATTACAGAAATATTTTCCCAATTAAACTAGTAACTACACAGCCCAAGAGTGGAGATTATGATAGATGATTCATTAAATAACTAAATTTGTATTGTCTAAAATCATTGAGCAAAAGGCAAGGGAATGCTTAATTAAGTATCTATTATATGTAGGTAATTTTAACTACTTTTATCATTTAATCTTGCCATTAAACCTATATTATAGGTACTATCACCACCATTTTACAGGGGAGGAAATTGAGACTAATGGAATTTAAATATCTTTCCAAGGAAACATGGATGGTGAGCAAGAGAACTTGGACTCTAGCCCAGAATTGCTATTCCTAGTCCCCAAATGCAGATAATAATAAATAGCTTACAGAGTGTCTGTGATTATTAAATAAGATAGTATATTAAAACTGTCCATCATAAGATCGAGGTTCCATTATATGTTAACAGAAAGTATCCTTCCTGCCAAGTTAGAAGGGTATCTTCTTAGGTCAAGGATTTCAACAGCTTTATAACAATAACCTTAGCAAATGTCGTACATATTATAGAATATTACTTAAATTCTCTAACCTTGAATTGTGAATTTCAATGCCTCTTAGAGCCAAGTCAATAACAGGGACCTGCTGGTGGAGCTTGTAGGACTTAAGAACTCCAAATGCATGTCACAGGTACAGGTATTACATTAAAACAAAGCTAAACACTCCAGCCATTCAAGCATGAAAGCATTCTCTGATATACTAAATCTGGAAGGAGGCAGCAACACTTTGTGAACTTGACCTACTTGCTAAAGGCACAGCCAGACTACTGTTAGCTTGGCCTAGAATTCGGAATCAGAGGGCTAATATTCTATCCCTTTCTCTTTCATACTACAAGTTATCCTTATCTGGTGCAGACAAAAGTACACATAACCTCTAGCATGTGGCCACAGTGGTGTTTTTCTAATGTTCCATATGTTTACCATCTCTCTGCCAACACTTCACTTAGGATCAAGATTATTTCCCTAGTTGGGAACCAATCAGTCACTTCCCCTTGAAGATCTGAAGTTAATGCAGAAACTGCAGTTGGCTTTTGTTAAACATTCAAGCAGAATGATAGTGTAATTTGGACCTGAGTTGTAAAGGTATTCCAGATTCGCAAGGAAGCTAAATATAGGAGAAAGCAAGAACTACAAGTAAGAAAAGGAATTGAATGGGAAAAAGGTGAACAGAAAATACAATGCTCACATTGGGAAGGAGAGATAAGAAAGACCACACACCTGCTTAGAGTTACACAGATAACTCGGACTCCAACCTTTCTGGGTCTGACTTCACTGAAGTCCAGATGTACAATAGCACTCAAACTGCCTTTCCACAAGACGTCCACAACTTTACCATACACCACTCATTTTATATGAATGTATTTGAATGTTTTTTTTTATCTTAGAGCTAAGGGAATTTGGTAAAGCAAATATAACCCACTTTTCCATTAAATGCATTTTTTGCTTCATTCCTGTATTACAAGATATGTAAATTCACCCTCCTTGGGAATTTGCATTACATGTATATAAATACTTAGGATATCTTGTCATTTTATAAAATTTTTAAATTCTCTTGTAATCCTGAAACAAGAATCTGGGGACTGAGGTACTAATGTTACTTCTGGAGGGCCAAGGGTCTTTAGAGATATATAAATGTTTCATGTTTACAGATATTCCAGCATTCTTTCTAAAAGCACTAGGCACCACTGAGCAATGCAGTATGACAGCAGTTTTACTGCAACATTTCTGGCATTGAGAACTTTTTAATTACATGGAAATATTAATAATAATGAAGCACAAATAAAAAAGTACTGCTATCGGGGTTTTGTGTGTGTGTGTGTGTGTGTGTGTGTGCGCGCGCATGGTAGCAATAAATAGAATGAGAAAGGTTTAGCTTGGGTAATCCTGGAAGAGGAGCCTTGAGTGTTCTTAAAGAGGACAGGATAATGTAGCCAAAAACCCCCCACTGGAATATAAATAAAAGTGTCCACATCCTGATATTAGTGTTGAGGCTAATATGTAATTTGGAGAAGGTACTTACCTTTTGCTGTGTACATTGTTGACATTGTTTTTTTCACAAATGTATGTATATTTGCTATCTATTGGGTCAGTCATGTTGTGCGATATAGGGATACATTTAAAATATTTCCTGATCTAAGGAAGTAACATTTGGACCAAATATTTGATACCAATAACTAGAAAATCTGAAAAAAAGTATTTTAAAATCTATTTGAAATTATCAGAACTACAAAAGTGCTAAAGAATTACTAGAGCAAGTTCCAGAGGGAATAGATAATTCCAAAGATGTTGGCGCAGTTTGGGGAGCTATTATTCCTTCAGAAACATATGCCAGTGCTGGAAGAAATTCTTTTTTTCTAAATTTTATTTATTTTATTTATTTTTTTATAGAGACGGGAAGGAAAGGAGAGAGGGAGAGAAACATCACTGTATGGTTGTGTCTTGCATATCACCTACTGGGAACCTGGCCCACAACCTGGGCATGTGCCCTGACTGGGAATCAAACCAGCAACCCTTTGGTTTATAGGCCCGAGCTCAATCCGCTGAGATACACCAGCCAGGGCTGGAAGAAATTCTTGAGAGGTTCAGGAGCTGAACAGCTTTGAGAAACTCCTGGGCTGGGCAACAAACAAGCTCAGAGCCCAGCAAGCCGAGAAAGGGAGCAGGAAAACTTCTCTAGGCTTTCACCCAGAACCGAAGTGTAGACCCTAGGTCTCAGGGTGAATCAGAAATTGAATTCATTTCTAAGAAACCAAAGCAGAGTTTTTCCCCAGATTTATTGTAATTTAATTGACATATAACATTATGAAAGTTTAAGGTGCAAACATAGTGATTCCATACACTTACGTGGTGCAAAATAATTACTAAAGTAAGATTAGTAGGACTAGTTAACACCTCCATCATCTTGTATAATTACCGTTTCTTTCTTTGTGGTGAGAACATTTAAGAATTACTCTCAGCAACTTTCTACTATGCAATACAGCATTATTAACTGTACTCACTATGCTATACATTTGATTCCCAGAGCTTATTCATCATTTAACTGCATGTTTGTGCCCTTTGATCCTCAGCTCCTAGCAACCTCCATTTTGTTCTCTGCTTCTAAGAGTTAGGCTTTTATAGGTTCCACATATGAGATTATATACTATTTGTCTTTCCCTGTCTGATTTATTTCACTTAGTATAATGTCTTTAATATCCATCTATGTTGTTACTAAAGAATTTCCTTTTTTCTCATGGCTAAGTTTTATATTTATATATGTATGGGGCTCAGCAGAAGTATAACTACTTGAGTATGGTTGGTACAGTAATAATATGGGTATAATAATTTATAGTTTTAATTTAAACATTTCACCTAAAATGCCATATGGTGTGCTGGAATGTGATATTATTATGTTGCAGAATTACATGCTTATGATTTTGTAATAAAAGATTTTGTAATTAAAAGGGGCGTTATTTGTACTGGAACCTATATATACAATGCTGATATTTTCACTTAAAATAATTGCTTTTGAGGATATTAGTTTGTCTTTTAAAACCTGTTTTGTGCCTGACCACGTGTGTGTGTGTGTGTGTGTGTGTGTTTGGCATTTTCCCCATTCATCCATAGATGAATGTTTAGATTGTTTCCTTATCTTGTTTATTGTGAATAACAGAGCAATAAATATAGGGGTACAGATAACACTTTCAGATCCTTATTTTATTTTCTTTGGATATATGCTTAGGAGTGGGGTGACTAGATCACATATCTTAAATTTTTTTAAGAAACTCTAGAGTGGCTGAACCAATTTGCATTTCTACCAAGAGTGCACAAGGGCCCCTCTTTTCCTCCATATTTTCACTGATACTTATAATCCCTTGTCTTTTGTTAATAGCCATTCTAACAGTTGTGACGTGATATCTCACTGTGGTTCTGATTGCATTTCACTGACAATAGGTGGTGTTAAACACTTTTTCATATACCTGTTGGCCATTTGTATGTCTTCTTTGGAAAAAGTTTATTCACATTCTCTGCCCATTTTTAAATATAATTATTTGTTTATTTGTTTGGTTTTTGCTATTGAGATGTATGAGGTAGTTATATATTTTATATATTAACCCTTTACCAGAGAAATGGCTTGCAAACATTTTCTCCCATTCTACAGGTTGCCTTTTCATTGTATCAATTGCACCTTTCACTCTGCAGCTTTTATGTTTGATGTAATCTCATTTATTTTTGTTTTTGTGACTGTGCTTTGGTGCTATATTTAAAAATAATCACCAACTATTTCAAGGAACTCATTCTGTGTGTTTTCTTCCAGGGGATTATTATGCTTTCAGGTCTTATATTTAAGTATTTAATCCATTGTGAGTGGTGTAAATAAAGGTCCAATTTAATTCATTTCAGTTTTTCCAACAACAGGTATTGAGGAGGTTATCTTTTCTTTATTGAGTAATCTTGGCTTCCTTTTCAACTATTAGTTGACCCCATATATGGGGTTTTATTTCTGGACTCTCAAGTCTATTTCATTGGTCTATTTGTCTGTTTTAAATCCTATACCATATTGTTTTGATTACTATACCTTTGTAGTAGAGTTTAATTTTGGAAAATGTGATGCCTCTAGCTTTTTTCTTTTTTCTCAGAATTGCTTTGGTTACTCAGGGCCTTTTGTGGTTCCATATGAATTTTAGAACTTTTTTTACTATTTCTGTAAACTACCACTGAAATTTTGATAAAGATTTTATTAAATCTCCAAATGGCTTTGGGTAGTATAGAAATTTTGACAACGTTAAATTTTTCCATCTATGAACACAGGAAATATTTCTATTTATTTGTGTTTCCTTTATTTCCATTAACAAATTCTTACAGTCTTCAATGTGCATGCAGGTCTTTCACCTCCTCATTTAATTTATTCCTAAGTATTTTAATGTTTTTTAAATTATCATGAATAGAATTGTTTCTTTATTTTTTCAAGATATTTTCTTATTAGTGTATGATAAAACCTCTGATTTCTGTATGTCTATTCCGTATTCTGCAACTTACTGTTGATTAGTTTTAACAGTTTTTTGATGAAATCTTTAGAATTTTCTACATATAAGATTATGTTATGTGAAAACAGAGATCATTTTACTTCTTCCTTTATGATTTTCTAGTTTTTATTTCTTTGTATTTTATAACCTCAAGGTTTTTAATTTTATACCTCATCCTTTTATTTTTTATTCTCTAATAGATTTCTTTAGGTCTTCCAGTACCATGTTGAATACATATTGAAATAATATTAATAAACAATGTTATATGAACATATTAATATAATAGAAAATATTAATATATAGCTTAAAAGTTGCATCCAGAGTGATAAACAATAAAATACTAAAAAGAAAACTTAAGGACCTATTTTTCACTTTGACTTGTGAACAATTAATAATTATCTTACTCTGTTGATCTGCAAGATGGAAGCAGAGTTTTGGAAAAAGGACAGCCTTTGGAACATGTCCTTAACTTGAATTTCAGTACTACGCCACTCATTAAATCAATGACTTTGCACATACTATTTACTATGGTGATACTCAAATGTTTTATCTGTAACAACTCATTAATAATGCATATGCTTTAAGTTATTGTGAAAATTAAATGACAACACTGTGTAATACATAGCAAAATTATATCTTCTAAAAATAGTTTTCTTTTTCTTTTTACTAAAAAATGCATTAGGAAAAGAGTCATAGTCACTGCAACCCTGGATGGTAGGCTCTTTAGTTATTTATTATTGATTTTTGTTGTTTAACTAAGAATATTTTTGTCTTGGAGGTCAACTATATATAGATAAATTGTAATAGGTTCTTTAATGTTAATGTCTAGAAAGCCAATATTATAAAAATGTAAATTTTCCAGAAGTTAACTTGCATATTTTCCAAAATTCCACTGAAACTTTATTTTTAGTGGAATTTTTTATTAGCAATATTTTTATTAGACTAATAAGCTGATTGTAAAATTTGAATGTAAGCACAAAACAGTAAGAATAGAAAAACCAAGCTGGAAGTATTACTCTGCCCTATATCAAAAAATATTGCAGAAATATAGTAATTACAGAGGCAATGTATTGGTGCAGAGTTAGAAAAAAAAATAGAACAATGATGCAGGAAAGAGAGACCAGAAATAAGCATGTGTGTATATTTAAACCTGATGTATGTACTGAGATGCTTGGTTACCAATATAGGAATATTAATGTAGATATATTTCTCACATTGTACTAAAAAATAAATTCCCAAAGTATTCAGGAACTTAAAGGTGAAAGACAAAACTACAAACACTTTCAAAGAAAATAAAGGAATAGTGTCCCCGTGACCTTAGGGTAGGTAAGAAAGGCTTTAAATAGCTATAACACAGAATAAACTCTATAGGGAAAAGATGAGAAATTCAAATCTATTAGAATTAAGATGCTATTTTAATTAAAATTATAATAAAGGAGGGGGTATCTGCAAATTTGCAGAAAGTCAGTCCAATGCATAACTGACGCAGGCTAGTATTAATTCAAGGAAAGGGGCGGGGAATGGGATACAGGGTGAACATACAGGATACTTCGAAGGGGCTTGTAAATTTCTATTTCTTAAATGGCAATGATCAAGTGACCAAGTCAATACAATTATTATTCTATGAGCCATGTATGGAGCCCTTATATAATCTCTTGAATGCTGTTTAAAAATAGAAATAATACAACTTTAAAAAAATAAATAAAATAGATGACTTTAAAAACACACCAGGTAGGAGAAAGGCTTCATGATATCGGTCTGGCAATATGGCACTAGGAGTGTGGACAACAAAATAAATAATTAAATCAGACTATTTCAAAATTTAAAATGTCCATGCATCAATCTATACAGTAAATGGAGTAAAATGGTAATCCATGAAATGGTATACAACATTTGCAAATCACATATCTAATAAGGGTTAATATACAGAAGATACAAAATAAAAACTATTACAACTCAACAACCTCCAAAAACAAACATCCTGGTTAAAAAGTGGAAAAGAGACTTGATCAGGGATTTCTATAAAGAAGACACACAAATGGCCACTAAGCCCAAGAAGAGGCGCTCACTCTCATTTATCATCGAGAGAAAGCAAATCAAAACCAAAATGAGATACTACCTCACACTATTAGTATAGCCATTGTTATATAAACTGAAGATAACAAGTAAAACAGAAAATAACAAGTGTTAGTGAGGATGTGGAGCAACTGGAATCCTAGAGCACAACTGGTAAAAATGTTAAATGATACAGTCACTATAAAAAATATTATGGTAGTTCCTTAAAAAGCAAACATAGAATTACTATGGGATTCAGAAATTCCACTTCTAAGTATATATCTGAAATAATTGAAATTAAGGTCTCAAAGAGGTATTTGTAAAACAATGTGAATATATTTAACGCTAGGAAATGGTACACTTAAAATGATTAAGATGATAGATTTTCTACTAGGACACTTGTGAATTTTACCACAGTTAAAAAATAATTTAAATCTTCCCTTGCTGATATACATCAAAGAGGTGTTTGTAATTGAGATAGAAATGACTTAAAAGCCACTGCTTTCAAAAGAGCTTGAAATAGTACAGGACCCCGAGTAGTCTCATTATTTCACGGATGCAGTACTAATTCTCAGAGTACCTTATATTTGGGCTTTCCCTATATTTTTTAGGTACCAGAAAATTTTAATAGATGGAGTGCACTAGGAAGTTGACTTCTATTTCATAATATTATATCTCTATCAATTTTAGTTCAATAAAACTAGTGGGTCAAATGCCCAATGAACTTATAGAAGTACTTGAAGTCATCTCATAATGAAGCAGTGGAAATGCTTACAGAGTTTCTCATGTTTCAGGAGTCTCAGTCCTAGTACAGGTATGTCTACTTTCAACAAAGCTGTGGTTTTACCAATCAAATGTTCTCTCCTGCTTAGAAATATAGGTGATCCCTTTATACATAAGAAGCTTCTCATCCCATTGTGTGGGACTGGTTTTGTTGTGGCATCCATGTATTGACCTCATATTGAATAGATTATGAGAAAGTGTGTGTGTGTGTGTGTCTGTGTGTTTTCAGATCAGTTCATTACTGATTTTACATCCATGAGGTTATTATTATTATTAAGTATTTAAGATTTATTCACCTACGATATTAGACATACTGGGGAAAGAGGGGAGCTATAAATCATTGCCTAAGTTTGCATCTCTGAGAATTTGAGTGTAGACTTCTTGTATATACTGTTTTTTTGTAAAGATAAGATTAGTGAATGAGTATTTGTCAGAAAGTGAGAAATGCTATGTTTGAAATTGGGAAGAATTTTATTTTGATCATCATTCATTCTGTTTATACTTTGTTTGTATGTTGTATGGTAGACTAGACTACTTTACTGAGCATATAGAAACACCATTCTTACTGCTAACATTTGTAACCCTTCTAGAAACAAATCACGACAAGCTGAAGCTTAGTGGGATACTAGCTATTCATTTCTTTGAAATGTTTTATGTATACCTTACTTACATCTTCTTGTATTCCTTAACAAAGACAATATGTGGCACTGTGGATGGAAAAATCTGAGCTGACTTTCCACAAATCAGTAACAAGATAAATCACTTATGTTGCAATTGATTGTACATACTGAAAAACATTGAAAAAGATAATATTTATGGTAAAAGGGAAGCCAATATCATTAAATTTTACTGAATATATGAAGATGTGTATTTAATGACATTAGAATTTTAATAATGGTGAATTTTCCTTATCTGTGTGTTAGAAGGGAATAAAAATTATGGAGAAAAATTAGGCCCTCATACTAATATTTTACAGTTTAGTTCATTAAATTGAGTCATGAGTGGACAACCCACTCACGTATGTATTCCTTTTCTAACCAATCCCTTTCTTTTTAGCATTAGAGATAAGAACAGATGTTAATATATATAGTCATATTTAATAAATCTTTATTTCTGTCAAATATTGCCATAGACTTGAGACATAATAACTGGATAGATAAATAGATAATTACTTGGGTGTGGCTTTTCATTAAGGAGACTATATAAATAATTATATAAAATATGCCTTTGAGACAAATAAGAGCATATGGAAAATTACTTCCTGGATAATCTATTGCTACATAATAAGCAATTTCCCTATGGAGTTCATTTCAGGGCTATAGAGAATTATATAACCCCTAGGGCTTTATACCCATATTTAGCACCCTGAAGTTTTATATGAATTTAAGTGTTGTTATTTACAACAACCAAATTGATGATAGCAGTGGTATCATGATAATTAAAAGATCATATTTTCTACAAGTAATCAAAGAGAAAAAATTGGGATTACAAGGGGATAGTGGGTATGGATATATTTTTGAAAGAAAGAAAGTAAATAAATGTGAGGTTTGTTAATACCTGCTGGCTGGAGACTACTCTCGCACAACTGCCTTTTCTATAGCATCACTGTTCTAGAGGTTCTCACACCAGAGTTTGTGAGATTAATTAGATATTAACTAATATCCTGATTTCCATCTGGCTTTTCCATAAAGCAGAGGTTGAAATAGATAGTTTCTGAGTTACTAGTTTTAAGAAGCTAGTTTTAACAAGCCCAGGGAACAGCAATGAAGGACCAGGGGAATGACAAGGGGAAGAAGGGAAAGCAAATACACAGACATTTTCTTTTTCTTTTTTTATTGTCGTTCAAGTACAGTTATCTCCATTTACCCCTCCACTGTCCCCCACTCCAGCCCTCCCCACCTCTCACCCCTGATCCTACACCCCCTTGGTTTCGTCCATGTGTCCTTTGTAGATGTTCCTGAAACTCCTTCCCCCCTTTTCCCTGTTATCTCCTCCCACCTCCCCTCTGGTTACTGTCAGTTTGTTCTTAATTTTAATATTTCTGGTTATATTTTGTTTGCTTGTTTGTTTCATTGATTATGTTCCATTTATAGGTGAGATCATATGGCATCTCTCTTTCACCACCTGGCTTATTTCACTTAGCACAATGCTGCCCAGTTCCATCCATGCTATCACAAAGGTCAGGAACTTCTTCTTTCTTTCTGCTACATAGTATTTCATTGTGTAAATTTTAAAGTTGGCTCCCACCAAGGACAATCTATTTCTAAGTCTCACGGGTCTGGCCCTAATAAGTCTCATACATTTTCATGGTGGAGGTGGGGGAGGTGAGGTGGAGGAGGACAGAAACAATTTATCCACCAGCTCCCAACTATCAGTTTCATGGTAAGGGTCTGCACTTCAAGTGAGCTAGCTGTGTCCTTCTTTGTGTTCGGGAGGAAACACCTGGGCAATAGACTGCCTGTGCATGATACAGGGTGCTAAGTGCAACTTAACTAGCTCCGAAGCTGGCTGCTGAAACAGAAGCTAGAACATAAGACAGACATGGCCAACAGGATCTGAAATACCTGATACAGATACCAAAGACTAAACTTTCAAGGCCTTTTTTCTATGTAAAATTCATATTAACAAGTGTTTTCCTCATGCTCATGATGTATAAGACACTGTATAAGGAAGGACAAGGGGTGCAGAGGTAAAAGTAGCTAAATCTCCACCTACAAAGATCCACAGTTCAGTAAAGACATACAGTATGTCTTATAAAAACTGCCAAGAAAATCAGAGATGAGTACAATTAACTTTGAATTTGGGGAAGGGAATTTGGGATGTTTTGAAGAAATAAAGGTGTCATGTGCCACTTGAAGAATATGACATGATATGTTATGATATGATATGATATGATATATAATATGATATGCCTAGTTTCAGTTCTGTCCAAGGTTCACAGTGTGAATAAAGGCACCGTAGTTTCAGACTATGACAGGTTCAGGGATTGCTGTGTGGAATCACACGTGGCTGAATGAGTGAGGAGCAGAGGACAGACCTGCCAGATACGATTACTGAAATCTGAGACCAAGCCTCAAGACCCACTTGAGTGCCAGAAATAAAGAGTATTCAGTAGACATTTTTTGAATGGAGAAGCTTTATGGAATGTCAGCAGCTCTTCCATACACACACGAAAATGGGTTTGAGTTTGTGCTTAGGAAACAGTTTAAAAATAATAAAGCAGGATTCCTTGTCAGAATTTTCAGAGATTTTGATACAAATTAGAAATGATACTTAATAGATACTTAATAGGTATTCATTTATTCAGATTATTTTAATATAAAATTGATTTTTCAAATTAAATTGTGCCAAATATCTTGTGGGACTCTTATCTATGTAGTATGTTTTAGATGATGCTGTGATGGAATACAGTACATAAGTGGAGAGGGAGAGAGTAGAGGTGAATGTTACCTTAAGTATGCATATTTTTACATTGATTAAATAAGAACATGTAGTGCCTACTTCAGCATATTCTCATTGTAAAAACTTTAAAATATTGGTAGAACAAAAAAAGACTATGGAAAAGGTTGACTGTGACCTCAACAAGATATTTAACAATGTCATGTTGCCCTCGAAAAAAGAGAGTAAGAGAACAATAGAGTGGGTGGCAGTTCTCTTTTGTGGATACTTTGTTAAGTAGTTGAATAATGACAACAAAAATCATATTGTCTCCAACATGCAAAGATATCTCCAAGTGGCAAGGCTCAACTTTCTCTTTTCATCTGTCATGCCATATTATTAAATGTGTCTTAACCAAGAGATTGGAGATTAAGAATAGTATAGGAAACATAGAAGCCAAAGAACTTATATGTATGACCCATGGACATGAACTAAAGAGGGGGAATGCAGGTGGGAGGGAGGGTGTAGGGCAGAGGGGAATGAAGGAGGGAAAATGAGACAACTGTAATAGCATAATCAATAAAATATATTTTTAAAAAGAAACTGAATGAAAATGGAAAACTACCTACTCAATTTTCAAAAGGTAAATGCATTTGAATGATAGTGAGCATACTGAGTGACAAAATCAATAAGCTAAAAAAAGCCAGACAGTTGAAATGATCAGACACCAAAACAAGTTAAAAATTTTTATGGCTGTCAGAAAGAAGAACTAAAAAAATGTTGAAAATCCTCCATGTGCCTAGGTAAGTGACTATATGTATCAAAGGAATGAACAGTTTACTGAATCTTGAATTGGTTAAATTATATCTGAAATATACTGTCCATTTCACATTAATGATAAGGTTCATGTGTGAGTTCTCCAACACTTCAGAGATATAACCTATCACACAGCCTAGACAGGGTAAGCCATTTGTTAATGTATTTACTCACTTAACTTCATGCACTGAATTTACTCTTTTTATAAAATCCTATTTTAGACCCTTGGGATTCAGCAGCAAAGCAAAAAGATGCAGTGCTTGTTCCCATCATGAAGCATACATCTTAGTAAGATAGGTATTGAATAGTAAATCAAATAACAGTATAATTAGAACTTGCAGTATGTGTTCTAGAAATAAATTTCAGAGGTAACTGACTTAGATACAAGTGACAAGGAAGAATATTTTAAGCACCATTAAAAAAAAAAAACTTGGCATGTGGGTCAATTGAAAGAATGAAATGCTACTGTGCACAGAGAAACTTTCATGGACCACAGACCTTAAGATACTCAGAGAGCTGATGTTTAGAAGTTTGATTTAATGACTGAGGGTAAAGGTATTGTCCATTTCTACTGTGACAGTTCATTGCAAAATCAGGGAAATGTTGTAAGAAGATTAATTTCATCTTCAAATTTAAAAAACCTTCTAAGTTAGAACTGTCCAACATTAGAATGGTTCACATAGTGAAATAGAGCTCACGGGTATGTGTAATCATACTCCACCTGACTCGGAGTAGATGAAATAATTCTGGTGGTCCTTCCAATTGTAAAAATATATTTTCAGTATTGCATTGTACATAGCGATCAATACTTTTCCTTCTATACAGTTTCTATACCATACACCCCACTCCACCCCCGGTGTCAGCATGGACATTATGTAGCACTATTATTATTTGCATTATCATCCAGATGGTGGAGTGTGGTGGTTAAAGGCAGACGTTAAGGAGTCAGATTGCCTGACTGCAAACCCCTGTCCCATTGAGAAGTGTTCTCAGGCAAGATGCTTGACCACTGTTAACCTCAGTCTGATCCGATGTAAAATGAAAACAGCTCGCAGCGTATAATTTGTTACGAAGATTACATGAGGTAATGTACTCCAAACTGTTTAGCTACTGTTACTAGCTTAAAATGATTTTTGACCAATGTGGTGGCCAAAACATTTCTGAAGGACACCACTGCTGTTTCCCTTTGTTTCTGCCATTTTGAGGAAGCAAAGCCATGAGAATGTTTAAGGATAAGAATACTTCCTTAATTTAATATTAATATTATAGGAAAGTGACTACATTTATTCAATAAAAATATGATTTTGTAAGTCATTTATCACAGCCTTCCTACATTTAACTGTAAAATAAATTAGAAGAATGCAACATCATCCATAAATAAACTTGCCAAAACCTAGGGCTTAAATGTTATTTAAATTCTAATTCCAACAATTAAATTATAGGGAAAAAAGAGGCACTGGGGTCAGAGGAACATGATAAACAACATGAAAAGGGTACACTCAGCATAACTCAGACTGTGAGGAACACAATCTACCTAGTTTCTTCAACAAGAAGAAAAAGGGAAGAGGGAGGAAGAAGATGGGAGAGAGAGAGAGAAGGAGAGGGAGAGAGTGAGGGAGAAGGAGAGAGAAAGGGAGGTACTATATATATATTAAAAAATATTTATGGGATCTATCAACAAATATCCATGTACGTACTTTGTTTAGAGCGTGATTCAAACAAAAATTATCAGTTTAAAATAAAACATAAGTGACAGATAATTAGAAATTTGAACACTGATTAGATATTTCTGGATATTATGGAATTATAATTTGATTTTTAGACATGATGATGGTAATATGGACATGCATTTCAAAAAAGACTGGTTATCTTTTAGAGGTACATGATGAAATATTTACAGATAAAATGTTTATGAAATACATAGGAAGGGGGTATACACGGGGCATAGATGTTTCAGGACTTGTCATTTGTAAAGATAGGTGATGGGTACATCGTCCTATCTCTCCCTTTCTTCTAAATTGGAAAGTTCCATAATACACATAAAAAACATTTTAATGCCAATTACAAAAATTAGCCAGTTTTAGAATTGTACAAATGGTCTACAGAATTGATATCTTAAGCCTACTCTTCAAAGTATGTTCCTATAGTTTAAAAACTCTGCAGACAGATACAAACATATAGATACAGATACAGTGTCCTCAAATAATGTGTTCTTACGCTCTGTCATTTATCATTCTCAGATAACTGGAGCCAAAACAACTTATCGACCTTGACCATTACATAAAGCTATTTTATTTTTCTGAATTATCCAGAAAATTTCTTAAATGTTTATTTTTTTTCTGAGTATGTATGGAAGCTCAGTGAAGAATTGCCTCAGGAATTCTTTATCAAAGCCGTAAACTACCAACATTGTCTTCCACAGTGTTAGGGAGGAATTGAAGCACTTGGTGGAGAGAAAATCAGGTCTGCTGTAGAAAACCAGTTAGCAAGCTTCACAAGACAATTTATTTTTCTGGAAATAGTTTTAAATCAAATGTGCTGGGTGTAGTCCATGCACTGCAGTATGATAAATGATGAGGGTCATGGGATTAAAATCTTAAGGTGAGGCCAAGCTTGGGCAATTTTCCATTACAGCTTCTCTGTCATGCCAATGGATTCATCCACACCACTTCCATTCTGTATACGTTTTTTATAATGGGGAGTGTAGTTAAAAGATTGTTTTAGCTGTTGTTTATGTAGAAATACTGACATAAATATTGATATGCTGACAAAAGTCAGTATGTTTTCACTCCCCTAAAAGTAAAAGCTCTATGAGACATCATACATTTCTCAATAAGTTAATCCATGTTCCTTGAGAACCTAGTCAATGCCAAGCAAGTGCTGTCATGATTGTGAAGTTGTGTCACTCCCAAATTTGGCTCTCCTGGTTATCACAAATGTATACAAATAACACACACAGACACACACACACATGTTCCCCATGGCAAACACGGCTTGCAGGCTTTTTGCATTCCATTCCTTCTTATGGAACTACTAACAATAATGCATCCAGACCAAATGCCTTGCCAGAAGCATTTACAGAAGAAGCCAAATGACAATACTTTTTAATGAGGTATAAAAAGAAGTCATGGTTGAGTTCTGAGAAAGCATTTTTTAAAAAAATAATAGTTTCACTGGCATGCCCATTTCATTCCCTGCAGTTTCCACTTCTCTACCTAGAAAAGGGGACAATACCTTGGAGTACAGTAGCTCCAAGTACCTTGGAGTACAGTATATTATGCCCAGGGAGGTAGAAGTGGCGCACTAAAACAATCAGAGAAAGTAGAAGGAGTGCAGGTTACTGCACTGGATCTTTAAATTGCTGCCATCACCCTGTAATTATTACTTCTAGTTTTCATATTATAAAAGATTCACACAATGAATACATCTTAGGCTACTCTTTTCAAGAATAGAGGGTTTCTATTAAAACAAATATCACTTGAATAAATTCTAAATTAAAAAATTTGTAAGAAATAATACATACATTTATTATATATAATGCAACTTTACACAAATTTATAATATTGATAGTGAAAATCTAACATGCCATTTTAACAGCTATCAATCTACATTTAAATACTGTATTTATGAGTAAAAATACATATGTATGAGGTCTTTTCAGAAAGTATACAGCCACATAATATGAAAAACAGAGACATTTATTGAAAAGCATACAAGATACAAGAACTATTGTACATAGGACAATGATGCCTCAGTCCCCTTCAAAGTAGGCACCTTGGGACCTCATACAGTTCTCCCAATCATCAGCAGCTGCCTGTTAGTATTTTCCTGAGTCTCATTAATGGTCTGAAATCTCTTCCTTTTCATAGCTGATTTTAGTTTTGGAAAAAGCCAGAAGTCGCAGGATGCCAAATATGAGCAGTAGGGGTGCTCATTCACCTGGGTGATTTGATGTTTCACCAAAAAACTCTCCATGAAACATGATGCGTGAGCCAGCATACTATTATGATGAAGCTGCCAATCACCGGTTGCCCATACCTTCAGCCATCTGAGTCATCCAAATAATTGCCGTGGAGGAATGTTTAAGCTTAATGCAAAATTTGATGTAGATTCATTGCTCTATTTGCTCAGTCATTTTGAATGCAAAGGCCACATAGTACACATGGTCACTCTAGGGCTTATACCACCCCTATTGACTAGTACAGTGAAGTCATCATTGTTTACACATGCACATTCCAGCCCACTCTCCTTGGCTGCCAAGTTACATAGATGTTGTGCAAACCATTCTCATTATATTAAAAATGGCTGAACTTTTTCCAAACAGACCTTATATATTTTTACACAGATATACACACCAATGTACAAATTAGAGTGGAGATTATTTTATGATAATTCATGGATGGGGCCTCTGTGACTGCCTCTCACCTTTATCCTGTACACAGACAACTGCAGCCTTATTTCTTATTCCACAGAAGGACATCTGTGTTAATCCTACATTATCACATAAGAAAATTGAACTAATAAATCTAGTGTACACTTGTGCATTGGAAAATCAATAAAATCAATATGTATTTTAAGAAATGATGGCAATGATGTAGTACATACATGAATACATATTAATACATGTATCAATATCTTTAATGCAGCAATACAATAGAATTATGATACATCTGTATTGTGGATATTGTCAAAGCTAATATGTTAGTAACATGTATTGTTGTTGCCTTAAGATTTCACTTGCAAACACTGCACTCATGTGTGTAATAAATTTGCCTTATATGGGAAAAAAAGGATGAAGATGCCCACCATACTGATAAGGTTGGAGAGTTAAAGACATTGGAATTGAAAGGAGGTAATTATTACTTGTATTATATGTCTGTCTTCTGTGTTATTTTACTTACAATGAATGTGCTATACATACATACATCATACATACATATATACAAAATGCACACAGATATTGGAAAGGAAGAGGAGTCAATCCAAATTTAAGAGAAAGAGACTCTAAAAGAGAGCATAATTTTGGAGGTTATGGTAGAAATTTTGGGCATCATCATAAAAGGATATATGATCTGTGAAGCAAAGGAAAGTCCATGTGGATGACAGATATATTTTGTGAACGGTTGTATGTGTACTTATTCCAATTAGATACTTTTGCATTCATAACAGATATCAAAATATAAACAGAATAAAGAGGTATAAATGATAAATTTCCACTGGGCTGAAAGCTATTATTGCTGTCTTTTTGTTCCTATTACCTTGAATGCTACAAATTAATAATAATAAACTTTGCCTTATAAACATAGTCAGCCTTGATGCATATAATATATGAGGGATGAAATTCATTTAAAGGACACATGGACAAAGCCAAAGGGGGATAGGATCGAGGGTGGGAGGTGGGAATGGGAGGAGTGGGGGGGGGGGGGGGGGAGGGAAATGAAGACAACTGTATTTGAACAACAATAAAAGAAAAGGGGAAAAAAACTACAATAGACACTTGGATAAAATAAATAAAGAACACATCAAGAATGCAGGGACAGACCTTCCATTTTTTATTGAGAATGTTCCATTTATTTTCAGGGTCTGGTTATATACCCTACTCACAGGAACTTTTGAAACCCCTTAGTTTTATGAAGTAGAAGTTCTTTTTGAACCTTATTTATAATAAATTTTTAGATAGAAAGAGATTAGCGAGCTGAGCGAATGTTTCTGGAAACTTTTTAGATGTGAGGTTGAGTTCTTACAGAATGAAATCTCCTCTTTTCCCCTTACTTATGCACCATATGCCTCTTCAAGAGCAAAAATATTTTTCTCTTTCAATAGCTCTGAATAGTGAACGGTTAAAATTTCACTGTCGAGTATGAAAATGTATTATTTTATACATTAAAGGTTAAAAGACACAGCCCTCGGTTAATGTCAAATCAGCAACTATCCAACTGTCCTGTGATTTTATACAAAAGACTAGTGATTTCATAATTCAAGAACCCTAGCACAGTGGCAACTACTGAAGGTCCCAGTTCTTGACTTACCATCTTCACGAACTTGGTAAAACCACTAACCTACCCAAAAGCTCAGATTACTTACCCAAACAAAAGAATAATAATAGTACTTAATTCACAGAGTTAATTTAAATTTAAATTAGATTTGGCACATGCTTAAAACCCAGAAGGGAATTAATAAAAGATAATCATGAACATATTGCACTGCCATCTAAATATAGATAAATGCTAATATGATTTTCTAAATGTTTACTTATCATAGTGCCTGATATTGAAAGTTATTATGACATTACTCTAAGTATTTTGCATGCATTAGCAAATTTAATCTTCACAAAAACCCTAAGTGGAAGTGGTGAATATTAACACCATTTAGGTACAATGGACCTGGGGCACAGGGAAGCTAGTAATTCATGGAGCTGGGATTCTCACAGTGGTAGTATAGTTCCTGGCAGCAATGCCCAAACTCTGAACCGCTCTCCTCTTAAAAAACATCCATCACATTTAAAGCTTTCTTTTAGCTAAGCAGTTTTGTTGAAATTACATTTTCTATCATGTTTCTGCTTATTCCAGGGCAGCCTGCCCTGGGATTTCAGATTTAATTCTGTACAGTTTTTTTTCTAGTTTTCTAATTTAGTTTCATTTTCACATTTATCTTAATAACCCAAGGTTCTCTCTCTACTACCAAATAGATCTTGCTGGCATCTTTCCTATGCATAGAAACTTTGCTCATCAAAACTATCTTGTTCAACTCCCTCATCCTTTCAGGGTTATAATTTCCCTCTTCCCACTTCATTCTCTCCAGATAACTTGTGAAGATGCAGGAAAACCTCTCCCTCCATGTAAGAATGTAGTATCATTAAGAGTAGGCCTACACAGTTTTAAAGGATAGAAATAGAATCACTTACTGTAATGAACACACAAAGAATTTACTGATGTTTCATGTTTTGAAATTTACTCTCAGAATACATAACATTTTATATGAATAACTGAGGTCATTTTAGGGGAATATATTCTTGCTTAAATTCACTTATAAAAAGAACATGATATAACTAGCACTCTAAATTCCAAGGATAAAAATTAAAAGCAAGTTTGGTTTTCTAAAATATTAAAGAACTCTTTACATATTTTGGAGATCAAACCCTTGTCCAAGTTATCATTGGCAAATACATTTTCCCATATTGTTGGTTCACTTTTCATTTTGATGATGTTTTCTTTAGCCATGCAGAAGCTTTTTAATTTGATGAAGTCCCATTTATTCTTCCCTTTATATCCCTTGTTCTAGGGGATATATTGGTGAAAATATTGCTGTGTGAACTATTTGAAAATTTATATTCTCCTCTAAGACTTTTATGATATCATGACTTATATTTCTTTTACCCACCTTGAGTTTATTCTGATGTATGGTGTAAGTTGATGGTTGGGTTTCACAAGACTCAACACTAGGAAGACAAACAATCCAATTGAAAAATGGGCAAAGGACCTGGACAGACACTTCTCCAAGGAGAGGGCCCAGAGATATAGGAAAAGATGCTCAGCATCATGGGCCATCAGAGAGATGCAAATTAAAACCACAATGAGATATCACTTCAGCCTGGTCAGAATGGCCATCACTGACAAATCAACAAACAAGTGTTGGCAAGAGTGTGGAGAAAAGGGAACCCTAGTGTACTGTTGGTAGGGATGCAGCTTTGTGGAGTCACTGTGAAAAACAGTAGGGAATTTCCTCAGGAAACTGAAAATGGAACTACCTTTTGAACTGGCAATTCCCCTGCTGGGATTATACCCTAACAATTCTTGAATCACCAATCAAAAGAACCTATGTACCTCTATGTTCATAGCAGCACTATTTACAATTGATGAGTGCTGGTAACAGCCTAAATGTTCATCATTAAAGGAGTGGATCAACAGACTGTGGTATATTTACAGAATGGAATACTATGGAGCAGAAAGAAAGAAGGACCTCCTACCTTTTGCAACAGCAAGAATGGAACTGTAGAGCATTATGCTAAATGAAATAAGCCAGGCAGTGAAAGAAAAATACCATATGATCTAACCTGTATGTGGAGCCTAATCAATAAAACAAATTAACTAAATAGAACCAGAGGCATGGAAACAAGGAACAGACTGACAGTGACCATAGCATAGGGAAGAGGGGGATAAGGATGGAAAGTAGGGGAAGGGACTAGTCAAGGAACACATATGAATGACCCACAGACATGGACAACAGGGTGGTGACTGACTGTGGGAGTCGAGATGGGCTGGGAGGAGGAGAGCAAAGGGAGAAAAATTGGGACAATGTAATAAAACAAGAATAAAATATTTAATAAAAAATTTTTACCAAAAACTGAAAATATATATTCCAATTAGGATAAACAGTGAGTAAGGTGAAAAAAAGAAACACTATAAACCCAGTAAGATACAAGTGACTTATAGAAGAGAATATAAAATTGTTAATAAATGTTTTAGTGATCAATGAAATAAGAAATTAGATTGACATAGATAATTTAATATTTATATTGCAAGTTATTACATGTGATGTTGGCAGCCTATCATTGGAGAGGCATGTTCTTGCTTTTAGGATTCTGATGCCAAGGATCTGGTACTAAACTTCCAGGAGCCATGCTTAATTGGCTATATTGTCTATCTTCTGCTTCTAGGTGTCCTCCCTGGTGATATGTAACTACCTAGGGATTCACTCCTATATTTAAATATTGGCGAGTTGTACTTCTCTTGTCAAATCAATAGACATACCTGTTTTTCTAATTCACTAAAAAATATGGTCTGGTTTATATAGCTAATGTTCTATCTACTATGGTTTATTTTATTTTATTTTATTTTGAAATTTATTTATTTATTTTTATACCATTTTATTGTTGTTCAAGCACAGTTGTCTGCATTTACCCCCTACCCCAGCCATCCCCACCTCCCTCCCCTGATGCCACCCCTCCTTGGTTTTGTCTATGTGTCTTTTACAGTTGTTCCTGAAAATCCTTCCCTTCTTACCACCCATTATCCCCTCCCACCTCCCCTCTGGTTACTGTCATATTGTTTTTAATTTCAATGTCTCTGGTTATATTTTGCTTGCTTGCTTGTTTTGTTGATTAGTTTCCACCTATAGGTGAGATCATGTGGTATCGGGGACCCAAATACACAACCAGAAATGAAATAGGAGAGATTACAACTGATACCACAGAAATACAAAGGGTTGTAAGAAATTACTATGAAGAACTGTATGCCAAAAAAATTTGAAACCTAGGTGAAATGGACAAATTTCTAGAAAAATACAATCTTCCTAAACTGATTGGAGAAGAAGCAGAGAGCCTGAACAGACCAATAACAGCTGATGAAATTGAACAGTAATAAAAAAACTCCCAATGCATAAAAGCCCTGGACCCGACAGTTTCACAGGAGAATTCTACAAGCATTTAAGGAAGAGCTAACCCCTGTCCTTCACAGACTATTCCAAAAAATCCAAAAAGACAGAAGGCTCCCAAACTCTGTTTATGAAGCCATCATCATCCTAACCCCTCAACCAGATAAAGACATAGAAAAGAAAGAAAATTTCAGGCCAATATCACTAAAATCCTCAATAAAATATTGGCAAACCACATGCAACAATACATTAAAAAGATCATACACCATGATCAAGTGGGTTTCATCCCAGGGGTGCAAGAATGGTACAATATTTGCAAATTGATAAATGTAATTCTATGGTTTATTTTAAAATAAGCTTGCTATCTAAAGAAGAAATATCTACTTCTCTGAACATCCTCAGTTCCCTTGCTATTGTGGAAGACATAGCTGGTTTTATGATCTATCAAATATAGTTTCTTTTAAATAAAAGATCTGCTTTCAAAAGAGAAATTTTCAAATATCAAAAACATATATTCACAGACTTCTCTCATTCTTTGAAATTGCTAGATGAATGGAATGTACTAAACAAAGAAAGCTCAAAGTAATTTTTCTATCTTGGTTTCTTAGAATGACTTGAAGTGCTTTGGCAGACAGTAAATATTTGATGAATTGCTAATCAAAGCAGCATCTAATGTATACAGTTAAAAATAATTACCATTTTTATAACTGTAAATTTAATATCTTATTTACCCCCAAAAGGATTTAAAATATTATAAAATATGTACAAGGAAAATGTTTAAATATAAAACAAATCAGAGTAGAAATCATCTTTTTCTTGGTTTTCTTGGGGACCAGAGAAGGTAAAACTTAAATTGAGTTTCTAGAAAAGATTCAAAGAGAATTCTGTCCAAATGTCTAGTTATGAAATTTACCTTTACTTTTTATCATTTTAAACCAACTTGCCTATGTAGCTATATTTAGACAAATCTACTAGATATCCCACAGGTTTCCACTGATTATCAGACTCTCTGTTTGTATTGAATAGTGGAGCCCATCATAAAAACAGAGGATGAAGAGCATGGGTCACTACATCTCTATCTGCTCATCCCTATATAGGACTTAATGGCTGTCCTAACATAAACACTCAGAACTACTGTAAATTGTAATTACTGTTTCTAAAACTGTGGAAAAAGACAACATGTAGGCACAAGGTATAATGTTACCATTGTTGTTATCATCACTATTGTTGCTGCTATCTTAAAAAATAAGAATCATAATTATACTGCTTGCAACTTACAATCAACTCAGAGCTAACTCAAAAATAGCCACATACTGCCCTCTACTTTTATTTTTCTTCCTTCAGACAACTGGAAGTATGGAAAAGCTCACTGTAAGAGATATTGGCAGTGGGAAGGACAAAAATGTGTTTCTTCACTTCAGATACCCCTTAATGCAGTTACATACCCAAATATTGTTTTTCCAATAGTGAATATTAAGTGATTTTTCCTGTAGTGATTTTACTTCACAGTCATTGACCTGTCAGATTTGATGGGCTGATGTGGGACAAGGATATTATATTTACTTGTTTCTTTGTTTTTCAAAAATAAAAAAATGTATCTGATTAAGTGCACTCCCACATTCTCACTTGCAAATACTGTCAAAAATCAACAACTGATTTCTGAAAAATCATGAAGGAACATAGTAGGGACTGGCGGTATATTGCTTTGCGAGGAAGTCAAAGAAAAATATCTACTTTTGTAAACACTGAGGACAATGTTTGACCAAAAAGATATGGTGCATACTCTATGTGGCAAGAATGAGATGCTGAAGTAAGAGTATGCCAAGTAAAACCAAGGGAAGGCATGGCGCTAATTGTGCAAGAAAATATGCTTCAGTTCTTTTGCGTCCTATTCTCCTGGTTCCCTGGGTAACTAAATGTATTTGGTATGTAGATCACACATCCAGGTAGATCTGGAAAGATGCCTGTGTGACACCAAATACTAATGTAAAGTGATCATTTGCTGTATGCTAAATATTGTGAGAGGTGGAATAAGGTACAAAATATTACAAAACTCTTTGGGTACAAATTATTACCTACATTTTATAGACTCAGGAGTCACATTAACACTAAAGTCTGTCCTTTCTACTATGCATATAGATCATTCTCTCTACAAAGTATTGTATTCAAGGAGATAATATAAATCATTTAATCCACTAATATTAGATATTTAGGATATTAGATTATTTTCCTCTTATTTATTTTTGGTTTTGCCAGTATACATTTAAATATTTTTATATTTTAGATTATTTTTAACATTTGTTTATTTACTGTTATAAAGCATTTGTCCCCTTTTCAAATTTTCAAAGAAGTTTTTGATACCAGGTAATTTATATTTCTCAACAATTAGAGTAACAAGAAGTAGATTTACCTTTCTCATGGTAGCAACAGCAAAAATATCAACCAAATGTATAAAGCAACTAATTTAAATGTAGCCAGAGATGGACAGTTGTCCCTGAGTGAGCTGGGCAACAAATAAGCTGTGCCTACAATTGTCCAATCTTTACTGCCTTAAGAGAGGTTTCAGGCAGTACTGTAAAGTAAACCTAAACAGAGCTCAGAGGTTTCCCTGGGTTTACCTGGGTATCCCAGGTAAACATACCTGGGATTCTGAGTGCTGTGAGCTAAAGTATTCTGAGTCATAGAAAGAATAATGTTGAATGCAGAAAGGATAGAGCTGAACTGAGAGGTCTCGCTCAAGATCTGGGGTGAGCACTGATCAGTGCACACGTGATAAAGAAATACCCAATGGCGGGGGAAGGATGAGAGAAAAAGCATTGAAGGAATAATCTTCAAAGGTCACAAAGGACCAATAATAGTTCCTGTAACCATCAATGAGAGTGGGTGGTAATTCTTTTACAATTTATAAATGTATCAAGTTGACACACAGTACACCTTAAACTTACACAGTATTAGGTGTCAATAACATCTCAATAAAGCTGGAAAAATAAAAAAGAGAAGCCACAGGCTGGGAGAAAATATTTGCACATCATATATTTGTTAAGTAATGTACATCCAGAATATATAAAGAACCTGGAAAACTAAAAAGCAAGATACAACAATAGTAAATAATAATAAAATCAATAGTAAAAAAAATCCAATGCAAAAAAAAAGTCAAAACATTTCAAAATGTACTTCATCAAAGAAGATAAGGAAACAAGACCTAAAATGGGATTATCATCATTAGCAACTAGAAAATTGAAAAATAAATATACAATAAAATACTATTCAAATTTTGTAATGGCTAAAATTTAAAGGTGGGTCAAACAATATATTGGTGAAACTGTAAAGCAGTTGGAATTCCCATACACTGCTTGGTGGAATGTAAAATGACACATTCAATTTCAAAATCAGTTTGGCAATCTCTATAAAAGTTAAACTACCATTTGACCTAGCAATGAAACTTTCAGGCATTTACCAAAGAGAAGCTAAAATACATATCCACTCAAGACTATATATAAATGTTCAGAGTACCTTTATCTGGAATAGCCAAAAACCGGAAATAACACATCTATTAAGAGGTGAATAGATAAATAAATTGTGCTATAGCCATAATGGAATGCTATTCAGCAAGAAAAAGCAATGAAATATTGATACTCATTATAGTATAGATGGATCTATGAATAATTATGGTAAGTAAAAGAAGCTGGACAAAAAAGAGTGTATATTATAATCTCTAATGACAAGAAACAAATCAATGATTATGTGTGCTTAAGGTGTGGAGGAAGAAATTACAATGGTGTTATGAAGAAATTTGGTATTGAGGGTATGTTTATTATCTTTATTTTGATATTGGTTTCACTAGTGTGCATATGTGCATAGATGAATAAATGTTTGTGTGTCTAAACATCAAACTGTAAACTTTAAACACATGCAGCATACTTTATATCAATTATACCTTAATAAATATTTAGGACCAAATTCTCTATTATAGAGGACGCCTGCTAGTCTTGAACAATTCAGATTAGTGTAGCCATTCATGTCAACTTATTAAAACTGACTTTCTCTAAAAATAATTCTTCTAGTTGAAATATTTTTAAAATGGTTTTTAATATCAGCATGTAATAAATACATCTTTATGGGGCAGGGGAGGTTGCCAGTCATTGAAGTTCCTCCTGCTTACCATCTCAATTTATTAAAAGAGCCTCCTCCATCTCAGCATGTGACTTGAGGAGCCAGGGCAATAAATATATGAGTATGGCACAAGATGCCCTCAGTAAACTCCATGTGCACACATAATCATGCTTTGCCTATGAGAATCTCCCTGAGTCTTCTATACTACCTACATTAAAAAATTTAATTCAAATTTGAATTGAGGACATTAACCCCAAGCCAAGCTATATGCCAATACAAGGCTCAGACCACCGAGTTATAATCAAATTTACTCAGAGGGAATATTTTTCTCATCATCCCAGATGCTGCTGATCATCATTCCAAGTAACAAGCAGGATAAGATAGCAAAGAAGCTACTAACATTTTGTATTGTCTTGTGACACTTTGAACAAGCATCAATGATGTATTGAAAGCCTATTTATTAACCACAAATGATATTTTCAGTGCCTTCGCCACCTCTTCCTGTCTTTTATTTTCCTCCCGAAACCTCCCCTTTCTTCTCTCATATCTATTCTATTTGGCCTGCATCAGTTAACCCCTTACTAATATGTCTAATCAGTGTCTTGTTATAATCAATGATGTGACACAGAGTCTTTTTATCCTAAAAGAAGAAAGGTTAAATATTGTCATGTGCTCCTTAAAGATTTTAGCTTCTGTATCATCTTGATACTTTTTGGACCCCCTTTCTACCTGGTTATTATTGTGAATATAAGTCCTTCTTGTTCCTGGGACAATTCCAATTCCTCCTTTTCTCCAAAATTATGTATACCCACTCCTCTCCAAGTACATATATGTAATTTACATATAACTATACCCAGAAGCACATAAAACAAACATAAGTATATATAAAGGAAAAAAATACTTGTCTGCAATCAAGGTTAGCAGCTGTCCTTTTCTTTCTTTGGTGACCATATGCTATTATGCAAATGAGTGTTAAAATCATTTTCCATGTGTCTTTTTGGTCTCTAATTATGTCATAACTTTATATAAATGCTTTATATAAATTTTACATTTTATAAAGCATATCAACATCTATCTAGAAAAAGTACAGACATTGTTAATATGAGAAAGGTTTGCACGACATAGATGTAAACCTGGCAGCCAAGGAAAGTGGACTGGAATACACATGAATCAACAATGAGGACTTCACTGTACTAGTCAGTGGGGGCAGAAGATGTTGTTGAGTGAGTATGTGTACTGTGTGGCCGAAACATTCAAAATGAGTGAGTAGAGCAATGAATCTACATCAAAATTTGTGTTAAGCTTAAACATTCCTTCATGACAACTATTCAGATGATTTAGAAGGCTTTCAAGGATGAGGCAATGAGTGCAGCATAAATAAAAGTGTGGCACAAATGTGTGGGGGATACCGGGCCAGCAGTATCCATCGCAGCCGTGGATGCTCATCGAAACATGAGAAAAACATATACATGGACAACTGAGTCCTGTGGGGAAATAGGTACGAAATGGCCACTCTCTCTAGTGGAGAGCGTCCCGTTCTTCCACCCAAGCAGGCTTTTATTGCGTTCATTTACACAGAAATTCAGGTAAAGCTCATTAATCACTGCCAGGAAGTAAGGATCAAACAATAGATAACAAAGAACAGGGTCTGAGGGCCTACTTTGAGTCAGGGTCAGATAGCTAAAGAGCTGTAAAACTTTGAGGAACAAACTTACTTCTTCCTTGGACCCTTATCAGTTAATTGAGAGCATTCTAAACAAACTAGTTTTCATAGGATTTTACATATTCTTTCTTAGGCCTGATCACCCAGGGAACCCGCCCTTTCCAGCACCAGGCTGCACCACCCTCTGTCATTGTTTCAGGCTTAGGTGGAGCAAGGGAAGTAAGGCAGGCAAGAGATTAGGAGATTTTCTCGCAGACAATGAGGACTCAGGCTATGTCAAAGCAGAGGGGTGAGGGTCCATCACCCCCTTTTGCTGTAGCCCCCAAAGTCCTTCTTTGGGAGCCTCCCACATGATTGTGCCTGTCTTAGGTCATTCCCCTCTTGGGGAATCGTCATTGGCTAACTGACCAAGCAATGGGGGCCAGGCAGGGTGAAGTAAAAGCAGAAGTGGTGCTCCTGCCAGGGAGATAGCTTTTGTCTCCTTGCTGGCTTACAGTCCAAGGTCGTTCCCTCAGCCTTAGCCTTGGTGGGGTTACAGCTTCTGAGCCAGGCAGGGCAGTTCCCAACACAAATGGTTCAAAGATGGTCAAGAATCTGTTGAAAGTGATCCACATTCTGGAAGGCCTGCAACAGGAAAAACAACTGAGACTCTTGAACGTGTAAAGGCTGCAATCAACAAAGATCGGTGACTGACAGTGCAAGAACTAGAAGCTGATCTGCGGATTCCAAAAACTACTGTGTCCAAAATTTTGACACAGGATCTTGGCATGAAGCATGTCATGGTAAAATTCGATCTATGACTTCTGCTACCAGAGCAGAAGGAACATTGTGCTGCAGCTGTTAATGACTTAATTCAAATTGCTACCATTTCCTCAAAGTCATAACCAGAGATGAATCATGGGTCTACAGCTATGACCCGGTAACAAAGGCCTCATCATCCCAATGGAAGTTGTGTGATTCTCCACATCCAAAGAATGTGTAGCAAAGTTGCAGCAAGATCAAGATCATGTTAACTGTGTTTTTCTATTGGGAAGGTGTTGTCCATCATGAGTATGCCCCTCCAAACCAAACAATTAATAAGGAGTACTACCTCAATGTTCTTTGTCAGTTGAGAGATGCAATACAACAAAAACAGCTTCAGCTATGGGCAACTGGTGATTGGCAGCTTCATCATAACAATGCACCTGCTCATGCATCATGTCTTGTTCAGAGTTTTCTAGTGAAATATCAAATCACCCAGGTGACTCAGTCTCCCTACGGCCCACATCTGGTGCCTTGTAACTTCTGGCTTTTCCCAAAACTAAATTCACCTTTGAAAAGGAAGAGTTTTCAGACTGTCAATTAGATGCAGAAAAATAAAATGGGAAAGCTGAGCATAATTCCAACAAAGGATTTTGCAGAGTGTTTTGAACAGTGGAAGAGATGCTGGGAGAACTGTGTGAGGTCCAAAGGTGCCTACTTTGAAAGGGGCTGAGGCATCATTGTCCCATGAACAATATTTTTTGTATATTTTATCTTCTTCAATAAATATCTCTATTTTTCATATTATAAGGATGGATACTTTCTGGATGGGCCAATTTTATTTGTTTTTCCTTGAATCCCCACTGCTGATTGTCATATCCTACATTTTAGTTTAAGCAGCTTGACTAATGAAATGTATTCTGTCCAACAAACATAATTTTTTTTCATCTAATGTTGATATGTGGACTGCAGCTGGTCAATCCCAAAGAGACACAGAGTCGGAAGTACTTTATAATGTTGCAGGTATGAATGTGTTGATAATTGACAATAAATTAAAATATGTTGAGAACAACTGTCCCTTTGAATACCATGAGAGTGATTTGTATGATTCATTGCTCATGTAGAATTGTCCACAACTGGGTCATTAGCATCACTCAGTACTGAATAAAGATTGTCCTTGAATATTAAACTTTGCTATGTCTCCTGTAATTCCCTTATCATATTCCAGGGCAAAAAAAAAAAAAAAAAAATGGCCAGTCTTGGTTGATTATGAGAGAAATCATAATGGTTTTAGCTGAAAGGGACCTTAAAGATTTCTACCTTCATCTCACTTTATGTAAAAAAAGAAACTGAGAATCAGAAAAACTAAGAGACTATCATTACATTTAAAAAAATGGTGAAATCCATAACTAGTACATAGTTCTCCTTGATTTCCTATCCAGGTGTTTTTTCTTTATTTTGTGCACAATTATCATGTTACCTCAAACGGAATATTTTAGTCATTAGCAAAATTAATTCCAGATTTGGTACACTTGTTGAAACTCCATTGTTACTATAGTCATACATCTATCCTAGGAAAGCTGATACAAATTTTGGACATAGTTAGGAAAGCAAAATCATCTTATTTCTGAAAAAGATTCTGTTTCTTCACTCTAAAGAAAGACTTTGTCATGTTATAGGGATGAGTCATCATAAAAGAAGAGTTCATGTGGCTAAACAACCAAAAGCAGTTATTTATGACTTACTATGGGGAAACAAAATTAGACTGCAAAGATTAAAAACCAAAATATAAAATGGCTGTTCCAATCGAAGTTGTTATTTTTTTATTTTTAATACAAAAGTCGCTAGCTGGTCAATATATAGTTTCAGTGCATATAGTTTAAACATGCTCTTTGATTTTATTACATGAAGGGAACATGGTATCTTCTTTGAATTGGTTGAAATAGTTTCATGATAGAGTGCGTTAATACGAGAAATCTTAAGTACAGACTAAGATAATCAATGCACTATACAGAATCTGGAAAAATCATAGACAATGAAATGGCCAACTAGGGTTGCAACTTGTCAGTTGATTAAGATCTAGAGATTGTGAGTTTTGGTCATTTAAACTAAGAGCCAATTAAAAAGCTGCTCTCACCCTGGCTGGCGTAGTTCAGTGGATTGAGCTTGGGCTGTGAACCAAAGTGTCACAGGTTCGATTCCCAGTCAGGGTACATGCCTGGGTTGCAGGACATGACCCCCAGCAACCACACATTGATGGTCCTTTCTCTCTCTCTCTCCCTTCCCTCTCTAAAAATAAATAAATAAAATCTTAAAAAACAAAACAAAACAAAAAAGCTGCTCTCACAGTCTCAGTAGGAAGCAACCAAAATTTGTGTTGTCCGCTTTATTAGCATTTATTCTTTAAATCTTTTTAGGTTACCACCAGTTGGTAATTCACAATTTAGTTACTTGAGTTCAGATGTTTCTCTCCTTTTTAAATGAGACAAAGCTTCTCCTTACATGTTCTAGAGAAGATTAGAAGATTATAATACCAAGCTTGGTCAAACCCTTATCACCATGTATTTTTTCTACCTTAATTCTTTCAAATAAGCATTATTCTTGACCCAGAAATGGCAGAACTTTAAAACAAAGAATAACAACAGAGTTCATCAGTAAGAGCCTTCACATTTTGCAAATGCCTCAGAAAAATTAGTGGCTTACCCAAGGTCACATAACACAATGCAATATACAGCTGATGTAACATAGAATTGTACACTTGAAATCTATATAATCATATTAACCAATGTCACTCCAATAAATTGAATGAAAAATAACAAGCTATGACTGAATTTTTAACCCCGAACCTAGGGGTATTTCTATTATACCATAAGGTATCTACCAACTGAAATAAGGGATTTAAGCAGTAGTGCATTTTAGTGTTATTTCCATCAAGATTTTATATTTGTTCGAGATATTTTGCATAAAGCCTGCTTCAATCATTCAAATATAAACTTAGAAAGGGAATTTTCTTCCATTTAAAGCTATATTGTTCATCTGTTTTAGCTTTAAAGCAGCCAGCAGGGAATGCAAACAGAGCTGTTTGAAGCCTGAAAAAGTTCCTGAATAAAGCTCAGTGCTGTCTCCCTCTTAAGCAATAATAAACATTTGCATTTTGGAAATAGTTGAAGCCTTAGGGAGAAAAAATAAAGCCATAATGATCCTTGTTGGGGATGGAGAGTCTAATGATACATATTAGTAATCATGACAATAATAATGATTAATCCTGATCTGATGCCGGGTTGGGAAGAGAAAGCAATGGGCTTTGGATAAAAAATGAGACAGTTTATCGCATTCTGAGAAACACAGGTGCCTTAACTTCAGTCTGTTTTCTGGGCCTACACAGAAACATCAAGTGAAAAGTGACAGATGCTGCTTCTTTCCTGCTGCTTTTGAAAACTTATTTTCCTCTATTTCAGAATAAAGTGCCTGAGTTCTTGCATAGTCTAAACAGAATCCTTCTGTCAAACTTGAACATACAACTTTAGAGAAAGTACTGTGAGTGTGTGACTTATCACAATGAGTCACGGTCGTTTTCTTCCTTGCTCCCTTTATGGTTATTTCTATACTTAATACAAAACTTTGCTAACACCCTTTGGAGTGTTTTCTTTTTCTTACTTTGTTTTTACTACTTCACATATGCTTTTCTATCTTCATTTTCACTTATATTTCTAAGTTTTTATTGATGATGATCCCCATAACGTGATGGCTTTTTTGGGCAGTAGACATCCTACACACCTTTCTTTGTATGCAGCTTCGACCCATTCTGTGCTGGTCATACCTCTGTAGTTCACTTCTGGTGGGTTAGATATATCTAATGTTGGCTGCACCTGCATCAGTATTTTAGAGCACTGTTTATTATCTACCATCTTATAAATTTCTGAGAAGAATGCAATTTAAAAATAGCTTTTTGTACCTTTAGAAGCTCTAGAAATGTTCCACAACTATAAACCAGACTTCTCCCAATGTGTTCATAGATATTACTTTGACACAGAGTGTTTTTCATGTAGAAGTTATCTACAGCCTGTCCAGCCTGCTCACCTGTGCCACTGGAAAAGATCAAGGAAAGCGTTCTCTTCCTTTTACTTTTATAAAGTTTTTTTTTTTCCAGTATGTAGAATGATATTACAGTAAGTGTTCAGCATACAGGGAAAAAAGCTTGAGAATGTAAGACACAGTAACAGGCTGTCTATGAAAATCAGAACATACTTAAGTACTCAGTAATGCATGATATAGAAATATTAACTAACGATTGTATTGAATGCTCACCAAGAAAATTAAGTTAGTTCCTTCTTTTACTCTTGCCAAACAACCTCAAAGTCAGCAACAAAAACATGAAAAAACCCTTAAAATCCAATGTAGTTTAAAATAATTTGAAGGTTCGGTCGATCTCCAAGGAAAGGTAAATAAACCTGCAGATATCGGGCAGTGGTCCATCTCAGATAGACTCTCACTCTTTAGTTGGTTCAAAAGACAAAGTTGTAAAGCTGACATTTTGGAGAAATGATAGGTTAGAAAAAGAAATATTATCCTAATGCCTATATTTTCATAATAAAATTAATTAAAGAAAATACAATTTTCAGCAAAAACAACCAACAAAATATATTCCCCTACATTATTTTTTTTTAATGTTGAACAATTCCATGGAGATAATTTCTGCTCTAGTTTCCTGTTACTCCTGTCTTTATACTCTTTAGTGGCAGATGGAATAGAGAACCGACAGCTTCACTTGTTCGACCTCAAGATTTCACAGATGAAAATGGTCAGCAACCAAACTGGAGGTTCATGCCAGCCCCCCCAAAATCTGTCATCTGGTTCCAACCTATTGTAGATCTCCTTTTGCTGCAGAAAGTCAAATGGTATGAGCTTTGACATTGACTTTCCATATGTCTCTGAAATAGCAATATTAAACTCAGTATTCAAGAAATAGGAGAAAACAATCTAGGACAGATGAAAAAAGTCTGCAGACCACAAAAAGGAGGGCTTATATTTGTTGGGAGGGGAATATGCATTTATTTCTAATGAAGTGGTTACTTAATAAATTAAAATAAAATTTTAAAAGTATATGTAAAATTACTGAAGGGAAAATAATAATAATATTAACTAAAGAAGAATATCTCAGATGAAATAAAAACTATAATTGACTAAGTTCTACTTGTCATTTAAAGAAGTGAAATGTGGAATTAACTTGGTAGATTATTGAATTATAGGTGACAAATGAGGGAACTTCAGTTATAATGAGATAACAAAGTATGATTATATAACCAACATGAAATGATGGAATAGATAAATATAACCTTCCAACCATAGTCATTTGCAAAGAAGAGAACAGCAAATAGACTAGTAATTATAATCATAAATGAATAGGAAGAAAATTTGTATATGAGATTGATTGTTGTGAGGTCTTAACTGTCCAATTCTAAAAATATTAAGCAAAAATAAATATAAATTTATGTTTTAAGTGTTTATTTCAAGATTAAAAATTGTCAACTTCTCAAAGAGGAGGAAAGGTTAATTGTACTAATGTTAGACTCAGATTTGCTTTAGAAATGTCATCTGAAAAAAAAGAAATAAGTGCCATAAAAAAGAAAGCAATGTAGATTTCAGGAGATAATGATGTAATTCAATAATTTACTAAGAACCATCTCTGATTGTTTCATCAGATTTTAAAAGAAACATTTTCAAATTATATGTTATTGATTATGCTGTTACAGTTGTCCCAATTTTTCTCCACCCAGCACCTCCCACACCCTCAGGCAATCTCCACAACATTGTTCATGCCCTTGGGTCATGCATATAAGTTCTTTGGCTACTCCACTTCCACTGTAAAGTACCATGAAGACTGTACTTTACATCCCATGGCTATTCTGTAACTGCCTATTTGTACTTCTTAATCCCCTCACCTCTTCACCCATTCTCTCACAGCCACTTCCCATCTAAAACCCTTTCTGTATCCATGATTCTGTCTCTGTTCTTCTTGTTTGCTTTGTTTGTTAGATTCATTTGTTAGATTCATAGATATGTATTTATTGCCATCTTATTGTTCAGTTTTATTCTTTTTCTTAAACAAGTTCCTTTAACATTTCATATAATAATGATTTGGCATTTTAATTACAATGTGTCCTGGAGTGGGTCTCTGCATTCATCTTGTTTGGGATTCTCTGTGCTTCCTGGACTTTCATGTCTATTTCCTTCACCAAATTAAGGGAGTTTATTTTCATTATTTTTTTCAGATAGATTTCCAATTTCTTGCTCTTTGTCTTCTCCTTCTGGCATCCCTATGGTATGAACATTGGAACACTTGATGTTGTCCGAGACACTGCTTATGCTACCTTTGTTTTTTTTTTTATTATTCTTTTTTCTTCATGTTCTGATTGGTTGTTTCTTGCTTCCTTATGTTCCAAGTCATTGATTTGATTCTTGGCTTCATCCATTCTACTGTTGTTTCCCTGTAAATTGTTCTTTATTTCAATTAGTGAATCCTTTATTTCTAACTGGATCTTTTTTTATGCTATTAAAGTCCTCATTAAGTACCTTGAGCATCCTTACAAACCAATGTCTTGATAAATCACTGCAACTGATAAATTGCTTATCTCAATTTTGTTTAGTTCTTTTTCTGAAGTTTGATCTTTTCTTTCACTTGGGCCATGTTTCCTTGCCTCCTCGTTTTGACAGCCTCCCTGTGTTCGTTTCTATGTATTAGGGAGAACTGTTTTGACTCTGTGTCTTGGTAGTGTGGCCTAAGGTAGTAGGTGTCCTATAGCATCCAGTGGCACAGCCTTCCCTATCACCCAAGCTGGGTACTCAAGGCATGCCCTTCATGTGGGCTAAGTATACCCTCCTCTTGTAGTTGAGTCTTGATTATTTTTGGCAGGTCAATGGGAAGGATTTACCCAGGCCAGTCAGCTGCAAGGATTGGCTGTGACCACAGAACACCAACCTCCACCCTCCATGGATGATCAGCTGTGCAGGGTCAGTGTAGCTGCCCACTGAGTGTGCAAGCTCTGGGGTTTCCCAGGTGGTGAAGGCCAAGGTCAGCCCCTACTTGTGCTCTGCCCAAGGCCATCCTGCCTGAGCTATAAAGTAATCTGAAATGGCTGCTACTTGTGCTGGGCTGGGAGATTCCTAGGTGAAGCCAAGTTGTGAATGTAGGCTGGCTACTGCTAGTGCCAGTCCTGGGGCCCATTAGCAAGAGGTATGGAGGCTGGGGCCTTACTGAAGCCAGCTGTTTGTTTGACAGGATTTAGGAAGTTGTGAAGCAAGAGCCAATCAACCATTCATATAGAAAAGTCTTGTTTAACAGCTTGGGTGGGCCAATAAGTGGGGTGGGACAGAGTCTCAGGGGATCCCCAGAGCAGAGCAGTGTTAGCCAGATTGATGGAGTCTCAAATATGGCACCCACCTTCCGGCTCTGTGGCTCTGTGGGGTAGGATTCAGAAAAGGGACGATGGCCTCTGTCTGCCCTTTTGTTGGGAGAAATCTTTCCCCCAGCTCTTGCCCTGGGTAGTGGGGCCTGTATGCGGCTGGGACTCCTTGCTTCACAGATATCCCTCCTGAATTTTTATCTACCACACATGGACACAGGACCTACCCATTCCATGTCCCTGCCTTTCCTACCAATCTGGATGCATGTGGTTTCTTTAATTCTGACTTCCATTCAATTCAATTTTTGATGATTGTGAGTGATAGTTGTTCTATAATTTAGTTGTAAATTTGATGTGGTTGTGTGAGGAGGCACCCATGTTTACCTATGCTTCCATCTTGACCAAAAGTCCAAAATATTTTTATTTTTTAAAAGAAATTACTTATTAAAGCAGTTTTAGGCTTACAACAAAAATTGAGAATAAGGTGCAGTGATTTGCTATATATTCTCTGTTCACTCCCATGCATAAGTTCCCCCATTATCAACATCACTCACCAGAAAGGTACAGTTTTTGTTTTTAACCACCCAGAATGAACCTACATTAACAAATCATAACTACCCAAAGACTATACTTTACTGCAGGGTTCACTCCTGGTGTTGTATGTTCTGAGTTTGGACAAATGTATAATGACATGTATCCATCATTATAGTATCATAAAGTATATGTTCACTGCTTAAAAACTTTTATGCTCTTCCTATTCATATGCCAACCCCGACTCCTGATAACAAATGATATTTTTTGTCTTTATAGTTTTGGTTTTTCCGGGATGCCATAAAGTTAAAATCAATCATATAGTATATTATTTTTTCAGATTAGCTTCTTTCCCTTAGTAATATGCATTTAGGTTCCTCCATTCCTTTTTCATGATTTGGTATTAGAGTAATGCTGGCCTCATGGAAGAAGTTAGGACATAGTGTCCTCTCAATTTCTATTCTTTGAAAGAAATTATAAAGAATTGGTGTAATTATTTCCTTAAATGTTTGATAGAATTCACAAGTAAACAGACACTTCCAGTTTAATATCCAAATTATATAGTTCATCAAATCCAACGTTATTTTTCTGAAAATTTGACCACAGAAAATATTAAAATGACAATTTTCTATGATAACATTAAACATTGAATTATGACTTTGGTTACTCGTATTTCTCCACAGTTTAACACAAAGTTCATGCAAAAAAATTATTTCTCAATCTATATTTATATTTAAATAGTTAAACTCTAACACTCCTAATGATTAAATACAATAATAATTTTTGAGAGCTGGACAGAAGTAATTTTCTAGACAAGTTTTATCTCAAATCACTCACATCAAAGTCAATATTCAACCAGGTGAATGACTTCTGAGTACTAATTTTCACCCTTGTTAAAGCTAGCTACACAAGGGTGAGTTTAAATATGGTGAGTTTTGTTTCTGGTTTGTAAGTCTTTTTCCCTGTACACGGAGTTGTATCGATAACAACTAACAAGGTCAACAGAAATTTGCAAGTACAAGAGATAGTCTTCATATTTCATAAGAGGAAGGACATTTTGGAATGAAAATAATATGGTGATGTGTTGTTAAGTAATGAATTAAAAGTTATTGTAATTTAAAGGGAAGAAATTGCTTAATTATTAATTTCTACATAATTATTTAATAAAAATATCCTGACAAAATGATATTGTATCTCAATAGAAATTTTAATTCACATGTAGAAATGATTGTTTAAAAGTTTAGTTGCTTATGCGGTTTAACTAACAATTATTTTTGGTGCCTTATTTGTTTTTCAGAGCTACAGAGCAATCTTGTAATAAAATGATACACAATATATTCATAATTTTTTGAAATATTATCAAATAATATTTAATGTTTCTGTGCATGTAAAAAATAAATCAGCATGATTTTTAACTGTTAAACTGGTATTGTTGTGTTTAAAATAAATCAACAATGTAGAGTAACAGCCTTAACATGTTGGAGGTCCTTTGGTATGATAATTCATATCTAAGAGCTTTTCCTATGGGAATGATAGGATGAAGGCATAATCATATAGACATAAAAGTGCCCATCACAGTTATAATTAAAGTAGTGAAAATGAAAAGTAAATTAAATCTAGAGCAATAGAAAATTTCTAAATAAATATCGTAATATTATGGCAATAAATAATTACTTAGACTATATACTGTACATATATATTTATCTCATGAAATAGAAGAAGTTCTAGAAAATATAAATAAAATATTGAAAATAGTGAACTTTTGGACATCAGAAGGGCAGGATTCTATAATTTTTATAATTTTTATCTCACTTCTATTGTCTATGGGGTTTAAAATAAAAAAAATAACATATTGAAAGGTATATGAGAATTTCTTAGGACCAGCATAGTACCTTGGCATTTTTGTAGAGTAGGGAAAATGTGTACATGTGTAAGCCAGTGCGTGTGTGTATGTGTGCTTATGTACACTGTTTCTTTTCTTTCTAACAACTTTGCAACTCTCCAAAATTATCTTTGAGGCTGCACCCAGTGTTAAATTTCCACAGACCCTACTTTCAAGCTAAATTTTAAATGATGATTGAGCCAAGTGTGTGGTTTTACTGGAGTCTGTTTCTTGGTAGCAGAGAATCAAAAAACAACATGCACTTTTATTTTTGGACATAGCAATTGATATTAAACTTCACTAATACCATACATAATTTTATATTCTAAGACCTAGGACCCTTTAGACTTGTTCCAGAATGTAATTGTTTTTCCCTCACTGAAGTGGAAAATGAAGAAATTCTCTAGCTATAGGCTTCCTTGTCTGGACTTACTTTTTAAGCATGCAGGAATGTAGCAAAACCTACGTAGTTCAATCCAAAACTCAGTTTTGTTTCTTAGGTTAGTTAAGCACCAGTACACAACTCTGGTAGGACTTTCAGTATATCAATTTAAATGTTTAAAATATATTTAATCACTAAGATAAATTAAATATCAATAAAGAAGTTAGTAATAGCATAAGACATTTCTTTCATATGAAATTCTAAAAACGGGGTATTCTGTTCCCTCATTCTTCAGTTGCATAGACATGACTTTGAAATGATGACCCTTCAGTCACAGAACTGGTAGGGTTTTATTTTCCTAATAATTAATCCTGCACAATGACTTTACATCTTTCCATTTATTACATTCATTCTGTAGTTTACTCTCTAAGTTTCAACAATCTAATTTACTCATTTACTTTGGTACAATTGTCCAGAAAATAAACTCAAAATTTAGTTTCCAACTTTTCCCAATAAAATTTTATAATTATAATTTTCAGTGTAGATATACTACTATTTTGTTAATTTTTTCTCTCTCCAAAAAAAAGAGTTAATTTACCAATTAATTTATGTCTATTTTTTAAAAACTTTTGTAAGACAGGTTTAAAAGATGCATATAATATCATGAAATGATATCATTGAGTAGGCTAGAATGGTTCTCTCTATGAATCAAAAGTGGAAATTTAACTTTTAATTCTAAAAAAATTAAATCTAAGACTGACTTTGTTACACAGTGACTATTACATTACTTTCTTTTCATGACAGAATGCTATTTATCTTTCAACACCATGATTCAAGGCCAACTCTACTCTCAAGATAACCCCAACCACCAACATAAGAAAAAATTATATAAAAGGAGAAGAGTGAGAGAAAAGAGCATGCCTCTCTATGCTTTAATACTTTACAGAACAGTATTATTTACATTGGATACTTTCCTGTTCATTCAGGCATTGGCTATGAGCTCATTAAATGGCAAAAGACCATGATTTTATCATCTTCACCTTCCCAATATGTAACAGAGTGCCTATTATTTGGAACCATTGAATTGTGCTGAAAGGATGTCTAAAAATAAGTTGATCGTTATTTTATGTCAGTGACCCAAGTCAAAGACAAGCAGAAACACACTTGTAATGGTGAAACATGGATTCCTGGATTCCTTCCGTGTTGCAGTGAGGGAGAACTCACACTGGGGGGACATGAGGTGTTCCTGTAAAAGACTGTTAGAATTTGTTATAGGATTTAGGCTTTGGTTGGGTGATCTGGGGACAATTTAGGCAAGTGGGGGTTTACTGTATATTGGATGCTGTCAGAAAGTGGGGGCAATTCTATAATTGGAAGTTAAATAAATTATCTGTAGGAAAGGGGGGATAGTGGAAGAATAAATTTGTAATTGGTAAAGAAGTAGCAGTCATGCATTGCGGCTGGATAATGGGCATTTTTATTTTAGTGGGTGGTAAAGGAAACTTTTTATCTCTGCTTGGAAAAAAATTACGCCATGGCCTTACTTTGTCTCATTTTATCATGAACTCAAGTAACCTTTTCCAAAGTTAGTATTCTGCAAGATTATTTACATCTAATAGGAGAATAACACGTCCCTGCTGTGTAGGCTGGCTTCTGAATGCCAGAGGCTGCCCTTTTCTTCTTTTAGTTTACTTATATTGATCACCTTAAAATTTAGATAACTACAAAATAAATTATAAACTACTTACAAATGAAGCTTCTAAAGTGCCTGTAAAATATTTTAGAGACTACATTGTTGAATAATGATTATATATAAAATGCAATTTACTAGGAATTTTGGGGGTAAATATCATCTCTGCCTGCTTTAAATAAAAAATATGGAATGTCATTAATAGATGTGTTTAGATGACAAACTATGTGTGTTTGATTTATATTTTTCAGATATATTTATGCATAGAGTAAAAACCTAGAAGAAAAAAAATGATTATGGAAAACACATTCAGGATATTACCAAAGAAAAAATAAGTTGTAACAGACCATACTAAAGTCACCATATCTTATTACACATTATTGATTTGTAAAAAATATCATTAGATGTAATAGACACATAACCAAATTTAAAAGGGTTTTGATTATTTCTTTACAGAACTTATTTCAATAACTTAATTTCCTAATATCATATTTTTATTGCATCTAAATGCAAAATGACAATAGCTTTCAAATGTTCTCAGAATCTCTCATTTCCAGCCAATCCTAAATTTGTTTTCGTAGTGCACTCCTGATACATACTGAATACACAATGCATTAAATGCTTATTCCAAGCAATACGCCCCAAGTCCAAGGCATTTTCTCCCTACCAATACCTGTTCAATACTTCTTTCTGTATACTATATGCTCCTTATCAGATAGTAATGCATAATTTAAATAACTATACAAATTTAATTTTAATTATATGAAAATTATCCTAGTTAACCACACTTAAGGCTTAAATTGTTTTGGGGTTCATTTTTTCTTCTCAATCCTGGACTTTTAGTCTGTCATATTGATTCCCAAAGCAAAGCATTTACGAACTTGATTTCTACAGTTTGCTTAGATTTGACTTCACGTGTATGAATTCCAGCCCTGTCATTTACTAGTTCTTTGAACTTTCTACAAGTACAATATCTGAAAAATAAGAGCAATAATAATATCTGTTTAAGGATAGTTGTAAGTAGTAATTGAGATAAAACGGGTAAAGCAATTAAAACAATGCTGGCACATTATAAGCCCTCAAAAATGTTCTTAATATTAAATCTGTATATTTTCTGTTTAAACCAGACATCAGTTATTTCTCATTTTCTAGTCTGCAATTATTTCCACTATCATTTCACTCATTCTACCCTCTATTTAGCCACTACCTTTCTACTTCAGAATAGTCCTTCTAAAATTGTAATTAGTTTATAGCATGAGTCAAATGATTTAATTATACAATTCCTAAACATCCATTAATTACTTTCTTTCCCAAGAAAATATTTATAAATAGATCATCTTGAATTCCAAGCCTCAAATATTTCATTTTTTCATTCATTAATGTATTCATTTAATAAATATCCATTGAGCATCTACTACATGAGAATTTTATCTTACACTGCTCTCTATTCCCAAATAAATCCATATGCTTTTCCTTATATATTTTTTCTCTTAGTGTTTCCTACATTTAATGCCCTGCTCTCTTCATTTTTAAGTATCTTTTACTTAGAATGCCTTTCTTGGGCAACATAGGTTGTGAACTTAATTTTTATTGAAACTTCATAGGATTTTCTATTACCTTTCTATTATTAATGCTTACTCTCTGCCTTGATTTCGTTTGTTGTATCTAACCATTCTGTGATGCACTGACCCAAAAAAATAGGGTCATGAAAAACTATGAGGTTATTTTTAAATTTTTAAATATGAGGTTGATGAATTTTAGCTAGTCCCTGCAGTCTCATTTCAAGGTTTTAAATTAAGTAAATCTCAGCACAACATCTACCAAACATACAGATACTTATTAAACAAGTATTTATTAGTAAGCAGTTACAACACATTTTATTCAACATATTCAGTAAATTCTAGGTAAATTTTAACTGTTATAAATACCACCTCATATGAATGTTCATGTGAGACATATGCAAGTATTTTCTAGAATCAGGTTTTGTTCTCCATTTAGATGAGAGCAGGGAACCAGAATCACTCCTAACTGATGACGTGACATAAAATCATGTAAAGATGAAGCTTTAGACGTCACCCCTAAGGAAGCAGGAGAGGGGTTTCTTTAGATTCCTAAACTTCATGAAAGATGGAAAGTATCTCAAAAATATTTTATCTAATCCATATTTAATACTTTTAATTTCACCAATGAAAGTTTATTTCCAGTTATAATTACTAGGGGAGACCCTCAAAAAACTAGAATTATCTTCTGGAGGGTGGACCCACTTGTAGCACAGACTTTGCCCATTAGCCGAGTGTTCTAGGAACCCATCTGTGTCAGTGTACCAGCTGGCACTGTTGTGAGAGGCTGTATCCGGCTTCAGTGAATTTTTTTTTTAAAACCCTTTCAACATGTTTGCCCATTTCATGATGGGTGATTTAGGAATGCACTCACCCACACCACACTGAGTGTTCAGCAGTTTTTGACCAAAAATGGCATGACCCCTATACCCCTTCCTCCCTATTCACCCAATCTCACCACAAGTGACTTTTTTTCTGGGATGAAAAAAGCCTTCGAAAGGAAACATTTTGCCAATGTGGAAGAGGTGAAACAAAAAAAGGGGATTAAGAAGTACAAACAGCAGTTACAGAATAGCCATGGGGATGTAAAGTACAGCATAGGAAATGGAGTAGCCAACTCATGTGCATGACCCATGGACATGACCAATGGCAGGAGGATTGCCTGAGGGAGTGGGAGGGTGCTGGGTAGAGGGGGGCACAGGGGGAAAAACTGGGATAAATTTAATATATAATCAATAAAATATAATTTTAGAAAGCAACAGAAGCACTAAAAGCCATCAATATTGACAAGTTCAAAAACTGTTTTGAGCAGTGGAAGAGAGTTTTGGCAGGTGTATTACATCATATGGAGAGTACTTTGAAGATGACTGAAACATAAAATGTAAGAATACATATTTCTTTATAAATAAATTCTGTTTTGGGCAGTCCCCCCTCATATACTAATTATTATACTTTTAAGTTAAAAATAGTAAATTAATGTTAGTAAACAAAGTCTGAAATATTGAGATATAGAAAAAATGCTTATTTAACCTTCTTTAGATTGGGGCTGATGTCCTAACCATGCACCGAGTTCATGTGTTAAAATAGCACAATGGATTGCCCAGGAAGACGTGAGCTGACAAATACATACTTAGTATTACATGCTGATATATTAAATTACGGACACTGAAACATAGCCCATCACAATAAAAATACATTTATAAAAGGTAGAAGCCACAAATTTCAGCATTATTACTGCCTGATGAGAAACGGTCTCTAATGAGACACCTAGTTTTTAAAATGGACTGATCAAAATACTGGTATAAAAATCTAGTGAGAGCAATTTTGTCACAGTAACCATTCTAATGTTGTCACTGGCATTTTACTCCTAAAAACAATGTATGCAATCAATTAATATGAGGGTTTCTTCTCTCCTGAAGCTTTAAGTCACTATTAAAAGAGTAGATATGACAAATATTTACTTTAAAGGGTAACTTCAAAATCTATCTTAGCCTTCTGAAGTTACTGTACCTCCATATTCAAATTCTTATTTTTTGTAATTTGTTTTTTTTCAAATTCTATAATGTAGCAATATTATCGCTCTAGCAATTTAGCTGAAATGTATTTTAGACCAGAAAATGAACATGTTATTTGCAAGAGATAATAATAAAATCTGGCACAGTAATGATGAATTTTTCTTCTTTCTCTATTAATTTTTAAAATTTGATTTTATATAAATTTGGGACAATTTTATTAGTTACACATATGTTTAGAACTGTTATAGCTTTTGATGTGTTAATTCTTTTATTTAACAAAATATTCTTCTTTATCTCTAGTAAGGCCTCTTGTGTTGCAGTCTCCTCTTTATATTTTTAACAGAAGAACTGTGAAAATTCTCAATGCAATATAACAAATTATAAAAATGTAGTAGCTTGAAATGTCACACATTTTTTTTTTTTATTTTACAGTTTCCAGGGTGAGGAATTCATGCATGGATTACCTGGGTCCCCTGCTCAGGCCCCACATGGCTGCACTGAACATGGCCTGGCAGGGCTGCCATCTCATCTGCTATTTGTGGTCCTTTTCCAAGCTCAGGAGTTATCGACAAAATTCTCTCTCTGCAGCTGTAGAACTAATGTGAGTGCATTCTTTTTGGCCACTGGATGGGAGTCACTCTTAGTTTCTGGAGGATGCCCTTAGGTCCCAGCCAAGGGGCCCTCTAATACTAGCTTACAGCTTCAAAACTAGAAAGGAAGTCTCTCTCTTATTGTCTCCCATCAGGGAAGGTCTGGACTCTCTTTTAAGGGGCTCACCTGATTAACTCAAGTCCAGCCAGGATAATCTCTTTTTGATTAACTCCAAGTCAAGGGACTTTAGACCTTATTTATAGGTGCAAATCCCTTCACCACTGACACCTTTCACAGAGTGGAATCCCAGCACAGTCTTAAGAACCACCTTCACTACAGGGACTCACTTCCTGTGCAGGGCAAGGACCTAAGTGCCCTAAGAGCACTTTAACTGTGCATGACTCTCTTTACTTTTTTTTTAGTCACATATTTTTAAACCCCAAAAGGCATATTATCATTGTTTATATTCGATTTTCATTATATTCACAGATCCATTTACTGATTCTCTACATTCCTTCTGGCATGTCTGTACTTCTGTGTGAAATAAATTTTCTTCTGTCTTTAGTGATAACATTAGTATTTCCTTTTGTGCAGTTTGGTTACTGACTAATTCTGGCATTTCTTTTTCGGTCTGATTTATTGTGAAAATGTCTCTATTTCAATTCATTTCATTTTGTAGAGATTTTTTTCTCTTTGGTAGCTGAATATTCCAAGAAACATATGACCAAATGTGATTAGATATAAAAGAAATTATTGAGAGGAAATGTCTATGTGAGGAAAGGGAGGGGGCAGGGAAAGGCTAAGAGAGGACAATGCAAAGTCATGGGGAAGGGGAAGGAGAACGAAAGGGGAGAACGTTTCACTAGAAGCACCTTCATTTGCAGAGTGTTTCCAAAGAAAATTCACCGTCTATGAGAGATTCCCATGAGAGGAGTCCCTAATCTCCTTAAAGATCCTGCCTTAGTACCCCTGCCACACTTAGTCATTAGCTAAGAACAGTTCTGAAATTAATTTAGGCATGAATTTCACAGCACAGAAGCTGGGGCCTCTAGTCAATTACAGTCCTGGCAGTGGGAAATCTGGGAGGAGCTGCTATGGCAGCCACAGTCAGATTTGTTTTCTTATTTAGTTATTTCCAGGTTTAGAATATTACCTGTTATTTTCTAGTTGCCATTGTTTCTGCAAAAAAAAATCAGCTCTCAGTCTTTTTATTGTTTGTTTGAAGGTAAGTAATATGTCTTTTGTTTTTCTGTCAAGTTTTAATAATTTTGTCTTTGATTTCTAGAAAGTTTTATTGTGAAGAGTCAAGATGGGGATTTCTTTGTATTCATCATGTTAGTTGTTTTTAGAACACTTTAATCTTGCTTCATGTCTGTCATAACTTCAGAGAATTCCTAACCATACATCTGTAAATACGACTTGTCAATATCTACTTGGATGATACTTTTGTACTTAATGTACTTTCACATTGCCCTAATGTTTCATGACTTTTCCTATGATTTCCAACTTTTTGCATTTTTATGTTTCAGATTAGATAATTTCACGTGAGCTAACTTTCAGTTCTCCAATCCTCTCTCCTATTATGTATAATCTAACATTCAGTCCATTTGTTGAGTTATTTTCAGTTAATGTATTTTTAATTTTAGAATTTCCTTTTTAAAAACATACTTTCTAGTTCACGGCTTTCACTGCTAAATTCTCCACATTTTAGTTTACCATCTTAAACATTAATCACAGATAATTAAAAGTCTATGTTCTCTAATTCCAGTATTTACATTGCTTGTAGGTCCGTTTTTAAAAAAATTTTAATTAAAAATAAGACCTGGTTAGTTTCGACTGGATGCCATACATTGTGTTTAAAAAAATGAAAAGATAGTATAATATTGCTTTTCTCAAGACTGGATTAGTTTTTATACCTACTTCGCTTATAAAATTGCATATTAAATAGCAAAATTTAGATGTATAAATAGTGAAAATTAGAATTAAATGCCTTTATCTTTGCAAAAGTTGAACTGCTTTAAAGTTGGTTTCAGCCTTTGTACAGGTCATCAATTTCTAATCCACTGTCTGTTAGCCTTAGCCCTTTCGATTTCCCAAGTGAAAATATGAAGCTCTACTTCTAAGCTGAGATCTAAATCCAAATGTGTACCTTCTCCACTATATTAGATGCAGGAAATCCTCAGCTCCCAAGCATCTGTTTTTAAGTCAGCAAATTCTTTGAGGAAAAAATGATTCCAAGTATTGGGCTCACCTTCCTGATCCTCCCTTTTATGGGTATTGTGGCCCTTCAAATTCTTGCTACCTTGGTAGCTTTCTGATGTTGTCAAACAAATGTCATAGTTGTGATTTTTGTGTTATTACCAACATTATTATTATTATTATTATTATTATTATGTGCAGTGTTTAGTTCTACTCAGTAAGAGGGTTAGTCTGAATAAAGCTAACACACAAAGGGGAAAAAATATGGCAGCTGAGTAGAGGGAAGCTGAGCCCACTTGTCTTCCCCCAGTACAGCCTTTCAACAGATCTTCCAACAAGTGACTTGAACAATCAATGGAATCTCAGCTGATATGAACTTTTGAAGCCAAGGAGTGCGGAAGTCACTTTGCACCATTTGGCAAAAGATCTTGTAAGTTCAGGAGGAAATACCCTGAGCTAGGTACCTCAAGCAAAGGTGAAAGCAGGGGAGAGAAAGTACAGCTTGGTTGCTCTTGCCCCTCCTGGAATCGGATGACGGTTCCTCAAAGGGAACCCCCAATCCTAATCAGGAGAGATTTGGGAGGATATATGGAGTCTGGGAGACTTGGCTGCGTGTACACAGCAAGCAGTAAGTCCATGGCTGCAGCCCCAGGTCCAGGAGAGAAATTCTGGCTCCTAAGATTGTCAGAGACACTGGAAGGCTATGGCCACCCATGACTGAGGAAGACTTTTTGCCTTTTGGAGATGTGATATGTGCAGAGAGCTGGACAGTGGCTCAGAGCTGCAGCGTGGGTGCCACATATGGACTTTTATTTTTAAGAGGGGAGCGGAGGCATGGCTGAACAGGGAACTTGAACACATGCAGCTGACCTGCCAGCAAAGAGGTGAAACTCGTAGCGTGTTTGTGCCCAGGAAACCCAGCTGGCCAGGAAAAGTACAGGCTGCATAGTTGCAAGAGCCTGTCCAGTGTGGCTGGAAAGTGGGGACAGGACAGGGAGGAGGGGCTGCTCGTAGAACAGAATGTTTGAGTCTGAACCAAGAGCTGGATTGGCTAGAGCTGAGTCCAGAGATTCCTTGTAACCAGGCCGGGCCACCCAAATCAAAAAATACAAAGCTCTGGGAAGGGGAAGGCATGCTCATCCCCCACAGCAGGACTGCAATATTCTCAGAACAGTAAGGTCAGGCTTAAAACCCCCTGCCTGGCACATGTACATAGGGGAAAGAAAGAGAATATCCAAAGGAGTCCTTTATGAACTTTTATCAGACACTATGCTAGCTTCGCCTCAGGCCCTATTCAACTGAAAACAGCAGAGCAAAGAGATTAGAAATTATCTCATCAAGAGGTATTCAAGGCCCCACCCAGCCTTGGCTCTTACACAGAACTGCCATCAGCACCAAGTGGGAAAGACCTGACCCTTTTACACAGATAGGTCCTACACATGAAACAGAAAATAAATTTATCACAAACTATACATTAATGTAAATCTCTGGGACAGACCGAGACATGTGGCTGTAGGGCAAGGAGTGCACATACCATCTTCCCTGAAGGCTGAACAGTGCCTCCCAGAGGATGATCTAGGGATCCCACACTCCTGATCACACCAGAGTTGTCTTCTGGAGACAGGTGAAAGTGGTTCAGGCGATGTTGTTGGGTATTAGATAAACCAACACTAGGCCTTGTGCTAATAAAAAGCCAGCAGCACAGAAGAGTGGGGACCAGCAAAGCCTGAAGGAGACAGCCACAGGCTATGGATCACTTGTGGCCTCAAACAGGCTGCCTAAAGCTATACTGGGACACCAGCTGACATCAGGGATGGATGGATCCTGAAGGAGACTTAGTAGGCCAACAAATACTAGACTCTGCTGAGATGAATTCCACCTAGTTCTTCTTCATTGTTTGCTCTATTTTTTCTCCTGCATAGCTTTTTAACATAATTTTTGTCTTCAATTTTGTTCCTATTATTTAATTTTTATTTGTTTTAATACCTATCTCATATTTTACTCTTCTCTTACTTCATTTTGCCTTCATCTTTCTTTCTTATTTTTGTTTTAAATTGTATTTCTTTCCTTTCTGCACCTTATTTCTATTCCTCACTATTACTATTTCTCCTCCCTCCATCCTCTCTAAACCATCTTTCTTTCCATTAGTCATTTCACATTTTTTCCATTTCTTGTAATACTCTTATTGTCATTCTGCCTTTATTAATATTTGCTTGATTGTCATTGTCATTGATATTGGGGTTGTTGTTACATTCTGAAAATTCTATCTTTAGATGTTCACTTATATATTATTTTATTTTAAATCTCATATTTTACTGTTCCCCTGTGCTGCTCCATTTCATTCCTCCTGCCCTGTCTTATTTTCATTTTAAATTTTATCTTCTCTCTTTCTTAGCCTGGTTTCTAAACCTTATGCTTATTATTTCTCCTCCCTCTGTTCTATTAAAACTAGTTTTCTTTCCTTTATACATCTCACAATCTTTTTTATTTTTTCCTTTCTTTTCTCTTTCTTATATTATTATTCTCTTTACACCTTTACCAATCTTTGTTCCTTTGCCATTTATATCACTGAGGTGGTTGTTTTACTGCAATTTGGTTCCTATTTTTTCACTACTTTTTTCCTCCAAATGTTATATCATCCTATTCCCTTATCTTACTCTAGTTTGCCCTATTACCTCCCTATTTATTTACATGATAAATTTTATTTTCTCCTCTTTTCCACCTTATTTCTATTACCTAGTCTTATTATCCCCCCCACCAAAGTCATTTTCTTTCCATTAGTCACTTCATATACTTTTTTTCCTTTTGTATAATTTTCTTATTTTCTTTCCACCTTTATAAATCTTAGCTCAATTGTTGTTGATATCACAGTAGTGGTTAGGAGGTATTTTTGCTGGTGTGGGTTTTGTTTGCTAAGTTGTTTGTTTTGTTGTGGCAGCTCCTTTACAACAGCATGCAAGATGTGGTGGGGATTGTGACTATCAGTCAGCCAGCCAGAGGAGACAACCCACCAAAGAAGGAGACAAAAACAACCAAAACCCAATTATAAAAACAGAGCCCACAAAACCTGCATAAAGGGCATCCCTGGAGTGTCCAGCTCAGGAGTCTGGGGAGAATGAACCACTGAGTGCCAAAGGATTGCTACCATGGAAGGTCAACCCACAAAGACAGGGAGTCAAAGAAGATCAATATAATAAGCAGAAACAAATAAAAAGAGCAACCTAAAATGAAGAGACAAAGTAACAACCCCCAATCTAATGGAAAGGAAGAATTTCCAGAAAGAGTCCCAATGTGACTGAGGCAAGCAATTTATCAGATACAGAGTTCAAAGTAATGGTTATAAGGATACTAAAGGAACTTAGTGGAAACTATATCAGCATGAAAAAGGACATAGAAACTATGAATAAGAACCAGGAGAAAATGAAGAATACAACACCTGAAATGAAGAATACACTAGAAGGAGTTACAAGCAGGCTAGATGAAGCAGAGGATTGAATGAGTGAGTTGGACGTCAAGTCAGAACAGAATACCCAGTTAGTGCAACAAAACAAAAAATGACTCAGAAAGAACCAAGATAGATTCAGGAAGCTGCTTGACATATGCAACATAACAATATTCACATCATAGGGATTCCAGAAGGATAGGAAAAGGAGCAAGAGATAGAAAACCCGTTTGAAATAATAATGACTGAAAATTTCCATAACTTGGTGAGGGAAAAAGTCATGCAAGTTCAGCAAGTACAAAGGGACCCAACCCAAAGACATCCACCCAAGACACGTCATGATTAAAATGGCAAATTTTAAAGACAAAGAGAGAATCTTAAAGACAGCAAAGGAGAAAGAGCTAGTAATATACAAGGGAACTCAGATAAGGCAATCAGCTGATTTCTCAACAGAAATACTACAAACTAGAAGGGAATGGCACAAAATATTTCAAGTAATGAAAAGCGAAGGCCTACAACCAATACTTCTCTACTCATTGAAAACAGAAGATGAAATAAGGAACTTCCCAGACTAAAAAATGTCTAAAAAGAGGATATCACCACCAAACCATCATTGTAAGAGATGCTACAGGGACTGCTTTAAGAAGATGAAAAAAAAAATAGAGGGAGGAACACAGGCACAAAAGGAAAAAATGGCAATGAATAAATACCTATCAATAAAAACCTTAAATGTAAATAGATTAAATGCTTCAATCAAAAAACATAGGGTAGCTGAATGAATAAGAGGACATGACCCACATATATGCTGTTTACAAGAGGCCCACCTCAGAACAAAAAGATCTACACAGGCTAAAAGTGAAGGGATAGAAAAAAAAACATTCCAAGCACATGGACATGAAAAAAATGCTAGGCTAGCAATACTTATATCAGACAAAAATAGACTTCAAAACAGGCCATAACAAGAGACAAAAAAGGTCACTAAATAATACTTAATGGAGTTCCAATAAAAGGATATAACCCTTATAAACACATATACATCCAACATAGGAGCACCTAAATACATAAGGAAAATCTTGGACACTTTAAGGAGGAGATTGACAGAAATACAGTCATTGTAAGGAATTTTAACACCACAGCGTCAACAATGGACAGATCATCTGAAGACAAAATCAAGAGGATATATGTGGCATTGAATGACACCCTAGATCAAATGGACTTAATTAATATTTACAGAGCATTTCACCCCAAAGAAGCGAAATATACATTCTTTTCAAATGCACATGGATCATTTTCAAAGATAGACCATGTGGTAGGACATAAAACAAGCCTCAACAAATTCAATAAAATTGAAATCACATCAAACCTCTTCTTGGATTACAGTGGTTTATAATTATAAACCAACCTCAAGGAAAAAACTCAAAAACATTCAAATACTGGAGACTGAATAACATTTTATTAAATAAAGAATGGGTTAACAATGAGATCAAGGGAAAAATAAAAAAAATCTAGAAACAAATGAAAATGACATACAACAACCCAAAACTTATGGGACACATACAAAGCAGTCCTGAGAAGGAAATTCATAGCAATGCAGGCCTATCTAAAGAAGACAGAAAATCTCAAATAAACAACCTAACCCTACATCTGAAAGAACTAGAAGGGCAATAACAAACAAAGACCACAGTGAGTAGAAAGAAAGAAATAACCAAGATCAGAGCAGAATTAAATGACACAGAGACTAAAAGAACAATTCCAAGGATCAATGAATCCAGAAACTTTTGTTTGTTCTTTGAAAAGATAAATAAAATTGACTGACCTTTAACCAGACTGATCGAGAAAAAAGAGAGGACCCAAATAAATAAAACCAGAAATGAAAGAGAAGTAACCACCAATATCACAGAAATACAAAGAACTGTAAAATTACTAAGAACAAATATATGCCAAGATATTGGATAAAATGGACAAAATGGATAAATTTCTAGAAGCACAAAATCTTCCAAACCTGAATCAAGAAGAAGCAGAAAGCCTGAGTATACCAATAACAATTAGCAAAACTGAAGCAACAATCAAAAACTTCTAGCACACAAAAGCTCTGGACTGGATGGCTTCATGGGAAAATTTCATCAAACATTCCGAGAACTAACCCCTATTCTTCAAAATTATTCCAAAAAGTTCAAGAAGAGGGAAGAATCCCAAATTCTTTTCATGATTCCAGTATTGTCCTAATTCCAAAACCAGGCAAAGACACAACAAAGAAATTTACAGACCAATATCTCTGATGAATATAGATGCTAAAGTACTCAACAAAATATTGGTAAAAGGTGAAAGATTTATGTGATCTGAAGAGAAACCAGAGTATAACTCAACAAGATATTGGCAATCTTGATCCAGTGATACATTGAAAAGATCATACAACATAATCTGGTGGGATTTATCTAGGGATGCAAAGATGGTACAATATTCACAAATCAATAAACATAATACACCACATAACAAAATGAAGGACAAAATCACATAATCATATCAATTGATGCTGAAAAAGCATTTGATAAAATCCAGCACCCATTATGATTTAAAAAACTCAGCAAAATGAGAAGTAGCATACCTCAACATAATAAAGGCCATATATGAGAAACCTTCAACCAACATCATATTTAATAGGCAAAAACTAAAAGCTTTCCCACTAAGATCAAGAAGGAGACAAGGGTGTCTGCTATCACCACTCTTATTCAACATACTACTGGAATTTCTAGCCACAGTGATCAGACGTGAAAAAGAAATAAAAGGTAGCCAAATTGGGAAGAAGGAAGTAAAACTGTCATTATTTGCAGATGACATGATAGTGTACATAGAAAACCCTATAATCTTCACCAAAATCTACTCAACCTAATAAATGAATTTAGCAAAGTAGCAGGATATAAAGTCAATATTCAGAAATTGATTGCACTTGTATATACCATTAATGAACCATCAGAAAGAGTAACTAGGGAAGAAATCCCATTCACTATAGCAACAATGACAACAACAATTTAAAATACCTAGGAATAAATTTAAGCAAGGAGGTAAAAGACCTGTATTCAGAAAACTATAGAACTCTGAAGAAAGAAATAGAGGAATATACAAATAAATGAAACATATACCATGTTCATGGATTGGAAGAATTAGCATCATTAAAATGTCCATACTACCAAAAGCAATCTATAGATTCAACAGAATCTGTATTAAAATACCAATGGCATATTTCACTGATCTAGACCAAATATCCCCAAATTTATATGGAACCAAAATGATGCCAAGTAGTGTCAGCAATCTTGATAAAGAAGAATAAAGTTGGAGGGATCACAATATCTGACATAAAACTATACTACAAGGCCACTGTAATAAAAACAGACTGGTACTGGCATAAGAATAAACCCATGTCTCTATGGTCAATTAATATTCAACAAAGAGGGCACAAGAATACAATGGAGTAAAAATAGCCTCTTCAATAAATGGTGTTGCAAGAACTGGAATGGTACATGCAAAAAAATGAAACTAGACCATCAACTTATACCATACATCAGAATAAACTCAAAATGGATAAAAGACTGAAAAACAAGCCATGATACCATAAAAATCCCAGAGGAAAACACAGACAGTAAAATTTCAGATGTACTACTTAGCAATATTTTTGCCAATATATCTCCTAGGACACAGGAAATAAGGGAAAAAGAGACAAATGGGAAACATCAAATTAAAAACTTTCTGCATGGCTAAAGAAACCAACATCAAAATGAAAAGAGAACCGACTGTATGGGAGAACATGTTTGACAATGACACATCAGACAAAAGTTTAATCTCCGGTACATATGAAGAACACATACAACTCAACACCAGGAAGACAAGCAATCCAATTAAAAATGGGCAAAGGACCTGAACAGACACTTCTCCAAGGAGGACATACAGATGGGCCACAGACATATGAAAAGATGCTCAACATTACTAGCCATCAGAGAGATGTAAATTAAACCCACAATGAGATATCAATTCATTCCTTTCAAAATAGCTAACATTAATAAACAAACAACAAGTGCTGGTGAAAAGGAAACCCTTCTGCACTGTTGGTGGGAATGCAGACTGCTACAGCCACTGTGGGAAACAGAATGGAATTTCTGCAAAAAATTAAAAATGGAACTTTCTTTTGACCCAGTGATTCCACTGCTGGGAATATACCCTAAGGATCCTGAAACACCAATTCAAAAGGACCTATGCACCCCAATGTTTATGGCAGCACAATTGACAATAGCCAAGTGCTGGAAACAACCTAAGTGCCCATTAGTAGGTGAGTGGATCAACAAACTGTGGTACATTTACACAATTTAATATTATGCAGCAGAAAGAAAGAAGGAGCTCCTACCTTTCGTGACAGCATGGGTGGAACTGGAGACTATTATGCTAAGTGAAATAAGCTCGTAAGTGAAAGACAAACACCATATGATCTCACTTATAACTGGAATCTAATGAACAAAATCAACCAATGAGCAAAATAGAGCCAGAGACACAGACACATGGGACAGACTGACAGTGGTCAGAGTGGGGGGTGGGGGGAATAAAGGTGGAAAAAAGAGTTAGGGACTAATCAAAGAACATGTATGAATGACCCACAGATATGGGCAATGGTGTGGCAATTGACTGTGGGAGAGCAGGGGTGGGTTGGGCTGAGGAGAGCAAAAGGGGGGAAATTGGGACAAGTGTAATGCAGTAACAGTAACAAAAAATAACTAACAAACTATTGTAGGAATTGGCAGTTCTTTTAATAATTTTCAAATAGGAGAAAAGTATATATGAAATTCTTGCTCTATTTATTCTAGCAAATTTCAGATCCCTTATTGAGATGTAAAAATGTAGTGATATTTTACTTTCTTTTCTTTATTTGTTAATTCATGGGACTATGACTAATTTTCATTAATAGGAGAACACATATGCAAATGTATTATAAACCCTATTTAAGTTAATTTATTTTTAAACAGGCATGTATTTGATTCCTCTTATATTCTTACTTTTACCATGGATTTCAAAGAGAAATCCATGTTAAAAAGTATATTATTCTTGATAATAACTAAGATCAACTTTTGTTGTAATTATATTCTTTCAAATCCAATGAGACTATAGCTGAAGTATCTATAGGACAGTTAATAATGTAAAAGTACCTACTTTACTTTTAAAATTGCATATTAAATAGTAAAATTCAGATTTATAAATAGTGAAAATTACATTTCAGTCTGAAAGTTAAGGTCATTTTTAGCATTTTTTAAACCTAAGAGTAGCTAGGTATTAAGTTTATGCCTAATCATCATCCAATTTGGAAATAAAAGTATAGGCTATCATGTATAAGGAACATTTTTATTTGAAATGTATTTTCCCCCAATACAAATATGGGAGCAAGTTACACTTATTACTTTAGCATAATTAACAGTTCCAACTACATTTGAAAAAATAAACAGAAAAATTATACAAGGTATTAGGAAGTCTAAAAATTATGCAATTGGAAAAAAAAAGCAAAATTTTTTCTATGCTATGACTATGTTGTTAAAAATTTTTGCTTTTAATCCTGCAGGAAAGGATTCTATTCATTAAACCAATGGTCAGACATACTAATCATTGCACAGCTAATTTGGTATGGTTATCAATTTTAATTGTGAGGTAAAAAAAGGAAAGTCAAATTCTAGGTTAATGTATCTTCAAGAATAGGGACAAGCCTAAGCAAAATTCAATAAAACTATATTCAAAATAATATACATCACTATTAAAAAGCATATCAATAAAAATTGTTTTCTTCATTGTCAGAAAATTGAAAATGATTTTACTCTAACACTTGCAATTTTCTTCACCTACTCCTATAAATCTTTTCAAAACTTGATATGCATAAAAATTGCTTGGAGAACCACTACTCATCAGTTAGAATACCTAAAATCGAAAAACCTGTAAATATCAGTAGCTGATGACAATGTTGAGTGACAGGAACATATACACTGCTGATGGAAATGCAAAATGGTAGAACCACTTTAAGAGACAGTTTGGTAGTTTCTTACAAGACTAAATGTAGTCTTAACCATGTAATCTAGCAATCATGCTCCCACATATTTATCCAACTGATTGGAAAGTGTATGTCCACAGAAAAACCTGCACATGATTGTTTATAGCATCTGTATTCATAATTGCCCAGAACTGGAGGTGACCATTATATCCTTCAATAGATGAGTTAATAAACAAAGTGTTACAAATCCACACAAAATTATATTTTTTCAGCAATAAAAATAAATGAGTTATCAAGCCAGGAGAAGCTATGCATGAATCTCATCTACATATTGCTAAGTGAAAGCAGCCAGTCTGAAATTGTCACATACTCCTGATTACAAACCAGGAGCTATGACAGCCAGGGCTTTTTTCCTAAAAAAATGGTTTTAGGAAAGAACAGGTTGATTAAGTGATGTATGGGGCTTCTTTAGGACAGTCTAACTTTTCTGTGTGACACTGCAATTGTGGAAACATCACATCATTTAATTTTCAAAGTCCATAAAACTTTTCAGCACAAAGAATCAACCTCAATGATATGTATTCATCAAAAATAATTTAGGAGCTCAGAGGAATCCAAGGCTATATTGTAATATATTTAAAACAACTCTTAATTTATTTATGAATACATGAGAAAACTTCAATAAAGGGGTTAAAAGAATAGCATGCTTATCTAAACTTTGTAAATAAGTGAAGCTGGTTAGATTAAAGGCAAAAGAAGCTATGTGTAAGCAATGAGCATATGAAAAGTCTTTGTACTGACTTCATAATTTTCCTGTATATCTAAAACTGTTCTTCCACATACAGACATACACACAAAATAGGAACATATTACTTAGATAATCAGATGGTGGGTACAGTAAGTACCCATATATTTGAGGATTACTGGATTTAGGGAATGGGTTGTTGGATACACAGGCTGGACTGGAAGTGATATACAAAGATCCAAAGCACCAGATAGATTTATAGTTGTCAAAATGAGGGCAGATGGTGTGTCCAGGTAATAAAGGCAGTCCAGGCTGACATCCAGCTCATAGTGAAACTTCTGGGCTCATGAACCCACATAGTGGTCACTTCCTCCATTTCCCAATGTATGACTGGATTGGCTAAACTTGGTAGTTAGCAGAACACTCAGATTAGAGCTTTGATCTGTGGGATAAGACTCACAATAGTAGGGAAAGCTAAATGAAATCCCCTGAAACTTCTTCACTAAGTTAAGTTAGTCTATCAATAACAATATTACTAGGCACAACTTCTACCATGATGGAGTTAATAGAATAAAGGGAAAAAACCCATAGGATCATCTCAATAGATTCTGATAATTTGACAGATATAACATTTATTTCTGATCAAATGCCAACAAACTAGAAATAGAGAAGAATCTCTTTAAAAGACATACTCAAAAAAGTTATAGCTAGCAATGTTATACTGGTATACAGGTAAGAACATGAAATAATGGATCAAAATTGAGATTTCAAAAATAAAGTATTAAATTTGGTTAATTACTTTTTGGCAAAGAAACTGAGATGATTAATCAGAAAGAAGGTAGTTGTTTCAACAAGTTGTAATGGGACAATTATTTTTATATGTGCAAAAATTAATTTAGAACCTTACTTCACAATGTATGCAACTATTTATTCAAAATGGGGCAGAAATATAAATGTAAAACAACGTTCCAAAACTTCTAGAATAAAATCCAGGAAGTACTCCTCAGGTTCTTGGGTTAGGCAAAAATCTCTTAAATACAACACCAATGAGATTCATCAAAGAAAGCATTATTTAATTTAACTTCAACATTGAATACTCCAGTGCTTCAAAACACATCATTAATAAAGTTGAAAAGATAGGCCATATTTCAAAGTCATATACAGGGTCCGGCAGAAATAAGGCTTGCTTGCCTTAGGTTGGTAGGGTACATGAATGTCTTACATGAGATGGACAGCAGTTTGAACATTTCACCTACAATGTCACATGGTGTGCTTGAGTGTGAAATTGTTATGTTACAGAATTACATGCTTATGATTTTATAGTAAAAAGGGGTGTTATTTGTGCCAGAACCTGTATTTAATAAAGGAGATTAGTATCTAGAATATATCGTTAACTCTTTCAAATTAATATTTAAAAGATAAAAATTCCAATTAAACAACAGGTAAATAATTTGAATAGACATTACATCAGCAAACTTATGTGAATGTCTAATATGCACATGAAAAGATGCTCAATATCCTTTGTAATTAGAAAAAATGCAATTGAAAAACATTGAGATGCCACTAGACACGCATAATAATGGCTATTATCACAAAGACATAAAACAACAAATGTTGGTCAGGGTATGGAAAAATATGGATAAGCTATGGAAATCAAAAGCAGACAATTGGTTGTCTAGGGCTGACAAGAGTGTGAATTGACTGAAAATGGCAGGAGGAAACTGCTGGGGTCATAAAAAGGTTTTACTATTGGATTTCAGTGATGGTTACATAGCTCCATAAATTTACTACAAATAATTTAGCTGTAAACTTGTTTCTCAGTTTATGGTACATCAGTGTTAACTCAGTTAAGCTATAAAAGATACCTATCACATCCTGGCGAGAAGTGGCAGAGCACAGTGCCACTCCCAAAGAAAGGTGGCCCCATTTATCTCTCCATTTAGTTCACTGGTCTGGCAACTCTACAGAATGTGCTCCACTCACATGTCTGCTGTGGGCTCAATGCACCTGTTATGGGTGGAATAATGATCCCTCAAAGATGTCTACGCCCTGACCCCCAGAACCTGTAACATGTTAGGTCGCATGGTAATGGGAAAGTAAAGTTGAAGATGAAATTAAGATTGATACTCAACTAAATTCTAAATGGGAAGATCATCCTGGATTATCGAGGCAGGCCCAATTTAATCAAAGTATTTTTATAGGGTGAGTGAGGCAAGAGTGTCAGTGTTAGAGTAATGCAGCATGAGAAATGCTCCACTGACTTCGAAGATAGAAGAAGGTAGTAAGACAAGGAATGAGGACAGACTTAAGAAGCTGGAGAAGTTAGAAAGAAAATGGGTTCCTCCCTAGAGCCTCCACAGCAGAATACAACCCTGCCAACACCTTGATTTTAGTCCATGAAACTTGTTTCAGACTTTTGACTTCCAAAACTGTAAGTAATAACTGTTGCTTTAAGCCACTAACTAAGAGATCAGTTTTAAACACAGCAATAGAAAATTAATGCAGTATCCATTCCCCAGGCTGTTGGGAATACAGACTACTGATGACTCAGATATGTCTCTAACTGGGAAATGTCCTAATTTGCAGGACATTATCTAGTCCATAGTTTTTCTTCCTTCCAGAGTGTGTGAATGATTAGCTGAAGTGGGGTTACAAAGGCCTCAGTTAACATAAATTTCAGGTCAATTTGTCACTCTGCTCAGGCCTACTTTCATTTCCTTAAAGGTGTATATCATGAGACTATTTCCCAATAAATCTTCTGCACAAAACTCCCCATCTTAGAGTTTGTTTCCTGTGTCATAGCTTCGTTAGCATAGACTCCACCTGGACTCTGCCACTTCACTGACAGCTACCTAAAAACCCATGTCTTAAATATCAGAAATTTTAAAAAGTCTAACTCATTAGTTTTCCATAATACACTATTTTCAGTTTTTCCTTCATTGCACATTTTAGTGCCTACATTTGCAATTGAGGACAAGGCTTTTAGTACACTCTGATTTTGCTAAATCAGTCTTTAAAAAAATGTATTTGACTGTACATTCAAAACAGTGGTTTGGGTAGGTGAGGCTGCAATTCAATGTGTGTGTAGAAACAACTTACGACACAGAAGTCTTGTGACATTTATTGTCAGGCCCAACACACTGTAGAAAAAAATAAACTTAAAAATTAATTTCGTAGTTGCTTATAATGTATAGATCCATGCACAGTGGAGGCATAACTACATTTTTCTTTGAAAACATTATTTTATATTGGTAGTTCAATACTAAATCCACATGGGAGATTTCTGTAGACTTGCCTGAACACTGTTATGCATTCAGTCCTCGTCCTTTTTGAGTGACATCACTCTAATTAATTGCTGTTCATGACTCACAGCTATCAGATACTGGGTTTCACCTGAATCAATAGTTAATAAAATTCATAAATCTTGCAGAGAGGTCCAGATTCTGAGAAGTACTATTATTCTTTCTTAATTTCTCCTCTTGGTGAAATATGGATAACTTAAAAAGTTATATTAGTATTATATTAGTATTTTTGGTCATATTAGTATTTTTACTATTTTCTTTATTTAATGAATTTTCATTGAGCATAATCAGGGAATCTTGGTATGTATTGGCAAGAAGTACATTTTTATTACTGAACTGCTTGTTCAAATCATTCAAAATTAGAACTGAAAGAGACCCCAGAGTGATTCCTACATGTCAGGAAATCTGTTGAGAGGAAAAAGTAGGTCTCAGTGTCCTCATTCTTTACCTAAGGAAAGAAGTCTTGAAAGTTTATGTGATCCCAAGGGTTATACAGCTAGTGGTTGCAAAGGCAGGATGAGAACCCAGGGCTAATGCTATTTCTACCAAACAAGACCTTAAAAGCTGAAGAAGGAAGAGGAAAAGGGGAATCAGGGGGATTCATAGTCAAAGAGAGACTTAATCCACTATTGTTGGCTTGAAAATGCAGAGGGCCATGTTGAAAGCATGAGGAGGAATTGAATTCTGCTAACAACTAGTGATTTAGGAAGAAGGCACCAAGCCCCAGAAGAGAAATGGAACTGTCTGACATCTTGATTTCAGCCTTATGGGACCCTGAGTTATGAAGTCAACCATGCCATTCTGGACTTTTGAACAATGGAAACTGAGATTAGAAATGGATATTGTTTTAAACAGCTAAGTTTGTGGCAATTTGTTATACAGCAATGGAAAATGATTTACTTATTCTGTCATTTCCACTGTATGATGCATGAGTAAAATATTTCTTTTCAGTGTTTTCTTGATTCTAGCCACAAAGACTGGGCCATCTAGAAAGGTGGGTACCCTCTACATATGGCATTCTGCTGGAAGGGCGATCCGATGTGGAGCATCAAAGTAAGGATGAAGTTGGGGACAGTGCTTTTGATGACTGATTTAGGCAGTTGTTGGCTGTGTATCTTTAGTCAAATCTCTGTCTTACATCTCATGGCTAAAAAATGAGAAAATTTCCATTATGATGATCTCCTACATGGTGAAGATAAGTAGAAACAATACTTATGAAAGTAAAACATGTATCATATTCATGCCAAAAGACAAATTCTAATTGAAGAGCTGAGAAGAAGAATGAAACAGGTCCTAAATATGTCTTTTCTATTATAGCCTTGTCTAGAAATCTCGACTGTCAAGGGCCTCCCATTTCAGATATCCATATACATCATTTCTTGGGAGATCCTGACTGGCTTAACCCACATTCATTATTGAGACTATGTTCAGTGAATTGTTTTCTGTTTTCAGCACACTAGAAAATAAGCATAGACTCTGCCTAATATTACATTTATTGAATACCTCTTCACTGTTATAGATGGTTGATAGGTGAAAAGTCTGCTAGTCACATTTACAACTCACAACCCTTACAACTCACAAATAAAAGTGTGAAGACATACTAAGTGCTGGCATTTACTAGTCTTAATACAAATATTTATCCGGGCACTTATTTTTTTAAGCAGGAACTTTATATTGGCAGTCCTTCCTTTGCCTATTAAATTAATTGTGGGAAGCAGTAATTTTTAAACAATAATAAAAGTTGATTTCTCCAAAACTAGTTTCACTGTGATTGTGGAGGTTGGTAGGTCAGTCAATCACAGCCACCCAGGTTTGCTTTAAGGAGACAGTCCGTGAAACTAACACAGCATGTCCAACTGTCAGACTCTTTCATTCACAGGATCAGCTGAGGTGAACAAAAATAGATAAAAAAATTTTAATTTTTTATGGCTATAACATAGGTGTGATAATAATACCTGTATCAGTCAGGTTTTAGCCAGATGTATAATAAAAGATTTATTAAAATTGGCTTACAACATTGTGGGGTGGCTAGGCAAATATTAATTCAACAGAACAGGGAAACTTGAGGCATTGGCTGTAACTTCTGCCCACAAGTGGAATTTCTTCTTCATTAGTGTGGCTCAGCTCTCCTATTAAGGCCTTTTAACTGATTGATCCAGGCCCACCCACAAAGAATGATCTACCAAGACAACAATATCACCTCTACGAAATTGCTTCATGGCAATTTTTAGATATTGTTGAACTAAATAATTGGTGACTATAACACAATCAAGATAACATCAAAAAAACCATCACAGCAACTTAATCACAGGCTTCTTTTTAACATCATGAAAGGGGATACACATGTTCGTATGCACGTGTGTGTTGGTGGATATCTGACACATTTTTTGTGTTCAGAAAATTCCAGCTATGCTTCATCTTGATTGCCTGTAAACAATTGGAATGAATGGTAGAAACCACTGAAAATGCTGCAACTCTATGTGTCTCTGAACTGAGGTGCTTTTCCTGGAATTTTTTTTTCTATTACAAAAATGTCTTTTGCCTCTATCTGATGTATTATCCAGTTTTATTTTCCACTGGGAGTAGCACTTAAGTACCACTTTAGATGGAAAAAATAATTAGAAAAATATTTTCTCATTTTTTGGGACTACAACAATCCATAGTAACAACGAACATTTAAGTCCTGTGTGCAGGTTCTGGTTTAGGGGAAATCAAAGCAAAGATCTCCCTGTAATCATACCTCTTACTTTCTCTCTTCCTCCATTTCCCTTTGCTCATTTTTCATCATCTGAGCATATGCTTCTCTGCACGTACTACTCACATGACTGCCTGGAACACTGTCCCCAAGACCTCATAATCTACTTGTACCTTAATTTCACTCAGATTTTCTTGCCCTTCAATTTATAACTTAAGCACCAGTTTTTCCTTGATGTTCCTCCAAATAAAGCAGGTGCCTTCCCTTGGGAGCTACCCTGTGTGAATCAATATATCATCATACTGATAACCCTGAATAATAAGAAAACATTTACTTGCCTTACTCTTTTAGTGCCTACCAGCTTCTATACCTTGCATTAACATGTAACATATATGTAATAATAGGAAAAATTGCTCTCAAGTGCACCAAGAGATAAGAATACCATGTGTGATACTAACTGTCCTTCCCTATTAAACCAACATTTCCAGATGTTCATCAACATTGCACTCACATACTACATTTCTTACTCAAAACCACCTCTGCTGATGGCCTTGTTTTCATCTTAATTTCTTTTGAAGGTCTCTAAGTACAAAAGTATGTTTCTGGATCAAATCTAGCAACATTGAAAAATTCACTAGTAATTGTTATTTGCATCAACCTCTAATTATAGCTTGTATGATAAATAGATTATAATATGTAGCCAATATGTAAAGCAAAAGTTGGAGAGTGAAGAAGGCCAACAGAAAAAAAACAAAAACAAAAACACAAACCTGGTTCATTTGAAATGGTGTGGGGGGAAATCTCTGTGGACACCCTCGCTTGCCAGAAAGATGAACAAAGAGGTCCTAGAGCGAATTAAGCCCGAAACATCGCTGGAGGCAAAAGTAACAAAACTGAAGCTGTTCTACTTCAAGCGCATGAGAAGGCAGAATTCTTTGGAAAAGACTATAATGCCCTGTCTGGGAAGTGAAAGCAGCAGGAAGACCAACTATGAGGTGGATGGACTCCATGTAAGAAGCCACAGGTACGGGTCTCCAGGAGCTGAGCAGGGCTGTTGAGAACAGGACATGTGGACACCACTCATTCACAGGGTCCCCAGGAGTCACAGCTGACTCAACGAATGTAACACAGATGAAAATCAGTTTCCTTAATATTTCTTTAAAAACTAATAAGCATTGCCTTACGGTCATACGTTGCCTCATTTATAGAAGCAAAAGTTTATTTCATATATATTTGTTTACCTGGGTGACGTGGGTGCCAGAAGCCCATCATCCCAGACTTCTCTAGCCAAAACCAGTCTTGGTCCTGTAACCTATCAAGAAAACCTCAGGCCTAATGGGCACTTTGCTAGTGAAACTCATAGTCACCCTGAGATACTGCCTCACCCCAGGGGCCTGGTCAGGTGTGGGTAATTGACTCTGGCTCCAAGGCTGTGAGGGGGTGGGACCACCTGAGGCTGGACAAGATGGAAATGCACGTGCGCTCTGTCATTCTGCAGTCCTCCAGAACTGGAGAAAGCAATTTAGGAGTAGGCCAGCCTCTGGAGCACCCTGGGCTTTCTGTTCCATAGTCTGGCGTTGACCAGGGTGGTAGCAACCCGTTTTCACTGATCATTTCTGAGCCACATATCCTCCAGGTCATTTTCTGTAATGTATGAAATAGTTCAAGATTTGCTAGTGAGAATTCCCAATAGATTATATTTGCAAAGTGGTAAAAATCATTAGTAACCTTGAAGTTACATCTGTTTAATTCTAAGGTATTTGCACAAATGCTTCCCATGAATTAATGAAATTTTAGATCTCAATTAAGTCTTACTGAAGCATTTACACTTACGACAAGTATTCCCTATGTGAAGAAAGGGAAGAAAAAAATGTGTGAGCTTTTTTTCTTTTAAATTTTATCTGCAAGTGTAAATTTCTATTTCTCAAACTAAAAAGAGAAAAAATGGAGTATATGTCTTGGATGATGCTTAGACACTATCGTACAAAGTTAAAATTTTCCTATATATTTCCTTAGGAATACGTAGGTCTTAAGTCCTTTAAAATATTTTCAGAAGAGAATTATTTTAAAATTTAAGACTTTGTTTTCCAGGGTACAGAAGAAACAGTGATATTACAAAGGAGTATAAAAATAACAGGAAATATGTCGCAGACTAGTGGTTAGATTTCTCAGTGGGAGGAAAAACGGTCATGAAAAAATACTTTGATTTGAAAAAAGAGCAAAGGTGAAATAGAGGCAATAACTAGCTGTATTATAGTATATACTCTCACACTTATTACTAAGTTTATTTTGTAACTAAATAGATCAAGTATTCAATATATCCTTGTAGAGTAAAAACAAGATACTATAATTTTACACTTTGATTTCAACAAAAATCAGTATTATAGCATTTATTTTGGGTTGCTTAAGGACTTACAATTTTTAATGAGTTAAAATTGAGACTTCGAATTTGTAGTATAAATATTCAGGATCAGGTTTAGATATATCTAGAATAAAATGAGCCTTGAGTGTTTTGAGCAAATTCTTGCCCTTCTTTATACAATATTTCTGTAACAGAAAGCTGAGGAAGACTTTTTCTGTGTTTTGAGAACTTCCTAGCACCATTGTGAGCTTAAATAAAAACCCTCTATAATTTGGTAGTGACATGACAACAATTGGGTCCAGAATCCTTAATAGAACCCATTCAGAAGTAAAAGATCCAGCATTACCTAAGTTAAATCACACTCAGTTCTCAGTTTCTCTCAGAATTTTGAAGCTCTTTATTCTTTTAGACTGCCAATCCCATGGAGCAAAATCTCTGATTCTCTACTCCTGAGCTAAGAACAGGGCCAATGCTCCCCACCCCTTATCCTGAAGTGACACCCTTCCATTACGAGGACATAGTGTGGGTGTACTAGCCACTAGTCTTAGCTAGCCTCTCTGACTATCAATTTTTTTTGCCTTATGAGTTGGAGCAAGGACAAGGACCTCAAAATTCTCAGCCTTAGTAGATCCTCTGCTCTTTAGGGGATAGGTTGAGAAAGGGAACCCCCAGGTTCGTAGCCAAACTAACCAAGAACTTAGCCTCTGCAACTTTTCACTAAGGTTTGGAGAAGAGAAATTTTGGTAGCCTGTCCCTCAGGTTGAAATATCATATTGGGAGCTGAGGGAGAGAGGGTCTTGTTTTCTTCTTCACACTGTCTAGATTGGAGATTCTGTTACTACATTTTTTAAATTAACAACTTCATTACTTTATTAGAGCTAATAAGTATATCTAAGGCTAGGATATTAAAGTGAGGAAGGAGGGCCAGCTGCTGGACTGGAAGTGAACCTTTCTAGGTTTGGAGGGATGAGGCATGGTATGGGCGTGCCTACTGCCCAGGGAGCGGCAGAGGACGAATTAGAGAGCCGGCCAGGGCAAGGTGTCACAGACTCAGTTTTCACCAAGATTTAGTAGATATTCTAAAATAAATGTTTATAATGTTCTGTATGTTCTGTAATGTTCTGTATGTTCTTAGGACAATTTTCAGAGACTCAATGGTTATTTTTAAAAACTTTTAATTTTATTTTTTGTATTACCACTTAGCCCCTATACCTTTGTCTCCCCAGAGCAATCACCACACTGTTGTCCATGTCCATGAGTCCTTTTCCCTTTTTTCTCCATCTTCCCCTCTCTAATTTCTAACCCCACCCCCATAGCTGTCATCCTGTTCTCTATCTATGAGTCTGTCTCTATTTTGCTTGTTATCTCAGTTTGTTCATTAGGTTCCACATATAAGTGAAAACCTATGGTATTTGTCTTTCTCTGACTGGCTTATTTCACTTAGCATAGTGTTCTCCAGGACTCTTCTATGCTGTCATAAAGGGTAAAATTTTCTTCTTTTTTTATTGCTGACTAGTATTCTTTTGTGTAAATGTCCCATAGTTGTTTTATCCACTCATCTACTAATAAACACTTGGGCTGATTCCATGTCATGGAGATTGTAAATAATGCTGTAATGAGTGTAGGGGTGCTTATGTTCTTTCAAATTAGTATTTTAGTGGTTTGGGTTTCTTCAGATGTATTCCCAGAAATGAGATCACTGGATCAAAAAGCAGGCCTACTTTTATTTTTTTAAATTATTTCCATACTGATTTCCACACTGGTTGCACCGATTTGTATTTCCACCAACAGTGTACAAAGGTTCTTCTTTCTTCACATCCTCACCAGCACTTGTTTGTTGATTTATTGATGATAGGTTTGAGGTCTGATGGGTTTGAGGTGATGTAATATTGTGGTTTTAATTTGCATTTCTCTAATGATTAATGACATTGAACTTGTTTTCATATGTCTACTGGTCATATGTATGTCCTCTTTGGAGAAGTGTCTATTTGTCCTTTGTCCATTTTTTTAAAGATTTTATTGATTTATTTTTAGAGAGGGAAGGGAGGGAGAGAGAGAGAGAGAGAGAAACATCAATGTGCGGTTGCTGGGGCCGTGGCCTGCAACCCAGGCAGGTACCCTGACTGGGAATTGAACTTGCGATACTTTGGTTCGCAGCCCACACTCAATCCACTGAGCTACGCCAGCCAGGGCACTTTGTCCATTTTTTAATTGGGTTGTTTGTATTTTTGGTGTTGAGCTTTGCAAGTTTTTTAATATATTTTGGATATTAACCCTTTATCAGATATAATGGTGAAATATGTTCTCCCATTCTTTGGGTTGTCTTTTTATTTAGTTTATGGTTTCCTTTGCTGTGCAAGAACTTTTTAGATTCAGTGCAATTCCTATCAAGATTCCAATGGTATATTTTACAGAACTAGAATAAATATTTGAAACATTTATATGGAACTACAAAAGGCTCCTCATAGCAACAGTAATCCTGACAAAGAAGAACAAAGTTGGAGGAATTATGCTACCTAGTATATAACTATACTATAAGGCCATAGTAATCAAAACAGCATGATACTGGAAAAAAAAAAAAAGCACATGGATCAATGGAACACAATCCGGAGTCCAGAAACAAACCCACACCTTTATAGCCATTAATATTTGACAGAGGAAGCAAGCACATACAATGAGCTAAAAATAGTTTATTCAATAAATGGTGTTGGGAAAATTTGACAGGTATATACAGAAAAATGGAACTAGACCATCTTTTTATACCACATACAAGAATAAATTCAAAATGGATTAGAGACTTTAATCTTAGACCCCAAACCATAATAATCCTAGAAGAAAACATAGGCAGTAAAATCTTGAACATTGCTCATAGCAATATTTTATCTGATATATCTTTCCAGGCAAGGGAAACAAAAGAAAAATAAACAAATGGGACTATTTCAAAATTGTTATTTTTTAAAATACTTTTCACCAGTCATTACCAGTGTTTTCCTAAGTCTGGCTCTGCAGAGCTCCTCTGCTGCCATCACAAATATCTAAATTATATAAAAGGATACTTTATAAACTCATTGGAGCAGATTACAAATTTTGAGGGATAATTGGAATATTGAATATATCAACCAACAAGGACTGAGCCAGTCAACTAAAGCAAATTGTTTTGTATGGTCCAAAAAATTCAAATATGGTCCTTAGTCCAACAGAAAAAAAAATTGAGAGTTGATCTTTCACACTGCCAAATATATATTAATATCATTAAATAAAATTGTTGATAATCTTGTCCTGCCCCAAATACTACTTTACCTTAATAAAATTATGGTCTATACTTTATCAATTGCATGTGTACTATATATGTGTAACATAGTACAGGAGATAGTTGTTTTATGGTACAGAGTATTTGGAGAGTACAGAGCTTCTTTGTCCTACCACTATGATCTGAATGACTTTCTATGGTTATCCTTTCAAGTTATACCCTTATCTGGAACTTGAGGTTTGATTAGATGATCTCTAGGTCAGTTGGAACTCTAACACCCTTTGATTTTATGAGATAATAGCCTGACATCCAAGTGCAAATGTTGAGGAGAGAGTTGGAGATAAGGGATTAGAAGCTGACCGAGAGTTCAGAAGTAGAGATTTATAGTAAAGATTGGTTATTATTGATTTTGTATTAAAAACAACCAACAATAGGTTTGCCTCTTGTAGAAAGACAAATAAAACAAGAAAATTCCCAGAAAAAAAGACATACAAAAATACAATGAAAATCACTGTTGGGAACCGCCCTGACTGGTATCAGAAGCTGAAACCCCCGCCTAGGCTAAGGCTAAGGGAACGCCCTTGGAACCATAAGCCAGCAAGGAGACAAAAGCTTATCTCCCTGGCAGGAATGCTGCTTCTGCTGCTGAACCCCAAAAAGCTTGGTCGGTTAGCCAAAGATGGGTAAGATTCCCCACGGGGGGAACGACCTAAGCCAGGCACGATCACTTTGGGAGGCCCCCCAAAAGAAGGACTTTGGGGGCTGCAGCAAAAGAGGGTGACGGACCCTCGCTCCTCGGCTTTGACATAGCCTGAGTTCTCCTCATCTGGGAGAAAATCTCCTTATTGCCTTGGTCCCCAGCTAAGCCTGAAACAATGACAGGGTGGTGCAGCTCTGTGCTGAAAAGGGGCAGATTCCCTGGGTGATCAGGCCTAAGAAAGAACATGTAAATTACTGTGAAACCTTCTTTGTTTAGAATGCTCTCAGTTGAATGAGAGGGGTCCAAGGAGGAAGTTTGTTCCTCAAAGTCTTACAGCTCTTTGACCCTGACTCAATAGACCAGCAGAGTTCCTTGTTTTCTATGGTTCCTTACTTCCCCCTGATAAGTACTGTACTTTACCTGAATTATTATGCAAAATGAGCCCAATAAAAGCAGGTATGGACGGTAAATCAGGGCCCTCCCCACTAGGGGGGGGTGGCCATTCTGTCCCTACTTCCCCACAGAAACTAGTCTTGTCTCTGTGCATGTTTGTGTTTTGTTTGTTGCGTGTTTTTCGGCGAGCCATCCGTAGCGTTCCGTGGTCACTGCTGGCCGGTGACCCATGCGCAACAAATCACAACATTTAAAAATTTTTGAACTTAAAGACAGAGAATTTCAAGAAGGAAAACTGATCTATAATGTCAAGAGTCAAAAATATCAGTAATGTACTTGGGAAAAAAGGACTTTTGACCTAATCATTATTAAATCGATGATAAAATTTCAACCAGGAAGACCAGGAAGGATAATAGTAAGTTTGCTGAAAATACAGGGAAAACTAAATAAAGAAGAATTGAAACATTTGAATATGAAATAAAGAGTGGTAAAACTAGGTTTTGGAGCTTTTATTACATATATACATTTATAGGCAACTAGTAACTGTAACACTTGAAAAAATTAGTTTAATAATTCTTTCTCTGAATTTTAAATAGAACTTACTTTTATTTATACTGAATTAACCTCTTTTGTATGTTAGAAAGAACCTACTATTTATTATTAATATTACTCTTAGAGTTGGTGTATAATTTATTTTACTATGATTATGTTTTCATGGGTAAATAAGATTCTAGCACACCCCTTTAACCTCTGTTTTTTAGACTGCATTTCATTTTTCTTTATGTAATTGAGTCACTTATTGTTACATATGTAGTTATATTTGAATGACTATACATAAAAATAATCAGGACATTGATTTGATTAGTTTTTCCTGGGTATAAGCAGGATATCCAAAATTTTGTCATCGTGTTCAAAGAATATGCTACAGCCTACACAGTTTAATTTTAAAAAATTACTCAAATGTGTGTAACTTCTATTACTTTTTCTCAATCTTCCATTTCTCACTTTGTGGTTTGCCACACCCCATCTGCAGCTAGGCTGTAATACTCCTACAATTTTCCTCAGCCTTCTCCTTGGCAAGGTTTCTTCTAAATGCAAGTATTGATACAAGATTCCAAATTCCTTCCCTGATTTTTTGTTTGTTTTTTAGTGAAACAACATCTGATTGATTCTCAGAACTTGTGCCTTTTTAATTGACTTATTGAGAAGAAAATTTATTATTTTATGGTGATAATCTTTACAATTTTCTTTAACTTGGAGAAGATACTGTGTAAGAAGGATGTGAGATCAGTCCTGAAACATTTGAAGCGTTATGAGATGGACAGGGAGATGTAGTTTTCAAAGTGTAGAACTTGAACAAACCAGTGGAAGCTGTATTATTTTGGCTAAGCTTAAGGAGTTTACAACAATGGGATGAATAGCTTCTGAGAGAAAAAGCTCTCTCTGAGCGATACTGATAGATCGTCTGTCAAACATTCTCTAGAGAAACTCCTTGACTAGGCAAGAGGCTGTATCAGATCAAAATTCTCATCTAGCTTGGTGACTTTGAAATGCAAGTATTCATGATGTGTGGAAAGGCATGAAACATAACTGCATGATTTTAATTACATAAGAATGGGAGTTTGGCTGTAAAGATACACACAAGGGACCTAAATGGACACTTCAAACGGGAAACTGCTTGAGATTATGGATGACTTTGTTCTTTGCTTCTTGTGTTTTTCAGTTTCCTGTTATATGCAGACGCTAACTTTTAAAAAGTAAATGTATTTTTAAATCCTAAAAATATAAGTAAATGAATGAGTCACCCAATTATTTATATATATATGTTTCAATCCACAGTCACTTTAAAAATCATTTCATCTACAGCTCTTACATTTCATTATGAGTTTATTACGAGGTTAAGTGAGGTGCCTAGGACAACTTAACCTAATGAGGTGTCAACTCATTAGAATAACCTTCAATGCTCAGTGTGCCTATGTGTGCAGCTTGGTGGGTGTGTTGATGGGAGAGACCTTGTTGCTGACGCATGTAAAGAATTACATATCAGCAAATCTAGTAGTATGTAATCAGTTTATTAGTGGCTCACTTCCATGGAAGAGAACAGGACTGGGTAGAGTAGGGGGTAAAAGAGAAAGTTTTAGGGCAAAGCAGGATGAGAAAACAAGAGTGGCTGAAGACCAGGGGGCAAGCCTCTGGGCAGCCTGAGGCCTTGTGCCCAGAGGCCCTGTGACCCATGAACCAAGAGCCAAGAGCCCCCTGTGCCCCTGAGAGAGCAAGCCCTTTGTTCTCAGGACTTATATAGTTGGTGGGATAGGAGGGAAAAAAGTTACATATTGATTAACGGGTAAATGTGGGGCCAGCTTTCCTGGGGGTTTGCTAGCCCAAATTCTTATTTTGCTCCAGACTCTATTTGATCATCTTGTTGTAACACAAATACGTGACAAGAGCCAGTTAATTAAAATTGGGGCACTTTCCAAAGTTATTTATGGCCTCTTTCTGTAAGTACCAGGGACTCCCTTATAAAACAGATAGTGACCAGGGGTAGGCAATTAACCAAAGTTGTTTTATGGGCTCTTTCTTTGGGCACGGGGGAACCTCTCCCACATTCAGGCCTTGGGATGAAAGCACAGTTTCAAGGCTTCCCAGATAGTGGAAATGCTACATAGAATTTCAAGGACTTTCCTTCTTTCTTGTAAATATAGTGTTTCTTGTGATGTTGGAGCACCTGGCAATATTATCAGACCAGGCTTAGGACTGCTGAGTTAGTGTGTGAGACTTGTCTCCTTCCTCCTTCCTGCCTCAGTTTACTTATTTATTCTACCTATTGGTAAAAGGCATTTTCTGGCAACCAGGGTGCTAAATGCTGGCCAGTGACAGTATTGCAGTCTCAGAGTTCTTCCTATGCTGTCTCCTACTTCAGGTGGAGGGTTAACAACAATTTACTGACTCACCTCAAGTCTACTCAATTGGAATTTCTGCTGATGGCACATGGAAATGTGATTCTGATGACCAACTATGTTTGGGGACAATTGACATTGCCAGGGACACCAGGTTGCTAGTCACATGTTCTTTCTACCATACTTTATTGCTTAAGTCCATTCTCCATGAAACTTGTGACAATTTTCTTTAAAACAGTGTTTCTCTGGTCAGCGAAATATGTGATCTACTCAATTTTATTTTAAATTGAATCAACATTGGTTGTCCAGTTAGTTTTCATCCAATTTTAATTAGAGACTATTTTGTGAAATATGGACATTAACAAGAAATCATCCTAATGTAGGATTAAAGAGTGAGGCCAACAAAAAACATACAGAAAAGAAATAAATGATTCAGTGTAATAAAATTTGATACAAACAGATTCTAATGTAAGAGCTGTTAACAGACACAGGGAAGTAAATGACTGATTTTTGTCTTTTTTTTTTTTTGCCTATTCCTGTAATTTCACTTAATTTTCCCTCTGACTTTAATAAATAGCTGCTAGGGATTTCTGCTGTTTTCTAAGACATTTTTTTATTATAATTGGCACTTGAGTATCCTGTATCAGTAGTACCTGCTTGTCTATTAAGCCATACACTACTTGAGGAGAGAAATTCTAGTTTATGAGAGCCTTGCTTGAGAAATCATGCTAAAAATTGGATAAATATAGCACAATTGAATTGACAGTGCTAATTTCAGAAGAATTTAATAAATTATATTCAAGAAGTGTAATTCCTCTACATTATGTTTCATTTAGTTTTTAATGATTACTTCATAATACTATTTTAATGAAACTTGTCATTTGATAATAAATCATATATTTTTCTTTTAAAGCTATATCTTGTCTTGTTTATGTTTAACTTGTTTATTTATTTAAGTGTAAATGCTTACATAAATCTTTTAATTCTTGTGTAACTTTAGCAAGCTAGTTTCTTTGATCTTAATTTCCTCATCTGTAAAAGGATTGGATATCCCTATTCCTTGTTATTTTTTAAAGGATTTTATTTATTTACTCTTAGACAGAAGGGAAGGGAAGGAGAGAGGGAGAGAAACATTAATATGTGGTTGCCTCTTGCGAGCCCGGTGCTGGGAACCTAGCCCACAACCCAGGCATGTGCCCTGACTAGGAATCAAACCAGCTATGCTTTGGTTCACAGATCCACGCTCCATCCAGTGAGCTACACCAGCGAGGGCCCTTGTTATTTTTTTAATATATTTTATTGATTATGCTATTATAATTGTCCCATTTATTTCCTCCTCTTTATTCCCTTCCACCCTGCAACCTGCCTCCCACCAGCATTTACCCACCTTAGTTCATGTCCATGAGTTGAACATATAAGTTCTTTGGCTTCTACATTTCCTATACTATTCTTAACCTCCTTCTGTCTGTTTTATACCTACCATTTATGCTACTTATTCCCTGTAACTTTCCCCCCATTCTCTCTGCTCCCCACTGATAACCTTCCATGTGATCTCCATTTCTTGAATCTGTTTTTGTTCTAGTTCTTTGCTTAGTTTTTTTTTGTTTGTTTGTTTTAGATTTGGTTGTCGATAGTTGTGAGTTTGTTGTCATTTTACTGTTCACATTTTTTATCTTCTTTTTCTTAGATTAAGTCCCTTTAACATTTCATGTAATAAGGGCTTGGAGATGATGAATTCCTTTAACTTGACCTTATCTGGGAAGTACTTTATCTGCCCTTCCATTCTAAATGATAGCTTTTCTGGCTAGAGTAATCTTGGATGGAGGTCCTTGCTTTCATGGCTTTGAATACTTCTTTCCAGCCCCTTCTTGCTTGCTAGGTTTCTTTTGAGAAATCAGCTGATAGCCATATGGGAACTCCTTTGTAGATAACTGTCTCCTTTTCTCCTGCTGCTTTTAAGATTCTCTCCTTATCTTTAATCTTGGCTAATGTAATTATGATATACCCTGGCGTATGTTTCCTTGGGTCCAATTTCTTTGGGACTCTCTGAGCTTCCTGACCTTCCTAGAAGTCTATTTCCTTTGCCATATTAGGGAAGTTCTCCATTATTTTTTCAAATAAGTTTTCAATTTCTTGTTCTTCTTCTTCTCTTTCTGGCACCCCTATGATTTGGATGTTTGTACGTTTAAAGTTGTGTAGGAAGCTCCTAAGCCTCTCCTCATTTTTTTGAATTCTTATTTCTTCATTCTGTTCTGGTTTTAAATGTTTATTTCTTCCTTCTGCTCCAAACCACTGATTTGAGTCCCAGTTTCCTTCTTGTCACTGTTGGTTCCCTGTACATTTTCCTTTATTTCATTTTGCAGAGTCTTCACTTCTTCCTCCATTTTGTTGACCATACTCTACCATTTATGTGAGCATCCTGATTATCAGTGTTTTCTACTCTGGATCTGATAGGCTGTTTATCTCTTCATCACTTAGTTGTACTTTTTCTGAAGCTTTAATCTGTTCTTTCATTTGAACCATACTTTTTTGTCTTGCCACACCTGTTACATAGTAAGGGGTGGAACTTAGGTGTTTGCCAGGGTGGGGCAACTACGTCACTGTGTTGTGGTGCTGTATTTGGGGAAGGGGTCGGAGAGGGAACAATGGCGCTTGCTTGAATCTCAGCAGAGCTTTCAGTCACTTCCTGCTCTACCCACAAGCAAATTGGACCCTTCTGGTGCTGATTCTTGTATGTGTGGGTTTGTGTATGTTCTAGGACCCTATGGGTCTCTCCAATGAATTCTCCTGTGAGGCTGGTTGTTTCTCCTGCTGCTGCAACCCCCACAGGTTTTTTCAGTCAGAGATTTTGAGGCTTTATTTCCCTGTTCTGGAGCCCTGGGTTGGGTGGTATGTCTGGCTCCCCAGTTCTTCTCCCAGTTTATCTGCACACAAATATGGGACTGCCCAGTCCTCTGGCCTCTGCCTTGCCGCTTGTCCTCTCCACTCCGGCTGCCCATCTCTGCCCCTCCTACTGGTCTGGATGGATGTTTCTCCTTTAACTCCTCGGTTGTCGGGCTCCCATACAGTTCGATTTTCTGGCAGTGCTGGTTAATTTTTGTTTTTAAATTTGTTGTTGTCTTTCCTTTTGTTGTGTGAGGAGGCAAAGTGTATCTACCTATGCCTCATCCTTTCTAATAAGGCATTCCAATGAAAGAACTTGCTAAGCAGAGAGATCGGCTTACAGTTATACCTTAGTATTGGCAAGTGCCTCAGTCAGGAATACAAACATAGCACATTTTCCCAAGATCCTAGAATAGAAAGTCCTATGTGTTTAATTACTGTATTGTTGTTCAATTACACTTGTTTGCATATTCAACAATGTCCCAGTATCATTCATTCACATCTTCTGACCTATTTAGTTATACCTACTTGCCATATGTATTTTCTGTTATTAACAATTTATTTAGTGCTTTAGGACCATGATATATACAATGACCTTCTCTCCATCTAACTAGAGTAAATTAATTTTATAGTCCAGATATGGCTGCTGTCATATTTTTTTTTATTGATTTCAAGTTATATAGAAGCTCCTTAATTTTTGGTATATCTTAAACATATCTGTAGCTTTGTATATTATTGTACCATCCCACAACCTTTCACTGATTTTCAGTTTACAAAATGTGTCAAAAAGAGCCCTTTACACATTTTATACTGCCTGTTAGTTCTTCTGAAGCAGCAAATGGTGTGAAAAACGCCATTGTTCATCAGGTATGTTGGAAAAGCAGCTGTTAGAATTTTTATTAGTTTTTTTTAGGGTAACAGTAAGCAATAGAGAAAAATTGGGATAACACACGTACATGCACAGTTGATACATTTTTAGCTATTTTACATAAGAAAAATAATTTTAGGTGAAGTTATCAAAAATGTTAGCAAACAGAATTATATGAGTACTCTCTGTCATTTAAGATGTAAAATCAACCTAAAATAAATTAGAGAAGAAATATATTAAAGTACCTCTAGAAACATAATACTTCCAATGTCAGTGAGTATATTAACTTATTCACATATAGAAATAATTCAGGGAGGGATGTGACCAGTGATTATTTATTATCCATGGATGATGAAAAAGGTGTATTCACAGAGTTGTTAGTAGTGGCCTCAGCTAATAGGCTGGGGGTGATATGGCCTTTTGGCAAAGACTCCATGTTGTAGACGGGCTTGATTTTGAAATGTAGTCTTATTCTAAAATAGTTTATCTAGAGTGAGACTAGTGTGATTATTAAAAGAAATTTTCTTTCTTTTTTTGTGATAATTCTCAAAGAAAAAAAATACAATGGTATGGAGAAAATTGGATTGTCATATCAGTGTGAATATTTAGAGTATTATGTGAGGTATGCATAAGATTTAATAATTTGGCTTTGTGGACTTAAACATTGGTATGTTATGATCTTAGTAAAAGGAAGACTTTTTTTCAGATACAACTTTGTTGTCAGTTTACTAGCAAACATCAGGCTTTTGAGCATTTAAGAGTGACCTATGAAGAAGTAAATTCCCCAGGGTTTTTACTACTTTTTAGGTATGTATTTCCTTTTTAAAATGATAAATTGCTACTCATTCATTCATGTTCTGTCCAATCTTGTAGAAATAGAAATACCACCACTAATTTTGTTCTATAAAACTGAGTGGAGTGTTCTAGGTAATACTAGGACTTATTCATTTACCTCATCATTTTCTTGAGAAAGACTAATCTTTGAAAGTAGCTGTTAGAGTAAAACAAATGAATACTGTTTAGAGAAGGCATCCTTTACATGAAAATTGTGAAAAGTTAGTTGGATGAATAAGTGAAAGGAGAAGAATTTTTCCATCAATGTAAGATACTTTGGAAGAAATACAGTATTAAAAAAAGTAAAAGATAAACAGGAAAAACAGTCTGCAACTAAGCAGATTCCAGCATTCATCATGATAGTTGTAGTTTATCCTAATTATGTGGTCCCTGAGAGCAAAGAAGGAAAGCATTGTATTGGCCTGATAGGGCCATAGAAGAACCACAAAAGCAAACTCATTAAGTTACAGGGTTTGAATGTATGGAAGCCCACTGTCTTTCTTAATAAAAATGAAACTGCGAGTAGCCAATGCAGGCAAAAGAGAGAATCGTCATATGGGAAAGATAGTTGAGTCTAGCATTCCCAGACAAGGTATACTTCCCTCTAGGACTCTGGCCACCACTACTACAATTTGTGTGTCCTCGTGTAAGTTACTTAACTTCTCTGTGCCCCAGGTTTCTCATATACTAATGAGTTTATTAATAAAATAAATAATGTCAACAATAAAAAGTCAAGAAGAAAAAAGAAAAAACAGAATTATAATTACCTGCACCTCAGAAAGTTAAGTTGGGTACTTGGAATCCATAGCCATTTTTCCACATTCAAAACAAATAAATAAATAGTTGATAAAATTAAAGAGGATAGAATTTAAAAGAATGCCTGGAATATTCTCACTATTATTATTAATGTAGTTGCCACTACACAGACCTTAGGGTGGTACTCTTGCCCCTTTAATATTCCTTCCTAAGAGGTCATTTGCATAATTGTCCCAAACAATCTATAATGAGAGATGTTAGAAAAGATCATTTTAAACTAAACTTTACTAAAGACTCGGGGCTAACAGAATAGAATACATGGAATGATAACCTATAGTTATATCATCTGGCTTATAAAATGTGCGTCTCCCATCTTCAGCTTGGACTGACTCTAAAGATCTATCCATATGCAGCTACTAGTTGTGGAGACATGGTGGAAGCCTTCATAAATTTAATTCTAGATAACCCTCCTTTAGAAGGGTTTTTCAACTCCTCAAAATCTAGTTGCAAGGACATGTTTTTCAAAAATAGCTGAAAAACTACTATTTGATCTGCTTGATGTATTAAACTCTCATTTTAAGTTTCTGTTTCCTCTCCAAGACTTTCTTTTTCTATAGATGAAGTAGAAAAGGCCCTCTTGGCTGTTCAAGGGAGAGTCCACAGTAAGCTTGTAGGTCAGGCTCTTACCCTGTGGCTGCACAGTCAGCTTTGTCAGAATGCAGCATGACTATGTAGCACCTGTGTGAGGATAGAAAGGTACCACTACTGATCTCCTTTCACAGGGTGGTCAAGGACGAGATTTGTGCAGACCAGGTAACCATAATGGGAGATCACTGAAGAGAAATCTAAAAGCTAAATTTGGCTAAAAGCCTTTCTCTTATAGGTTGAAGCATGTGAAATGTCTAACATTCGCCTTCTGGATTAAGACTGAAGTAAGATGCAGTCAAGGAATATGACACTTTATGGCAAAGTATGAGAAAAGAGTATTATATTAAAGCAAACTACTTTATCTTGCTTTTGTTCTGCACTCATCTGTGATAAATGCAGCAAGACAATAGACTATAGGTGACTGGTGGTTATTAATTAAATAGGCAGAACATCAAAGCTAAACTATCTACTTCTGCAAAATACCTTTAGTAAAAGAGAAGGACTTCTTATCATTGAGAATAACATTAAACTTATTAATAATTACCTAAAAAAAACAAGAATGAAGTCTAGGCTAAAATTCAAAAGCTCATTGGCCAACAATGCATTACTCTAACTTCAGCCACTAGTAAATTAAGTTCATTGCAAGTTAGTTTATTTATTAGATAAACCAGTTGGTAACAGAGCCCAGACAGAATCTAGGATGGGCTAGGATGGGCTGGATTGTGGACTGGGCCACTACTCTCTTGCCTAGGAGTGCTGTGATAAAATATTTTGACTGGATAGATGACAGTATGAACCAAGGATTGTAACCATAAGGCAGAGGGTCTATGGGGAAATGTGTAGACAGGAGAGCTAAGAATAGAGAGAAGGCAATACAAAGCTCTATTTTATTATCCTCAATTATATGAGTGACTAAAACAGATGAAAAATCTGATAAAGCTAGACAAAACTTAAGAGGTCAAACCTTTTGAACATTCCTGCCTAAAATTCTTGGACAGATCAAAGAGTAGCCATGCATGTGGAATTAAAAGTTTAGAAAAACCCCTAGAGTTATGGTAAGACAAATACATTAAGACAAGACTTATATGCTGAAAAAAAAAAAAGACAGGATTTCAGGTGTGATCCTTTCTCCCTCCCTCCCTCCCTTCCTTCCTTCCTATTTGTTCAGAAATGAACATATACACAAAAAAGCCTAATAAGGGAGAACAAAGCAGGAGACTGTCCTCTGTAGCTAGAAGTATTTATAGATAACCCTTTGGAGAGCACAGTTGTGGAGTGTCGGGGTCAGAAGGTGCAGTAGTCCTTTTACTGTGATGACATTCAGGAGACACTGTAGGCACTGCCATCTGGCTAGCACTAAACTATCTATAGTGAGCTTAGGCATTTACCATTGAACATGAGTAATGGGCCTGTGTTAAAAAGATAACTCTGCTATCTGTGTAATATATCAAAGGAGGTAATGAAATTAAATCCTTGCCCATCTTATCCAGATTGTGCTGGCCTCAGCTCTTTGCTTAACTTTGGGCAAAGACCCAGATATTAAATGTTATACCCACAGAGTATTAGAATTAAAATGTACCTTAGAAGTTTTTAGGCTGTAAGTTTTATCCTCAGAAGCATGGAATTGGACAGACACACAATATATACAATTGCTCATCTTCAATATTGGTCTTATAAAATGGTTTCTCAGTCACTAAAATGAAATGTGTAAGATTCTGAAATTGTATAAAAGCTAGGTCATTAAGAGCTATCTATTTCAGCTTTGCCTCTCCCTGACTTTGTGGCTGATGAAGTCAGCACATCCCTCTGGAGTCAACCTACTCCCTCAAAGGGAAATTGAATTTAATATAATACAGCATCTTCCTTGTCAGACTATGGTTCTGTGTGGGAGGCATAACTAATGCTCATTTTATAAGTCTCTTTTTATCTTCCCAGCCCTTTGTGGTTAGGCTGGACCACTGTATTTATTCTTGTCAATAGGCTCAGAATAGAAATGACATGGTTCACTTCAGCCAGAATCATAGAAGAGCAGAGCAAGAGCATGATGAACTCTGTAGTTATAACATTCACATGATATGGTTTCAGAGGTGGACACTTTATTGGCCTAGGTCCCTGCATGACAAAATAAAACAAAGTTTACCTACCAAGTAATGCCGAACATGTCATGTGAATGAAAAATAAATCTTTGCTATCACAAGTTACCAAGATGTCAGGGATATTACTATAGCACAATCCAGCCTTTCCTAAGTATTAAATGTTTTTTAAAAGTTATTTCTAAATATGATATGTTGACCCTTTCTTCTATTTCTATGTGTCCATCATTAATTTGTAAAAGCAACTTATAATAGAGGTCAATGTGATTTAAGACATGTTATTTTTAAAGTATTTTATAGATGCATTAAATCACAGAACTGGAAGAAATATTTGAGATCATTATTCAAATATCTCATTTTATGGTTATGAAAATGATATCTCAAGGAAAGTAGATAATGGCATTGACAAGTAAGAGTTTAGTGTCATTTAATACTCAAGTATTGATTGAACTTCAATTTCTATGATATTCTAAAAATTAATAAGGCAAATATCTGTCCTCAGAAAGTAGGACCTATAAGTAGGTCCTATGTGTTTCTGCATATAGGATTCTAAGTCATCTTGAAAATTTTAAAGTTTTTGGTGAATATTTTGGGGGTATATTTTAATAATTTTCTAAAACTTAGAATTTCTCTTTTATTTGGACAAAAAAAATCACAGTACTGCAATTATTTCCTCCCTTCAAGCTTATGATAGTTGACTTTAAAAACTCAGTCTTTTAAATAAAAAAGCAAAAAGAAATGAAGAGTCTTTTTAAGCCACCATATAATCATAAATCTTTTTCAAGGTCATAACAAAAATTATAAAGATTATCTTGACTTCAGTTCACTCAGTTTAAAATTTGGAATTATTAAATGACTTTTCTTTTGTCACATGATAGGTTAGTTGCAGAACTACACAGATAACATATATTTTTACTGTTTTTTTCCTATTCAGCCCTAACAACTACCATGTGAGTATGTGAGCAAAAATGATCACTCCTTCCCTTCTGAGATTGGGGGATGTTGCTGACATGTGGCAAGACCAGAACAAAACACTAGTCCTTCTCTCTTTTCATTTGGGAACCTTTAATCACCTTTATGACCTCAGGCAGGCACTTCTCATTCATGCCAGTCTTCTAAACTGATATATGGGATAGGTTCCCCAGTTGTTTGACAACGTAGCACTTTTATTTCTCTGTACTTTTCACAAGTTGAAATACTTTTGTAGTTATGCTCTAAGAACTCCACAAATGAATAAAATGTCTCATCAATCTGTTGTTCTTTTCACCTAAAATTTGTTTTTTCTGCACGGCTGCATTATTTTGGGTTGCTCAATATGGTAATAAAATTAAAATTTGTAAATAAAAATATATGGCTAAATTCATTTTTATTTATACAGATTTTCTAAGTTAGAGATATGTGAACAGATAGAGATATCTTCAACATTAATTTAGGATGCAAGTTTTCCTTCCAAGGTATGTTTTCTCATAGCTGGGAATCAAAGTGGTCAATAACTGTTGCAAATACGGAAAATAGGTGTCCAAACCTACTGACCTTGTGTGAACCTGCTTATCACTGCTAATGCAAATGAACGTTGGATTGATGTCCTGTAGACACTACAAAACAGTTGCTCACTGCAATTCAACATTCTTAACTATTTCAAGGTGTTACTGACATCAGAGAGCCGTGTGTCTCAAAACCCTGCGAAAGAGGATAATTTGTTGAAATTGTACCTTTTCTAACTTGTAACATACAACTTGAAATTTTGGAATTATTGGTTGGTCAAAGGGTCTGTTTAGTTTTTTTCTGTAAAATAAAAGACACATTTTTTATTTTCACCAATAACTTTATCAATTTGGGTATCTTGAGTATGTTGGCTATCTCCTGTGGTATAGACAGTTGATTGTTCTCAATTAATGTCTCCATTTACTCTCTGTCAACTTCAACTGGTCTCCCTGACCATGGAGCATTGTCTTGCAAGAAATTTCCAGCACAAAACTTTGCAAGCCACTTTTGACATGTTTGATCAGTCACAGCACCTTCTCCGTACACTGCACAAATCATTTTGTGTGTTTCAGTTGCATTTTTACCTGTCTTGAAGTAATAAAGCGTAATATGCTGAAAATGTTGCGTATTTCCTTCTGTCTTCAATATTAAAACAGCAACACAAAAAATTCTATAATTTGATAAGTTTTTGCAGGCTGATATGACAGCTGTCACAATACAATCTAACAAAATTCATTCATTGTTCTGAATGAAGTAAAAGACAACTAAGTGCTACTACAGCCATCTTATGCAAAACAAACAAATGATTTGGCCAACTCAATACTTGTATTAAAGGCAGCACTGTCCAATTCCTTTCCTAAATACTTTTACTTCCATGACTGTTACTAGTTTGATTCTTTTCTAACATATCTGATCCTGTCACTTCCCTGGCTAAAAACCTAGGGTGACTTCAAACTCCCCAGTCTAGCACTTTGTCTCCAAATTGATGATAAATCTGCTTACAAATCACACTTCTTTTTTTTTTTTTAAAGATTTTATTTATTTATTTTTAGGGCGGGAAGGGAGGGGGGAGAGAGAGAGAGAGAGAGAGAGAGGGAGAGGGAGAGAAACATCAATGTGCAGTTGCTGGGGGTTATGGCCTGCAACCCAGGAATGTACCCTAGCTGGGAATCGAACCTGGGACACTTTGGTTCCCAGCCCATGCTCAAACAAATCACACTTCTTACTCTTCCTTAAACCAAGTGTGTGTTCCCCTGGCCTCCTGTCTCTCCCTGACATCCTTTACTCATGTTGTTCCAAATTTTTTCATGTGTCTTTTCTGTTCTTCATTTGACTTCATCTTACAGCAACCACTTAATTTTTCATTTTATGTTTTGACCTTATCTTACAAACAATAGTTCACTCCCTCCCTCCTCAGAAGTCCTTTCTTGTCCTTGTCCTCCCTGCTTCCAACTGAAAGTAACATAACCCCAGCCCAATCATATGTCCTCATTTGAATTTCTCTGAACTTTGTATCTGCACTGACCCTTTTGGGTTTTCACAGTGTCCGGTAGACTCTTTGCACATTCTAAGCACTCAATAATATATGATAAAATAAAGGTATAAAGCATTAATGGGGCCTTTAAAGAACTATCCTCAGATGTGTTAAAATGGAAACAAAGAAACACTTAAAATAATTCCAGATTTTAAAATGTTTGTTCAGCAAATGATTGATTTGGGTACTGTGAGATTTTATAAAATGAGATTTCTTGATAAACAAAGGAAAGTAGAGAAGTATTTTCCCCTAATTGTCATTAGCAAGTGCAGTAAAGGAGGAAGGTGGGTTAGTTTATTATCTGTCAAAATCTTATCTTTTGTAAGTGGCAGTATTATAAATTGAGAGTTTTTCTAAACAGTCATATACAGATGTTGAAGGTAGAAATTGGACTGATTCTTTACAGATTAAAGTTATAGTTGGAAGTTTTATTTTTCTAATTAAATCTCTGGCATTTATTATAATTTTCCCTTTCTTCCAAAGTAGAATAATTAATCACTGCTTGTCCAATTTCAATATGGGTGAGATTTTATAATTAATCAGGATAGGATAACTTTTTCCATCTTCTTCACTGATGACTTGTAAAATCCTATCCATGAATCCCTTTAAAGAAAGCTGAGTTTACTTTTATCTAGCTAGCTAGGAAAAAAAATCAAGTTTACAAACATCAACAACAAATTAGTAGATAAACTGATGAGAAACACAATTTTCCCTTTCTCAAATGATATTTTAGAGGGAAAAATGAAAACAAAGAATTTTGAAGAAGTATTTAAATGAACAGAGAGGAATTTAATTTCCTTAAATTCTCAACTCTGGTTTCCTAGCTTTTTCCAGGAATGGCAACAAATGAGTGAAAAGGATTTTTAGCATTATAAATTTGCATTAATATGGACAAATATAAAATATTTGCTGTATTCCTTGATTATTTTTCTTTATTATTTTTCTTTATAATTTATACATACATAACTAGTGTGTTCTTTATACACACATAACTAGTAATTTAATTATGCATGTTGGTTTTCCTTGTGCATTTTCACTGTAATTCTTTGGCCAGGATAACTTTCAAAAAAGAAGAGATTGCCTTCCCTCTTCAAGGTCTCTGTGTGATGATTGGCAAGTAAACTTGGTTACCACACTTGACTCACACAGGCAATTTCTCCTTCATCTATACTTTTACATTTTGGGCAGACCCTTCAAAATCTGAAACTCTGAAGATGAAACATTTAGGCAAAAAAGGTTTGCAGTCCTTGAGATTCAGTGACCGCACATCAGTTTGTCTGTCTCTTTCAGGGCCTCTTTTCATTGATGTGAAAGCATTGGCTTAATTTGCAGAGCTGAGGACATCATTAACTGCAGCCTCAGATAAAACACTTCAAAAAAGCTCTAAAGCAGAAAACTTACAACACTCTAAAAACTTGAGACTTTTAAATTTCCCATCATTATTACAAAGTTCAAATCAAAAGTGAAGTCAGACTTTAAAAAAAGTCTATTCATAGAATATGATTTCTCCCAAGCCTCTCACAATTATTATTTTATAAGTTGCATCTTTTATTAGACAGGATGTCATTTAAAAAATCCTTGGGGAATTTGCTAGCACTGTCATGGTGATTCTGCTTGAACTTACTAAATTTTAAAGCTTACAAACACATTTTATTTCAGAGTTCAAGTGTTCTCAACTTATATAAATTCACAGTTTATATATATGTGAATATATGTGAATATGTAAATATATACGAATTCCACCATAAATGTAGTCACTTGCTTATGTAGTAAATGTGGCCACTCAATGGAGAATTATGATGTTTTTTCTTTATTGAAGTATAGTTGACATGCAATTTTATATTAGTTTCAGGTGTACAATAGAGTGATTCAACATTTAAATACCATGTGAAATGATCACCACATTCAGTCTAGTAATCATCTATCATCAAAGTTTTACAATATTATTGATTATAGTCTTTGTGCTGTATATTGCATCCCCTTGACATAATAACTGAAAGTTTGTACCTCTTAATCCTCTTCACTTATGTCACCCATTCCTCTACCCCACGCCACTCCCCTCTGGCAACCATCAATTTGTTCTCTGTGTTTATGAGTCTGTTTCTGTTTTATTCTGTTTTTTATTTGTTTTTTAGATTCCACATATAAACAAAATCATACAACATTTGTCTTTCTTTGACTGACTTCACTTAGCATAATACCCTCCAGGTCCATTTATGTTGTCACAGATGGCAAGATTGCATTCTTTTTTATGGCTGAGTTATATTTCATTATGTACATATTCTATTGGCCAAAAAATTTGTTTAGTTTTTTTCCATAAGATGGTTCTAGTAGTGCTTAGTTGTCTTTAACTTTATTCAAAACAATTTTGTTAGATTGTGTTGTGACAACTGTCATATTGGCAAAAATTTAAAATAAATGTATTACAGTGGTGAATTTTTGTGTAGCCATTTTAATATTGATGATGGAAGAAAATATGCAATATTTTTGGCATATTATGCTTTATTATTTCAAGAAAGGTAAAAATGCAACTGAAACACACAAAAAGATTTGTGCAGTGTATAGAGAAGTTTCTGTGACTGATTGAATGTGTCAAAAGTGGCTTGTGAAATTTCATGCTGGAGATTTCTCTCAGGACAATGTTCCACAGTTGGGTAGACCAGTTGAAGTTGATAGAGATGAAATGGAGACATTAACTGAGAACAATCAACTTTGTATTACACAGGAGATAGCTGACATACTCAAAATGTCCAAATCAACAAAGTTATTGGTGAAAAGGAAAAATGTTTTTTATGGTAAAAACTAAACAGACTTTTTTGCTGATCCTATCCTGTATGTATACTATATATATCATATATCAAATATACTTCCTACCTATATGTCCTATATATTCTATATATATCATATATATATATATTCTCACATGTTACTTATCCATTTGTCTATCAATAGCCACATAAGTTGCTTCTTTATCTTGGCTATTGTAAATAGTGCTGCCGTGGACATTGGAGAGAATTGCAGTTTTCTTATAGTAAATAAAAATCTGAAGTATTCACACATTCCAATTCAAATTTGTTCATTATTTTCAATATCTACAACTACTATCTTATTCACACCATCCATATTTCTTTCTAGGAGAGTTAAAAAGTTTCACAAGTCTTGAGAAGCTATTGCACATTTTTAATCCTGAATTCAGGGTGAGTTTCTCAAATACAAATTTGATTATGACATTCTTGTATTTAAAACTCTTATACCTATGTTTTGCTAGGATAATGTCCAAACTTTTTAAAAGTTGCCAAGTCCCTGAGATGGCGACTTTGTAAAGCGTTGAGTACAAGGACTTCCGTCCAACCACATGCTGTATCTCTCTAGTACGGTATCTGGCAATCCTGAACATATGCTTATGATACAGAACATTTGTAGAATGACTATTGAATGAGTCATAGGAGTAGAATCATCTCATCTGCTACATTTCTAAATATGTTCTCCTCCATCATTAAAAAACACATCCTCTTACAACTTTGTATCTCTCTCTTCCAAGTGGAATTTCTTGAAGTCTATTTTTGTTGTTGTTTTCTTATATACCACTAACTCCTGTAGATTTATTGAAGTCTCCCTCTTATATTTTTACTGCACATATACACTATCATTTTATTGTTGTTTTTTAAATTTTAACATGCAGACTTAGTAATCAGTATTTTTTACCATAACTCCAACCAACATAAATATAGTAGTATACCTTTATTTATATCTTCCATATTCCACTTATATGCTCTGGTTGTTCAATATTTTAGGTTTAACTTGTTTTCCTTTTTTCAATCTCACGAATTTGACATTATACAGATGGTTTTAAACAGTCATCATTAGTTTAAATTTTCCCATATAGTTACTAAATTCTGTAGTTGTCATTTCATCTTGCATCCTTTCTTTTTTAAGACTTTATTTATTTATTTTTAGAGAGGGAAAGGGAGGAAGAGAGGGAGGGAGAAAAACATAAATGTGTGGTTGACTCTCAAGTGTCCACCCTCTGGGGACCTGGCCTGTAATCCAGGCACGTGCTCTGATTGGGAATTAAACCAGCAACTTGACTCTTTGATTTGCAGGATGGCACTCAATCCACTGACCCACATTGGCTGGGATTCATCTTGCAACTTAATTGTGGAATTTTTGTGTTGTTCCTGAAGTACACCTCTGTAGTCAAGTTCTCTTGATGTCAAAATTTGTTGCTCATTATAGCTTTGAAAATGTCTTCATTTTGGCCTTGTTCTTAAAAGATATTTATAATGGGCATGTGATTTAAGATTGAGTTATTTTTTTTTTCAGCTCATTGAAGATGTTAACTATCTTTTTGATTCCTTTGTCATTATTAAAAAGTCAAATATTAGTCTAATTGACTGTTTTGCAGGGAATCTGTCTTTCCTCTCTAGTTGTTTTTAGGATATTTTATTTATTGGATAAACTGATTTTTATACATTCAAAAACATTAAATATAATTTTCTATTTTATGATCACTATAATATTTAAAACCTTTGTTTTATTTTTTCCTGTTTTTGGCTGTTACTACTAGCTCTTGTTCATTTCATCTTTTATTCCTACATATTTCATGATTTTTTTTATTGTGGTCTCAAATTTCTTGAATTTAATTTATGGTCATTCTTTGATAACTGAGTAAAAGTTGATTTCCATCCAAAAAAGTTTTTACTTGAATCTTCCAGATACTTACAGGCAATTGAAAAATTCAGATATCTTTTTCATCTTAAGAATTCCCAGCTCATACAATACACCAAATTCAGAAAATGATTTCTCAGGGATTCAAATTATGCATTCAAATTTCATGGGAGGTTTTTGTTTTTGTTTTAATATTTTAATTTCTGTTCTACCCAGAATAAACAATAAAATTAGTAATTATATTTTTTACACTATATATTGTTTATTTTTAGTTTACATTTAGGGACCTCAGCATTGTATAGAACCTCTTTTTGGATTATGTACTCAGCTCTATCATTGTCCCTTGCATCATGATCAGTGAGAAGTTTATTGTTAGTAGAGTTTGGAAGAAACCCCAGAGCAAAATATGACTTCTGTGAGCTTTTCACTCTGACTTTCCACTTTTACTGTGCTGTGAGGCTTCTGAATATTTATTTTTAAATTTCTCCTTAGCTCAGCAAAGGTTATAGAATAGTTTGTGTTAATATATTTTAGCCAGCATTATTAGTTGTTTTTGGCAGTAGGTTTATTTAGGTTATTTCTTTAGTCATTCTTCAGGAACCAGGTTTTTCCCTTTATGCATTCCTCTCTAAATCTTTTGCCTATCTTTGTTAAATTGCCAGTGGCAAGAATGATTTCTTTAGAAAATAGGCACTTTCTAATTTAGGGCTCATTTGCAGTCTCTGTCTACTCAGGTACAGTTGACAAAAAAAAAATTCCACAGCAGGATTCTCTCATTACTTACATAATTTTGACTTACAAGTCTCAGTTTTTTATTGAGTCATATTTTTCTATCCTTTATTTTTGTTGTTTCCATGTGTTATGGTTAATTTTGTGTGCACTTGTCTAGGCCGTAGTGCCCAGTTCCTAGATCAAACAGCGATCTAGACGTTGGGATGAAGGTATTTTTTAGATGTGATTAATATTTAAATAAGTAGGTTTTGAATAAAGTAGATTGCCCTTCATAATGTGGTTTAGCCTAATCCAATCAGTTGATGGCCATAAAAGACAAGACTGAAATCTCCAGAAGAGAAGGGAAAGGCACTCTGGCTCCAGACCACCTTTAGATTTAGTGCTGCAATGTGAAGTCACACCAGAGTTTCCAACCCAAAAGTTAGCTCCATAAATTTCAAACTAGCTAGTCTCCACAATTGTGTTAGCCAATTAATTTCTTTCCTAATTCTCTCTCTCTCTCTCTCTCTCACACACACACACACACACACATATTTCTCTAAAGAACCCTGGTTAACGCAAGTTTGGTATTTCTAAGTAGGGTGCTGCTGTTATAAGTACTAAAAATATGGAATTGGTTTTGAAATTAGGAAATGAACAGAGATTGAGAGTTTTGAATAGAGTGATTTAAAAAAATCCTCAATTTTTTTAAAGAGGTTGTTGGTATAAACCTGAAATATCAGAATATTCTGCTGAGGGTTCAGAAAGATGAGAGAAGAGCTGGAGAGAAAGCTTTTTTCGTCTTTAAGGATAAATATGAGTATATCAACATGAACAGAACGTCCCTAGGAATATGAATGTTCAGGAGCTTCTAGTGAGGCCTCAGACAGAAATGAGGAACGTGTTACTGGAAACTGGAGAAAGGACAATTTTTGTTATAAAGTGGCAGAGAACTTGGTTAAATTGTGTTCTAGTGTTTTGTGCAAAGTAGAATTCTTTAGCAATGAAATTAGATATTTAGCTGAAGAGATGCTAAGCAAAATATTGCTGATTCAGCTTGGTTTCTTCTTGATGCCTATGGCAAAACTTAAGAGGAGAGAGATACATTGAAGAAAGAACTACTGAGCAATGAGATGATTTGGGAGATTCTTTACATATTAAGATAGTTCTAGGAACAGGAATAAGAAAGCAGGATCACTTGCTAAAGATATGAGTGTGGCTAATGGATCCAGTCGACCATCTTGGCAAAAAATAGGAAGAGAGACGCAGGTGTCCAGGAAGGATCTGTGGAGGACCCTTTTGTCTAGTGGCCTGAGCCTCTAAATTGCATGGGAGGCCAACAAAGGTTTTGAGAATTTTATCCCAGCAGAAACTCTGCCAGCTTAGACTGAAAGGGCCAGAGAAGGAACAAAGTAAAGGCTGTCGGACTTCTGGTATCCTACATGTAGGACTAATAGAGATATCTGGTGGCAAACCTGAGTTATCCCCCAAGAAAAGGGAAGAGTGACCCCACAAATGGTTCAGAAGTCATTAGGGCTGTCACTGACTACACAGGCCTAGAGGGCACAGGCTGTAGGGTGTGTGGGGGACAGGACCATCTTCCTATTAGTTCCTGGGGGTGAGGCCACATTCCCAGTTCCAGAAGGCCTTCTGCCAAAGGCTGCAGCCACCAAAGCCAAAGCCAGGACATTCAGCCCAAAAACATTGTTCTCAAGCTTTATAACTTATGAAATTTGCCTTGAAGATTTCAGACTTGCTTGGCTCCAATGACCCTTTTCTTCCATTTCTCTCCCTTTTGAAGCGGACTGTCTATTTTATGCTTGTTCATTATTGTAATTTGGAAGCAGGTGACTTATGTTTTGGTTTCACAGGTCCATGACTAGAAAGGAATTTTGTTTCAGGATGACTCATATATCAGCTCTTACCCATAGCATATCTTAGATAACAATTAGATGGTATTTGGGACTTTGATTGATGCTAGAATTAGTTAAGTATTTTTTAAGTGTTGAGATGTGCTGAATATATTTTGCATATGAAGGCATGAATTTTGGGAAGCAGAGTATGGAGTGTTATGGGGTAAATAGTGCTCCCCAAATTCATGCGTTGAAGTCCTACTCCCAATACTCCAGAAAGTTACTTTAAGATAGGATCTTTAAAGAGGTAATCGAGTTAAAATGAGAACATTACCATGCACACTAATTCGGTGTGACAGGTGTCCTAAAAAAAAGGAAGAGTTGAGCATAAAGAGAGAGAGAGAGAGAAAGGGAGAGACAGACAGACAGACATGCAAGATTACGAGAGAGACATGGTGAGAAGATGCCTGTCTACACTGGCTATCTACATTGTGTATATAACTGAGGAGAGGCTGGGGACACACCCTTCCCTCACAGCTCTCAAGAAGGAACCAACCCTGCTGACACCTTGATTTTGGACTTCCAGTCTCCCAAACTGTGAGGCAATACACTTTTGAGGTTTAAGCCACCCAGTTTGCAGGACTTTGCTATATCAGCTTTAACAAACTAGTCTACCAAAGTTCTATCTCCAGTCCTTCTTTTCTGTTTATCCAGTATTTTAGGAAGAAAGTATTTGCTCTCAAGTTTTATAACATCTGAATTTATTGTACTGTGTCAAACTGTGTTGATGACATATACAGTATATCTATTTCAAATTCCATTTTTAATGCTTATTAAACATCTCTGCCTATATGTTTTATCAAAATGTATCTACATAAAATGTTCCCTATTCTGATCATAATTTTCTTATATAATTTATTTTGATTAAAGATGTTCATTTATTTATTGCCTTAGTATTACATTAAGCTTTTCCTCTGTTTCTTTTCCATATTTAATTTACCCAAAACACAAGTCTCAACAAATCTATCTTAATATCTCTGCCATCCTTAGTTTAGTTTATCAACATACCATTGTGTGTGTGTGTGTGTGTGTGGTGTGTCTGTGTGGTGTATATATATGTTAAATTGTGAAGCAGTACACTATAGCATTATTTAGATTTATGTTTGAATCTAAGATGTCAGGAGGATTATTTAAGTATCTACAGTCTCTGTTTATTTGTTTATAAACATAATGTTTTAAGAAATTCAAGTCTGATTATGTAAATTTTCTGATTAAAAATTAAGATAAAAAGTAATTAGAAACTTTATGCCCATAAGAAAATACTTAAATTTAGATTAGGAAATATATTTATTTTCAAAGCTAGTGCTCCTGCCTATTCCTCTAGAGTCCCACTTTCTGCTCACATTCTATGTACAAGAAATACTAAACTATTTTTACTTTCTTAAAAAAATATATATTTCTTACATATTTGTGTGTTCTTTCTGCTCACAGTGTCTTTTTGCCATTGTAGCTGCCCAGCAAAATCTTCTTACTCTTTTCAAAGTCAAAGATAAGAATGTTCTCTTCTGGCAAGTAGTTTCTGAACTCTTGCATTTACTCATTTCTCTGCTCTTTGTAAACAATGGTCATTGTCTGTGAGAACATTCATTGTTTACAAGTAGTTTTTGTTTACAAATATTTATCTTGTTTTGAAAATGTGGGTTTCTTGAATGTTTCTTGAATGTGTTGTTTTTGTTTCGATTTCAAAGCCTGGACATCATTTGTTGTCATTCAGAGTCAATAATTCCTCATCATGTTAGTGAACGAACTTACTGATTGCATGCAAACTAGATGACTCAAGTCAAATTAAAAGTGCTGTGGAGGCGACAGAAGGAACCTGAATGTTGGACAAAGTATAGTTTGCCGTTATTTCTTTGTAACTGTAAAACATTTCGTAAGACTCAAATTAAAATGTAAATCATAATCATTTAAGTGACAATGGTTAGGTGCTAATTAAGTCATAAATATGAATATAGTTCTGTGCTAGCTATGATTAAAAACTTTTGTACTTTGATGATATTCAGAAAATAACCAGGAATTTCTCAATACTTTATTATGTTTATTTTTCTAGAGAGAAAATACAACCATATCTAATTAAGTTATTGTTCGGGCTGGCTGACACAGGACTCATTGCTTTTACCCAATGACTATATATTTCTTTGCTTGGGGTCATAAGTCTTGATTTTAAAATTTAACTCTTATAATTTCCAGCTTCCTAGTGAATGGGTTCCTCCTTCTAATCACACAGTGGAGCAACATTCACAACCCCAGCTCTGTTATCAAACGTGGTAAACCCTGAATAATTCATGTCATTTCTGGTTGCCTCATTTATAAAATGAGAATACCAATGTTTACATACCCTACCTTTCAGGAATGTTGTGAAGCGTAATGACAATAAATATTGTTGAAACATTGGAAATGTGAGAAAACAGTTTAGACTGGGTGTACACTCTATGTTGGGCTCAATGCAATCTGTTTCAAGCATCTTACAATACCACCTTCTTCAGCTTTAAAGGGACTATGTTGTGCCTGCCTTTCATTGGTTATTTATAAATACAAAAATGGTTTTTCTATTATCATTGCTTGAAATATGTCATGTTCTATAAACAGATTGGAAATATGGTTGGAAAAAAAGAACTTTTAAAATCCATTGGAATATGTCTTTTTAGCTTACCAGTCAGTCAGGTGACATTAAATTATCAGGTGAATTTCAGTTTTATAACTCCATTTTTATTCTGGCATCCATAATAATGCAGAGATACTTCTAGTGGAACTGCCATGAGTGGAGATATGATTTTTAGACCTTTGCCAACATATTTTCTGATATTTTAGGTGAATTATCAGATAAATTGTTTTGATGTTACATAGTCATCTAACACTTTGGCTTGTGGAATATCTTATAGCTGTCAAACCAAACCTTCTTTCCTTCATAAAGCATGAAATTGTTGCTTTGGCTTACAAAGCTCCATCCCAGAATCCAAATACTTCATATGACCCAGTGAGATAGGTGTATCAAAGTTCACTGAAGCTTGGTAAATTTGATCCGCTTCAATTCCCACTCCCCCATAGCTATTAGAGTTCCTTAAGAAAATCTGATGCTTCCTTTTTCAAAAATACACCAGCATCACAAGTCAGAGATAGTCAGGTCTATCAGTGTATTTTCTTCTTCTTCTTTGGAATCCATTTGGTCCGTGTGGGCTGTGGGCTTAGGTGTAAATCCTTCTTGGTTTCTGCATGTGTGGGGCAGAAGTCAAGTCCCTAGAGGCACTTAAAAGCTGCCAGTTTGGCCTTGATGTTTTAAGGGTGAAGGATTTTAATAGTGAAGATGGTCATGGTTCCTAAAATGCTAATTATTAATATTCCAATTAGCTCTAAGAGAAATCATATATAGCACAAGTTTGCAAGAAGACAACTTGCTTAATTTACAATATTGTTAAAAAACAGTTTTGAAATATACCTATGCAATCACAATCTGGTCATTAATTTCTTTAGTTAGAGCTGAATCTGGCTGACATTGATATTGTGTCTCTATTAATTCCCCAAATTAAAAATAAAGTCATGATTTGAAAGTACTTAGAAATCAGAACTAAGTACTAAGTGAATAATTCCCTTTCTGCACTTTGAACTAACCATGATGTTTTTGATTTGACATTTTCTTTCATGGGAAGACCTGCATATCACATGGAAGTAAAGGGTTGCATTAAGCCACTGACCTACTCCTAATATTAATCATTTGAAATAAGCTACAAATCATTGTGTTGCTTATAATGATTGAATTCCTTGATTGATCACTTGTTCTTAATGGATTGTTTACCCTGCCTGTGTACAGTCAATATCATTTCTACCCCTAATCTAGTCATTTTTAAAATTAGGAAAGTAGGATTTTTTTGTTTGGGATTCATACCAAAATCATGCTAATTCTATATGCACTACTATTTATGAGAGCAATCAAAGATAACTTTGAGAAAATGTATTGAAGATTTTAGATGCTAACCAAAGGATCTTGGGTTTTAGTATATAAATAACAGGAAATCATTGGAGGCACTTGAAGGAAGGATAAATTGGAAAATGAAGGCTTTTTCGGCTCTTTTGAGATATAGTTGACAAACAACATTGTGTAACTTTAAAGGGTACAATGTAACGATTAGATATACATACATATATATTATAAATAATTACCACAATAACATTAGTTAACATATCCATCACCTCACATAAGTAACTATTTGTGTAAGTGTGTGTGGTGAGAATATTTAGGATCAACTCTCTTAGCAACTTTAAAGTATACAATACAGACCTGTTAACCGTGGTCACCAAGCTGCTTCTTAGATCCCCAAAACTTATTCATCTTATAACTGAAAGTTCGTATGCGTTGACCAACATCTTCCAATTTCCCCCATTCCCCAGCCCCTGGCAACCAACATTCTACTCCCTTTCTGTGAGTTTCTTTGTTTGTTTTAATTTTTATTTTTTGTTTTTAGTTCCACATGTAAGTTAGAACATATGGTATTTGTTTTTTCCAATTTATTTCACTTAGCATAATATCTAAGAGGGCTATTTTTTTTTTAAGTTGGGAATGAGTATGTACATATTGGTTATGTCTGAATTAAGTAAATTACTTGCCCATGATGAAGTTCACAAATATACTGAAAAAAAAAAACTGGCTTATAGTATTCTCTTGGAAGGGGCCAGGGAGGTATTGAAAGCATATCCAGCAACTAGTGGATCCTAGGTCACAGTCTGGGATTCCTACTGTTTTAAGGATTCAGAATCATTGCAGAAAGTGGAAGCTGTTTGAGAATCACCAAGGATGTCAGGAAGCTTTGAGAGTTATGGGGAGCCACCTAAGAAAGGTTAATATAGATCAGTAACTGCCTTAATTAGGAATATGACAGGCACACATGCACAAAGGAGCTCTTTCGATCTTGAGTAAAGTACATTTTATTAAATTTCTCTTCAATATTTACCTTTATTTACTGACCAAATATTCACTAATGCTTACTGCATTACAGACAGTTTTGAGCCATCAGTAAACAGTTGTAAACTAAATATAAAAATCCTCTTCTGTCATCGGATTTACATTGTGGTCAGGTAGATAGATGGTGGGTGGTGAAAACAATAAACCAGTCCACATGGAGATCAGGGTAGTCTTACAGCAATAGGGTCAGTTGAGTGGAAGTAACAGAGGTGGGATGAGTTGAGGAAAGGGTGGAGCATGAGGAAGTGGAGATTGTGGCAATAGACAACTCCCCAAGAAATACTGCTGCAGAGAAGAATGAAGAACGGGCTGTACATGGAGGGCAGTGTGTTGTGTACGGAGTTTTCTCTAGGATATTTGGACATGAATGGAAAATAAAGTCTTAAATTTGACAAGATACTCATGATGGTTTTGTTTCATTAATTATCTTTGACTTTTAGAAAATAGACTAGTGTGGTTTCTAGTGTCATTAAAATCTTAAATTGACAACTATTCAATTCAATTCAATTAAGTGATACATGTGGTCAATAGATTTTGATGCTCAGAGAATTTTTTAAATCATAAAGGAAACAATAGGATTAGATAGTATTTTGAAAATAAAAGATACTATGAGAATTTTAAACCACAGTTATGTTATTTTAGAATTACAATATTGTGATTTAGATAAGACTTTCCCCCAAATGTGGATAGAAACTACAACCTGCTAGTCTCAAAGGTATTTTTGTGTGCTTACAATAATGTGTTATATTTTAAGGGCAAAAATATGGCATTGTTTTCAAAAAAGTACCCAGAAATTCTTTTTCAGGAAGATACAGAGCTGTAAGTTACTGTCTCAAATGACTGGAAATGTGGCTTTCTATATTGTAGATGACCTCTTTGCCAATATGAAAAATATTAGTAATCTCTCCTTTTGAAAAACTCATTTTTATTACTTTTCTTTATCATTAAAAGTGTAGAAATACCACGATAGATCACAAAGCTATCTAATGTTCAATCACATCATAACAGAAATTCAAACAGAAAGAACATGCCTTTAATAACAGTTTCTCCAACAAACCTGAATATACCTAAATCTTAATTCTTACTTATATTGTACTTTGCTACTTTATATTAATTTACATGTCCATAACTACTTGGTCGTATATTTGGATGCTACTATATTTTTATATATTCTATTCTTTCTCATACTTTTAATATGTATTTGTTGTATTCCTTCAGTGTGTCTTGTAAACAAGGTATTTCAGCGTGATTCTCACTTTATTAAATTTTTATGTGAATAAATCAAACCACAAAAATTATTTTCTTTGTCAATCTTCGCTATGACATGAAGAAATTCTTTAAAAGGTAAGGCTGCCAAAAGATACTTATCTTAACGAGTTGCTGCTTTCAAGAAACTGTATTAATCATTAGACATAGATTCCCTGGAAACCCAAGGCAACAACACTCACCTGGAAAGTAATGTAATTCAATTATAAACAAAGTTTCTGTGTGTAAAAGCATTAATTTCTCATTTTCATACTTTCCACTGCCATTTTGAACTCATCATCATTTTATTGCAGCTCTAGATGTGCCAGCTCACCACATCCAAACCTGCTTTCACAAGCAGTAGGAACATCTGGGCAAACATGAACTAATAGTGCCTCGGGAGAGGCCTTGTTGTGCCATTACAATTCTAATGCAATACAAGAAGAGGCAATATTAATACCATGGTAGAGGATGCTACATTTCTTTGATTAAAAAAAGACATAAAATAAATATTTTAAAAAATTGGCTCTAAACTGATACATCAAAGCAGTTGATAAGTTAGTAAACTTATTTTTGGAGGAGTAACATGGACAACTGGACCACCCAACATTTAGAATAGGTCTATAGATATACACTAAGCTAAACCAGAATTTAAGCAATCCAGTGCAGATTCCAAAAGCATGTTCCTCTCATAACTTAAAATGGGCATTTTTATTGATTTTATGTTTTATTTTAAGGCATTTTCACTAAAAGAGTCTCAAGAGAAAAATATATCATTTCAATTTGAAATCCCCAGGAAGGCAGCCATACAGCATTGCCAGCGTGATTATTGCACTGTGTTCGTGGCGCAGACAAGATACTCAGATTGAAATAAGCGACTCTGTGCTGGCAGCAAAAGGCATGGTACAGGAAAATTCGGAAAACAGAACTAGGCTTCTCTCATTTTCCTCTAAGCTGGAGATGTGCACCTTATATTTGGTGGTGCAGTTGCCCCCCTAGTTCAATATTAAAAAATAATAACAACAGGCTATCATTTTCACTTTCCCAATAAAAATGACCAGACATTAAAAAATAACTATTATAGATGAGAGGTTAAATTTAAAATAAAGATAACTACATAGCACGCAGCAGTTGGACATTTAGAAGAATCTACAGATAGGATGTGTCTATCTTGTTTAGCTGCTTCGTATATGCAAATGCAGCTGCCATGTAGAAAAACGGCTGAAAAGTAGGTGTTAAGAGGAAGCAGTGGGTAACAAATCTTGACCCACACTAACCAGACAGACCCTGAAATGGTTAAATTCTCTTCGAAGCACTCAACATACTATCTTAACCCTTGTGTAACTTTTTTGTAACTTCCCTTAAAGCAGATCGCTAATCTTGAGAAAGTGCATCATTTCTCATTTCACAAACTGTATAAAAGTTCTGAAAAAAATACCAATATTTCTTTTTAAAGCTTGCCTAAATCCATCATACAGAATTCAATTATACATTCAAAATGTAAATTCTAGCGGAAAAGCAAAGGAGTAATTAGAAAATAGAGATCAGTTTCACCTTTGAGCTTATTAAATTGTTAACACACATCTTGATGTTTCATTCAGTTTTAAGTTCTGTGTGTGATGTGTCTACGAAAAACTGCACAAGACAAGTTAAATGGGCAAGGAAGACTTCATTCAAGACTGGCAATAGGGAAGAGATATTAAACTCAGCACCTCCAAACACAAACCAGTGGAGTGTTACACTGACGTGAGCTAGTGCAAAAGTACGAGAGGATGTTGGGGGAGAGGTTGGTGGGTGTGGTCAGGCCATCTGTGTTTGCTAACTGAAACACAGAACTTAGCCCCCCCCCCAACTCACATACATACTCATATACACAGACATGTGTATATCTAGGAGATAAGGGTGCTGTCTTCCTTGATGATTACATTTCAAAGGGATGTCTCCAAGATCCTTGAGAATGACATTCCTGGGTTGTAAACCTGGCAAAAGGCTGAGAGAATTTCACGTCTCAAAAGGACAGGGGAAATTTTTACAGTTGAAAATTTTCTCAAATAAATGGTCTAAGGAAAGAACAATCAGGGACCAACAGTTAGGAAGAAACCTGTTTCAAGATTTTTAGGCAAGGTGAGGAGAACATTAAGACTGTCTTGTTAACAAGTTAAATATAGAAATTGAAATGTATTCTCTAGTATTCAGTAATAGTTAAAGGGAATCTTACATTATATGCATTTCACTTTTAGATGAAAAATATTGTTAAACTTCTGTAACAGAATATGTGCTAGTAACTCTGCTGGTATAAGTGGCCTTGTTACATAGGAAAAGTAGTTTACTTAACTGTCAGAAGAGGGACAACAGTCTCCCCACATGGTTGGTTGTCACCGAGATTAAATAAAAATATGTGCAGAGCTCTTATTACAGCCCAAGATCCTAGCCCACACTCAAAGAATAGCTGTTAGATGTCATTCATGAGCATAAGTCTCTAGATTCTGTCTGAGAATAATTTACATGATTCAGTGATATAGATTATTGTGGTAAAATGTTTTGCTACTACTTTTCAATAGAAGTATCTATTAAAATACCTTTGTATTCACTATATGGAGCTATATGTAACTTCATTTTGATTTGGGAAATATTTATTTATTTGTTTGTTTGTTTGTTTATATTGTTCGCCCAAAGTGCCTGTCTCTTTCTAATCAAAGTATATTTCCCAAGGACATGTAAGCCAGAAGGAATGACCAAGGTTGAGGAGGAAAGCGTAATAATCCTTAAGGCTAGAGAGCTTTTGAGATCACAAGGCCTTCATTCATCTTCCTTTCCTCTAGGCTTCCTGATGGCTTCTGTGCTTTTCTTAGTAACTAATGCAAGCCACTGTTGAGGTCCTCAGCTGCCACACCTCTGCCTTGCTGTCTGCTGCTTCTGTGGCTCCCCCCTTCTCTTCACAGCCCGTCTTGAGGCTGACACACATCTGGCATCTCTGTTCTCCGTGTTTACCTCAGCTATTGTCGCCCGTCTCTTGCTACAGGTTGTGCTTCTTCTAATCTCATCACCATTTCCTCTTTCATTCATTGGTAATTGACTGTATCGATAACAAGATAAGTGGTTATCTTGTCGACTTCTCATTGGCAACCTGTTGCCCTGTGTGGATAATTTCTTTCTTTAGAACTGAGGATAGTCTTTCAAGAACCATATAACAGAATATGCTTGCATAGCTACTTCATATTTAGGGAGCAAACATAAACTATAGCTACTTAGAGTCCAAGGACATGAATATCAGGATTCTTTATAATAAACACTTTTGCTTTTAAATAACTAGGCCTCATTGGGACACATAATGTTGATGAGACTAAAGCACAGAAATGCTAGCAGCCTTATAATACCATAATTTAATGTCTCTTCTGCCTCTGTACCTCTTTTTGGACACTGAATATTCCTTCAGTGTACGTAACTCACTAGTCTGATAATTTCATATTTAGATATACAAGATGATTTGGTCACTAACCACCCATTTTTGATGTATATATTGTGCTAAGGAATTTTTTTTTTCTGGCCCTGGTTTTTGGTCCACTTAGCTCTGTCTAAGAGCAGAGGTTTGGAACTGATGGTCAAGAGACAAGTCGTTATTCGAATCGGTGGGCTGGGGGCGTGACAGAACTTTTGTAAGAAAGCCTTCCTGTGCTCATCACACAAGAAAGACAGTGTGATTGGCTGTAAAATTATAGTAGACATTGTTCAAAGGTAAAATGTGGATAAAGTAATGTGTATAGAAATTTCAACTTTCTAACATAGAGCTACATGTACAAAAGTACTGAACAACACTTTCTGTGAAGGGGCAAGTTTTTTAACCTTCAAGTCTCCTCATTTAACATTGTTCCTGCCTATAAATCTTGGCAAAAAATCGTCAAGGTTTTCAAGAAGCAACCCTTGCCATTCACATAGATTTTCTGTATTTTCATCCTCCTCTGATTTTTCTGAGGAATCTAATCTTTATGCCTGTCTTCCAACTAGTGTGAAGTACTAGATCAATCTCAGCATGTTGCTGAGTGATTGCTGAAAGTTTGAATCAATATTAGTTTTCCAGAGTCATTTTCCTATGTGTACCACATTCCAACCAGTCCAAGCTTTACATCTGCCTGAGCCTAGTTCTGCATTTCCCCACTAAAAAGAATGCCCAATGGACATCAACTGGTGTTGGTGTTCAAGGTGACTCCCTGCAAAGTCCACAAAACAGGTTTTCTAGAGAACAGATGGCACACCTTCCTTCCTTCCTTCTCAGGGTGAGTTCCCCGATCATCCATAGCGCTTCGCTTCCCCTGGGTTCATGACTTCTCCTATTAAGACTTTTGCCTTCATTCATGAAGAGCATTTAAATTCCAGAGTTTTTGTTACCTTTGAAAAGGTTTCTTTCAGGGTCCTACTAGAGAAATAATTAGTGTTTACCCATTTTGATGCAGTAGTGCTCTTCAAATAGTAATGGGACTAAGGGACACACTCTCACCTGTCTATTGCAGTGCTTGTCCTTTGGATAATAAGGGGTGGGGGTGGGGGGGAGATTGCATGATTTATCTCCATCTTTACAAGTCTGTTTGGGAGAGATAACCTAAAATGATAGTGATTGAAAAATTTAAAAGTCAAATTAGGATCACACTTGAAACAATAGTTCTTGAAAATTATATCAGAAAATTTCAGAGTCTCACTTCTGCACTGAGCTCTCTGGCCTCTGACTTTCTAATGTATAAAATTAAAATGTCGACAAAGCATTATTTCCCATTTAATTACCAGCTTTGAAACTACATGGGAGAAGGCTTGAAACTGTAAATATAAATATGTCAGGAGGCTGGTTCAACACACTGTTTTCTCCTATTTTAAAGGAACTGTTAAAACTTATACTGAATATGGGGAAACCAATAGAAAAATAATAAGGATGTAGAGAAACAGGTATTATAAAGCAATGTTTGTAAACATGTAAATTTGTATAACTTTAGGGGCAGAGTTTCAATATTTGGAGTAAGTTGAAAAAGGAAGTTACATATATATGTATGTGTCTACACATATATATGTGTATATATTCATACCTAATGAAGAGGGGTTGGAAAGGCTCTATATGTGCTTCTATGTCTGTGGCATAGTGTAACAGGGTGCAGCCTCAAATAGGGATCTGTAATAAGATACAGAAGAGCCTGGAGATAATTGGCTCCACACCACAGGGCCACACCTGCCCAGAATCTGGCAGCTGTAGCCAATTGTGAGAGAAGCCAGAAATGGGGCTTCAGAGAAAGATTGGCGCTGGGATTTAAACCGAGATGCGGCAGCCATTGAAGGGGGAGAACCATGCGCAGCCCTGCAAGAGAGAACCACACAGCTTTAGCAGAGTGAAGACTCTCGCGGCCCTGAGGGAGAAAACCACGCGGCCTTGATGGAGTGGAGACTCCTGTGGTCCAGGGAGAGAGGACCACGTGCCTTTGCCAGACTAGGGACCCCCACAGCTTTAGGAGATATGGTACTCTGGACTGGGCAAATGGGGAAGGAAGGAAGGACTGTGTCTGTTTGTGGGTTTTAAAAGAGACTTTAGGATTTTTGATAAAGACATTAGGTCACTACTTTAAGTTTGTATAGCATTAAATAAACATTTCCTTTCCTTTTCTCAAATCTCTGGCATTGAGAGACATCTTTCCTCTGGCGGCAGACATAACGGACCTGGGGGCTTCTTTCAGTAATAGTATATCATCCCAGGCCCCCCCTTGTTTGTTCTGTAACAATAGAACACAAGTGAAACGCTATTCTAGGAAAGTATAACAGGGAATTAACAATAGGAGATATGCAGGTTTTCATGTTGGTTTGAGAAAATATTTTTTAAAGTTTTCTGTTATTTGTTTGAAGTTTAATACATTTTGTAGGAATAAAGAAGAACAAAGTCTTCTAAGCAGAAAAAAATACCCTGTAGGTGAGTACATTGAAAAACATAAACCCTTTATTTGGAAATTTGAGAAATCTGGTTAACATGGCAAACTCAGCATTTTAATGAAAAAATTTCCACTTTCATTGTAAACAATAAAATAGCTACAAATTCAACAAATGTGACAATTTTCTTTCTAAGATATAAAAAGAAAATCAGTCTTGGAGATATTAAAATAAGTGTGCTTAAAGTCTTTTTAAAAATATTTTATTTTTAGAGAGGGAGAAGAGAGTGAAACATCAACGTGTGGTTTCCTTTTGCACACCCCAAACCTGGGGACCTGGACTGCAACCCAGGCCTGTGCCCTGACTGGGAATTGAACCAGTGACCCTTTGCTTCACAGGTCAGCACTCAATCTGCTGAACTATGCCAACCAGGTAAAGTCTTCAAATAGATAAATTAAATAATATAAATCATCTAATAATAAAAAATGGCATAAAATGGGTGGATTTATTTTTAAAATTAATAAAATGTGCTCTGGCTGGTGTGGTTCAGTGGATTGAGTGCCAGCCTGCAAAATGAAAGTTCACTGGTTCAGTTCCTGGTCAGGGCATGTGCCTGGGTTGCAGGCCAGTTCCCCAGTTGGGGCCATGCAATCAATGTTTCTCTCCCTCTTTTTCTCCCTCCCTTCTTATCTCTCTAAAAATAAATAAAATCTTTAAAATATTATTAAAATCTAATTATAGAAAATGAAAAAAGTGAGCAAGAATAATGGTTACCTAGTTTCAACTAAATGAAGGATTAATGATTAGAAAATAATCATTAATGTGAAACAAAATAAAATGTGAAGTTTGCAAGGATGGAATAAAATGGTATCACAACAGGACAGAATGAAATAAATCAATGGAAGAAAAAAGAGAAAGTGTTTTCCTTCACTAAATTTGACAAGAGATTGAAACCTAGAATACACAAAGAACCTGTGTGTGTTTGCTAATGGTCAAATGACATGGAGATTCTGATCACAAAATATAAGATTTGAAAGTTATCCATGATATGATAGAAATCAGAGAAAGGCAAATTATGCAATAAGATATTTTGTTGTACTATTAGAATATAATTATTGGAAGAATGCATAAAAAATGCAGAGAAGAATATTTCCTGGATATTGAACATTTCCTTGATATTGCTGGCAAAGAAGAAAATGTTAGAAATGATTCATGAAATAATCTGGTAGTACTGAAGGATGTTAATATTTGTATATGAGGTCTGCCCAGAAGGTACCAAGGTATCCAACCATGTAATAGGAAAAATAGAGACATTTATTGAAAATACAAGATATAAGAAATATTGTACATAGGACATTCATGCCTCAGTATCCTTCAAAGTAGGCACATTGGAACCTCACAAAGTTCTCCCAATTGTCATCAGCTGCCCCATCATATTTTCCTGAATCTTTTCAATGGTCTGAAATCTCTTCTCTTTCAAAGGTGATTTTACTTTTGGAAAAGCCAGAAGCCTTAGGGCACAAAGTCTGGGAGAGAGCAGAGCTGAGTCACCTGGGTAATTTGATGTTTCACAAAAAAAAACTCTGCACAAGAGCTGGTGCATGAGCAGATGCATTGTCATGGTGAAGTTGCCAATCACTAGTTATCCATAGCTGTGGCCTTCTGAATCATCTGAATAGTTTCTGTGGAAAATGTTCAAGCTTATCACAAAATTTGATGCAAATTTGTTTCACTACTTGCTCAGTTATTTTGAATGTGACACAGTTCACATGCTTACTGAACAGCAACTACCATTCCTACTGACTAGTACAGTGAAGTCGTCATTGTTCATGCATGTGCATTCTAGTCCACTCTCCTTGGCTGCCAGGTTACATTGATGTCATGCAAACTATTCTCTTATGTGAACAATGGCTGGACTTCTTCTGAACAGACCTTACATTCTATCAGACTATCACATCTGTTGGCATTTTTTCCAGATAACTTTTTTTTGCTTATTACAAAGGAACATTAATATGTTGTTAATCTTGATCTTATTTGTCCTCACTGGGAACCAGTGGCAAGTCTAGGTCCATGATTAGGGAAATGTATTAAAAACATGTAGTGTGATTGTGCTATGAGTATATTATGCAGTAAGTGAGTATAATGAAATGTAGCAGAATGAGCAAATCATAAAAATAGGTTGAGTAAACTGAAGTAAAATACAATAAAATTTAATTCATACCACTATTAATATCACACAAGCATGTACTCACACACACAAAAGTATATATAAGCATATGTAATGACCTATATCAAACTTCATTAGAGAACATGGCTATGAGAGAGAGAGCTAAAGCAGTGGAAATTGGATAATAAGAGGGAAAGGTGAATGAAATAATGAGAAAATATGAATTTAAACATTATGATTTGCTGTGAACTGAAGTTATGATGAACTCAATTATATGTTTCATATATAAAGAAGATGGTTGCTGTAAGCTTTTCTTCAGTTTCTAGAATCCAAAAAAAAGTTGATTCCATTTTTTGACAGTTTATTTTCGCTTTTATACAGGGTTTGACTTTGGAATTCCTTACACTGCCCTTTGCACTGTTATCCAGAACCACAACATTTTAAAATATGAAGAAAGTTGCCCTAGCTGGCATAGCTCAGTGGATTGAGCACAGGCTGTGAACCAAAGTGTTGCAGGTTTGATTCCCAGCCAGGGTACATTCCTGGGTTGCAGGCCATAACCCCCAGCAACCACACATTGATGATTCTCTCTCTCTCTCTCTCTCTCTCCCTCTCTCTCTCTCTCTCTCTCTCTCTCTCTCTCTCTCTCTCTTTCTCTCTGTTTCTCCCTCTCTGTCTCTCCCTCCCTTCTCTCTCTAAAAATAAATAAATAAAATCTTTTAAAAAAGGCACTTTAAAATATGAAGAAAGTAAAATCTTCATCCTTCATTATATATTTGACTCCCCTTACTCTTTACTACCTGTTCACCCTCCTTCCCTCTAGTAACTGCCATACCGTTGTCTGTGTCTATGAGCTTTTGTTTGGTTTTCCTGTTTGTTCATTTGTCACTTTCAGTTTTATATCCCGCATATAGAACTGTGCACTAGAAAGCTATATAACTTACTAATCAATGTCACCACCATAAATGTAATAAAAAATAAAAAAATATGAAAAAGCATTTGGAATTATCTATTGAATCTGTTTTTTGTATAAAATTTGAAATAAAAATTCAGAGTTTAAATAAGTATACTTAAGCATCAATATGCAAAATGTCTTAGGCAAAGATGTGTCTTAACATAGCATATATTGAAATATATACTTGAAATTATTAAAACATGAGCATCTTGCTGGAAGCTAAAGTTGGATATGCTCTTTCCACTTTAAGCCTGTTTCTGTTTCCCATTTCTGTTGACACTAGTCTGAAAATATCAGCATCAGTTCTTATTTCATATCCTATAGTTCGTAAATCGTCAGTAAATACTAGGGACCCCATTTCTAAACACTGTCACCTATTCCAGATTCTCATCTTCTCTGAATGAACCCTGTGTAGTAAATTCCTCACTAAAGTTCTGCCTCCAGATTCTTCTTTACAAAAGGCTCCAACACTAAAAATTTCTCTTTTTATCCCATTGTTGTTTACTCAAAATCTGTAAAACAATAAGATAAATTTATTTACTGTTTCTCAAATATTATATATGCTTCTATGTCTACTTCAAGCACCCTCTTCATGAACAAATTCTAAATTATTTCTGTCATTCAACCAATTAATTACACATACAATTGACCTAAAGGAGCCCTTATCCTACACAAGACCTTTTTACATATAACCTGATTATTTTTGCTAATAATACCCTATGCTAGGCATTCTTTTATTGTTTTTAAGTATATATACACTTCACTTCCCTAAAAGTTAGAATCTAAGTGCAGAAATAGGTCTTCTATCTTTGTATCTATCTGTTATTTTTTAAGTCCTTTGCATAAATTTGACACTCAGCAAGTATCTGTTCAGTTGACATTAAAACTGTAATGTAACTTGCTTATCAAAAGTTGGCAATGTGTCATCTGTTAAATATATTATGTTTCATATATGTACAGAGAGAATGCTCATAATTATGAATTTTTCTTTTACTATCTTATTCCAAAAAAGAGGCAATTAACAGTTATTTTAGGACAGTGTTAAATATATATTTTTCTGTGTAGAAATGCCAAAAGAAACGCCCCTGCAAGCTGGAAAATATGGCAGTTGTCTCTTTTTGCTTTGTTGAAAAGAGAGCCTATATTTATAGATCAGCTGACTTATGATTTCATGGAAATCTTTATAAATATTTGAATTCTTTAAGGCTAAAACATGGCTCCTTATGAAATATCATTAAATAACAAATTGTAATTGAAATTTTATGTGCTCTAGGATCAAGGTTATTCTGTGACATTTCCCTGTCTACCAAATGATAATAAACATATTTATATCCATGCTGGTAGTCAAATTGTTGTAAATGGGCTATAAGGGAATATTTTCTCTCAAATTCCTTGACTGAATTTGTGTTAGGCTGTGAGCCAAGCCATTCTTATCTCTTTAATATTCTTAGTAATTGCTCCAGACAGTGCTGTTATTGCCCATTCTGCTCTATATTTAAAGTAAGGAACATACATTGATTAATTATCACCAATTTTATTCATCAGATTCCATCACTAATACAAAATTTATCAGTAGTCTTGGAGGGTGGGTCATTTTTAAAGGGCTTTCCATGCAGTGTTCTTATTGTACATGCCTAGAGTAGACTCATCACTCCTGTGATCCTTTTTGCACTGACTGGGCCCCCAAAACTCAGTCTCTGGTGATAACTGCATAAGTCCTGACTGTGCAACATCGTCCTGACTTCTATCATTACTCTTTGAACTTTCTCAAGACTTTCATGCTAATCATTTGATTCCCAGTACACCCAGTGAGGCAGATGAAATGAATATGACCATCTCCTTTTACATAAGAGAGAACTGAAATCTAGAACAATTAAATTAATCACTTTAAGTTTAGTGTCAGAAACCAGTTATCTAGGCTTTTATTTCTTTTTTATTTCTATAATGTTTTGCTGTAATTTTTGGCTGATTATATGCTTTCTGGGGAAAATGGAATCAAGTTTTTATGTAGTTATTTTTGCATACTGTGTCAAAGAGATGTTGGAAAACAAACGATGCTCATTTGAGTAATTTTGAAGACCACAGGGGAGAAAAAACCTAAATATTGTTTAAACTTGTGTAGTTTCTATTTTATGATGTTTTTCTTAAGCACTTGAATAATTGTACTAAGATATTAATTATTATTACTATTTTTATTACTATATTGGAACAGGCCATTCAGTGAAGCACACGTCTACCAAAAATAACACCAAGAATGATGAAAAATCAGTGAAAAAGTAAACAAATAACATGATATCTGTGGGCATACATCTCTTCCTTCTAATAAACCTGCTTGAAGTTTATTAGTTGAAAACTACACATAATTTTTGCACCTTTCATAGTTTGGAATATATCTTGCATAAAGTTAAAAATAATTAACTTCAAGCAAGATATATTCCAAACTATGAAAGAAGCAAAAATTGTGTGTGGTGTTCAAATTACTCAAGTTGCTGACTTTTGATCCTACTTCCTGGCACCTTGTCATACCTACATGTGCAGTAATATGGATAAATATATGTTTTTAAATACTTTTATTTTATTATAACATTCTGATAATTTTCTATATATAGAAATATAGTCCAAATAGTGATGAATTCAGAGAAGTGTATTATCTTGCCACATATCTCAGAATTTAGTAGGAGCAAAGTTCTATTGTGGACTACATATTGGTGTTGTAGAGAACCTCACCCTACTTTTATATTATGTAAACAGCTTTCTTACTCATGGGAATTACCTTGCTAGAAGATGCAACAGGGTGAAATTAAAGAAGGGGCTTCCAAATATCAAAGAATAAATGGCCAGTATGTAGCTGGATCCAATATTTAATCTTGCCAATCTCTACTCTCTTTTACAGAGCCTAGTATATTAGAATTAATTTTTAGATGTATTATTTTTTTAGATAAATTTCAACTCAGATGATGATGCCCCATAAACAATCTCTACCTAGAGAGCAGATTGGAATTTAGTATTACTGCTGTAATTGTAAAATTCTTTCATCACCTTTTTACTGTGTTGAAATGTTCTTGATCCATACTTTCCCCTCTTATGGGAATTTGATGGTGTCGTCAACAGCAATATTAGTACATATGTTCCTGGATGGGGAGAGACAGCTGTACTCACCTGCCAGTGGTGTGCGCCATGAAGGATTTAATTCAAACAGATGCAACCTAATGAAGACATTAAGAGATGTCTTCCCTGCCATGCACACACATCTCAGAGCTTAGCAGAAACAAAGTTCTAAATTGACTGTTGATTTTTTACATGCTTACCTTTATTCACAAGACAATATATTTATAAATTATAATCAAAAGTGTTTATTTTAGATAAAAAAACAACAATAGGAATTCATGACTTGTTTTTCATGGAGATTGTCTTTTACTTCTCCAGGTCTTTGTTTAAGTTAAAATCCTGTCTTCTTTAAATTCAGTCCATTTGGATAATTTACTTTTTGGGACAGCAGGGTTATTGGATATTACTTATGATGCATAATCATCTCTATCACAAACCATCATCACGTTCTGTTTGCTTAAGGCAGAACTTCTGAATGAAGACCACTTGGCCGTCCAGGAAACACAAATATGCAATGTTTATGACTAGATGATTCTAGTCACTTGGATCTTTACCTGTTTGTCAGATTCTTTTTTTTTTTTTATTTGACTACAGACCCTTTTCAACTCATTTGCTCAATATTGCAGGGACAGGCAGCCTGCAGACTACATTTCCCAATTCATTGCCAGCTGGCTTCTTTTGAGTTTAACGACATAAGACATGTCAGGAAAAAAAAAAATAAAATGGGTCCGTTTTGCTTCTTGAACTGCTAGTCCCATTTCAGAATTCAAACACTTGGTGCTCATCTCTCTCCAGTAGTTTCAGCACTTACCACAAAGTGATGTCAGTTGTACTACAGTTAGTTTAGATTTGTTGGTTCAAATTCAGGGGTTAAAATGACCTCCTCCTCCCTGAGTTTCATTTTTTCCTCTCTTAAGTTCTCACCTTCTCTCTCTTTTTAATTCTTTTAGTTACTTATAGCACATTTGTATTCAGTTCCCTGCACTAAATCTTTCTCTGCTTGGAGTATCTAGAAATCTGATTGATGCTGCATGTGTTATAGGAAATAATACTAGGATATTGATCTTTAAAGATGACAATTTGGGTGGGCTTTTTGACTTGACTAGTCTTGAACGTGATAATAACCTAATTAACAGTGGAAAACAAGGTAATTTAAATGCATGCAGTAAAAGAACAGTTATTTAATTCACTATTTATTTTTGCTTGGGATGGGGTTCCAATTGAAGGCACAGCTTTGAGACACTGGTTGATTGCTGCAATTGACTTTTTTCGTGAGAAAGATGATTGCAAAGACTGAGGCTTTCCTGCAATTTATGATTAAGTTTTGTGGAACAAAGAACAAGCATGGGTCTATAAAATTTTAGCAAAAGTCACAGAATTGGCACCAGTGATATTCTGTGATTATGCTACAAGTATATCTTACCTCATCGTAAGAATATTGCAGCTGAAATTCAAACTGAAAGTTTGATTTTGTATGGAGAGTTAAAATATATGTTCATTAATAAACTTACTGTTCTGATTGAAAATTAGAGAATCAATTAGGAAACAAAATGAGATTCTGAGAATTGTAATGAGGCCATATGTGAAGACTCAGGTAAATCTCCAAAACTTGAACAACCAAATCCACTTGAGACTTCATAGCTAGGGAACAAATGTCCCCTGTCTAAGGAGACTGGCCTTCCTCTGTTTTGCATCAGGACTCCTCCTGTTATCTCTCATTGTCCCAGGAACAGAAGTAGAGTTACATCCATTATCCTTGTTCTAGGGAGATACATGTAGAGTCTGAACCAGGAATAGATAATTAATACCCCCATTTTTTTCAAAATGCTACTTCATTTCAGCAGAAATCTGATAAATATATTAGGAAGTGAATTTTTATGGTTCTAGACTAGAGGTCAGAAAACTGAATCATGTAAGCTAATCTGTTTTTGCAAATAATATTTTATTGAAACATAGCTGTATATTCATTAATGCACATGTCAGTGACTGTTGTGCTAAAATGACAGAATTGAGGAGTTCCAACAGAAACTTTATGACCATTAAGCCTAAATATTCACCACTGGCTTCTTCAGAAAGAAGTTTGCTGACTCCTGATTTAGACCAAGGAAGATGGAGTGTCACATTGGATCAGGCTAATTTTGTGATATTGGTGTTTTACCCAAATCCAGAAGTAATGTATTTCCTACACTAGCTCAATTGATTGGTAGAAGCCTGGATCAAAAATTGTCCTACATTAAGTGAAGCTGAGATAAAAAATTATTCAGTATTAAGTAGATGATTTAAAGATATAAGGATATTTAATTGAGTTGACTTATGTAACTTCCACCGCCCTCCAATATGCATCCCAAGAGAGCCTAGACTCCATCTCTTCAGTTCAATATTATGAAATGCATCAGTGGCTGAGGCACCAGTGCCATTGTGACAACTGCCCTCTGCATAGCTGAGGGTAGGACATGTGGCCATTCACTCCAGCTCCCCAGTTACAAATGGCATGGTGAGATCTAGGAGACAGGCATCTCTCTAGAGTTACTATCAGATTAAAGTAACTAATGATAGTAACATTGGAACAGTAAATAAGTGTTTTAATATATAAAGATTGTTGATAGTAGCCAATGGTCAATCATAGCAATGAAATAGTCGGGCAGCTGATAAAATAATCATTACATGGCTTATATAATCAGTAAGACTCTGGATCTGGAGAACAGAGATCTGACTTCAGTCATTTCACAGGCAGCTAGTTTACACATCCAGGGTTACTTAAGGAAAGCGTTGTCCTCTTGAAGAAGAATCTTGTGAATTTCTAGGTTACTGTCTGTAAATTTTTACATTCCAGTGGTCTAAGGCTTGTCAGAACATTCCCTTAAAAGAGAGAGAAAAGTCAATACATCTTTTACTACTACACATCCTATACACACAATGCTTGGTACCATATTCTTCCTTGTTTGTTTTTGAGGCAATGTTGACCCATCTGGGTATTCTGCTTTAAGCCATCTGTTGGAATGCCAGTTTAAATGAGGCTCAAAGCAAACCAAGGCTGTGTGGAAAGATTGAGGCTAAGTATTCAGTACAAGGTTCTTTGTTCCTTGGGCCTTGTGATACAGTAAATCCAATGGCACTGATGTGTTTGCAGCAGACAGGTATGATTTAAGGAGCAAACCTCCAAATATAATCCCAGGGCCAGCCTCCAAGGCATATTAAGAAAGTCATGTGCCCAGATGCTATATATCTTTCTATAACTTGCCCCTGGGTCTTCATGGAGACTGAATGCTTTACCAAAAAACATCAAGTACTCTGCATTCCAGGTGTCACACTATGAACCCCATGTTAGCTGATCATTCAATCCATAAAAACCCAATGTGCATTGTCACAATCCCTAAACAGATAGACTTAGTACCTATCAAATTGTCTATAGGCAGATAATGAAGATGCTATGAATTTCATGAACCAGAAGCTTAGAGTTCTAAAGCACGTATTCCTGCTACATCAATTTATTTATCTTACCTCACATCTCTACTTTCATACTGAGTGATCTGTAAACATAGCAATAATGAGAAAATACTAGGACATGGTTCATACGTGTCCTGCATGATTCAGCAATTTGAGATGGCACTGAAGGATGTGGAAAAGAAATCCTTTAGGAGGACACATATTTAGGGCATATATTGTTGTGCACTTTGATGAGAAGATATAGGTCTATATTAAATTTTGGACAGTGGCTCATGGTTTGGTTATTTGGTCAAAAACATGTAAAATACATAATTAAAAGATGATGACAAAGTAGTTTGAAGAAGAAAAACATGGATGAATCTTCCAACAATGGGATATAATATAGGATACCTGTTTCCCATGTAACTCATCTCTAAATGGCACTCATTACTGAGGATGATCTCAAAATGCAGTGGATAAGATGAACTACACTGTTTGTATCAGTTAACCTCTTCCTTTGACACCTGGCTCCTTGCTCAATGAGCTCATCTACAAAGTCTCTGCAGCAATGAGGATGAAGAAATTATGCTTGAGGTAAACAACATGGGCTTCCTCTCACTGAGGCTAATTTGTCTCTCCCCACTGCTGAGTGTCTGCCCTACCAACTGTGGAAAACTACCATGAACGCTTGGTGTGTCACCAATCTCAATGGGGATCAATCATGCACTTGAAGGCAGCTTAATATATCAGACTCCTTGGATTGCGAAGGGGGTAGCAGTTTGTTTTTACTGGTACAGACAATAATTATGGACATGGATTTGCCTTTTCTTCCATCAACACTTCTGCTAGCACTTACATCCAAGGACTTAAGGAATTTCTTGAAATAAATTCAATTACTAATATCCATTATATCTTTTATTCTGAAAAATAATGAACTTTAGAACAAAAGAACAATAGTCAGGGACTTATCGACAAAGGACATAGTAGTCTAACCAAATAATTGATTACCCAGAAGAGGTTTTATTTTTAAATCAGATGTTGAAAAGTTCTATGAAAGCCCTTCTATATTAAATCCCCTGTATTAAATACCATTCTTCTTGAAATCTTTAGAGTGGTATCAGTTAGCATACCTGTACTGTGACCAGTACATTTTGCCTTCATGTTAGAGGGTTTTCCTAGTACCTGTGGAATTATTAAGTTTTGGTCACTGCCAAGTTCAATTGTCATTGGCAAACAACTACAAGGAATGCATCTCACTCTCTCCATTACCTCCAACACTAATAGTAATATGACCAAGACAACCAAACCGGTTGATATGTCGACTGAAAATCTTTCATTTTATTTAGTCGTAAATCTCTTTGGGCATTAGTCAATGTGGCATGCTAATATTTGAATCATTTTAACAAATGAACAAGTATGATTTTCTTGCTTATATTAGAGGTAGAATATTAGAAAAAAGAGTGACTGAAATACTGAAATCTTTATAAACTCTACTTGAACATAAAAGGGTTTCAAAGAATAACATCTTTAAAAAGGTGGGAAATGGAATAAATCAATCTGGGTAATGTGTGAACTGGTTTAAACTAATCTATAAAGTAAAGGCCTTCAGTTGGGTTGTTTTGGTTTCCAGAGAATCAAAATGGGGAGACATTTTTGGTCATCACAGCTGTTTTGGGGGAATGTGACTGGCATCTTGGGTAGAGAGGCCAGGATGATTCTCAATATTTTACAATATATAAGAGCGCCCCCCCCCCCCCCCCCGCAAATACAGCACGGAATTATACCACCACAAATATCAATGATGCCGAGGATGAAACATCTGCTACAAATGAACAAAGGCGTCTTTTAAAAGGAATTCAGGACTGAGAAAAGGCAACCTTAAATTGAAAGCCCAATACAATAAGTCCCTTCCCCTATGTATTCAAGGAATGGAAAACATGATATTAATTATATATTATATTATAATTATATTATACTGTTATATTAATATTACACATAATAATGCATGTTATATTGATTATAATATAATATAATCAATATAATAATATATAGTAATAATGTATATTATAATATACATTATAATAACACCAACATTATATTAATTATAATGGTCATATCCAAATTATTTATATCTTCTTTTGGTCAAGTTTCTTTATCTCTGCAAGTCTCAATTTTCTTAACTGCAAATAGAGGAGACTAGCCTCATTTAGATGTTTTCAAATAACATTGTTAATATTGGACTTGATTTCCAAAAATTATTACATGTCCACCCTTTATATAAAAGTGAAAAAGAGTAGGGGGAGAAAGAGGCTATTTAGATAGATTCTGGTTAGGTCAGTTAGAGATGTCTTGAAACATAGTGCTTACCAAAGGAGAAATTATACCTCACCTTTATTCCTGACTGCATTGCCATGTCCACTGAGACTTCGTTTACAATTTCACAAAAATGTGTGGTCTAATATTTCTTAGTATCATTCTGAAGTCTCAGAAACATGTATAAATAATAAAAAAAAGGTAAGAACATCTTTTTTTTACTTCTAAGCCCTCATTATACAAAAGCTCAATTTATTGAATCTAATTAGACTACATAATATGCACTAAAATTTTAATGAGAAAAAAAGGAAGAGTTTGGGAATATATATTGAACTGTACATTGTACTAGACCCTGGAAGGAAGGAAAAGATGAAAATAAGGAGAGAAGAGATATTTCCTGGCTATAAAAGGACATGGAGCAGTACGTAAGAAGAGAAAGGCATAGCAGGGAAGAAAAGACTACAAATAAATTAGTCATCTGATTATAATATCTTGCACTTTCTGTGTTCTATCTCAAAACATTTTTTGTAATGTATGTTCATCTGCAAACAATACAGTTCTCTAGGGACTATGGTTCTTGTAGGTTATACAGTTAGGCTGCAAAATAAGCCTAACAAGTGAATAATTACTGACCTTATATACACACTGTAATGTTTCAGAGCATGGACACCTACCTACAGTTAAATTACAAATGTTAACAGAAGTTTTCCATTTTAGGTGATCCATTAAAAGAAGTTTGACAGCAGACGCTATAATGGGCATCACTGTAGAAAATCTACTTCAAATATACAAAGACTATATTATAACCTATAAAATAGGTTACTCCAAAATAGGTTTGTCTATTTTATAGGTTACTGCCTATAAAATAACTTACTCCACAGTAAGTGCTTTTCTTCACACAGAAGATTCAAGAACTTCATTTTAGACTTAAAAATATCTTTAAAAGTATTTCAATCAGAAGTTAAAATACTGAATAATATCTGCTCCTCAAAATCAATGAAAAATATAAATTACCAAATGTCCCATCTGTAGCATCCAGCTATATAAAAAAATGTCCATGCTTCAGGAGAGTCAGGGTCTTGATGTTACAATGAGCATTTTGATTACCCCCAAGGCAGTGTGCTTTGGTCAGTAAAACAGAATATAGTGCCATCAGCTAATTTTGCCAAGGTAGAGATAGTGCATGTCTGGGGCCTGTACAATATCAATTATAGATACCAGGGTATGAATAGTTGGAGATAACTTCTTAATACTTCAAGTTGTTTATTTAATGGACCTTGGTGAAAAAGCCAAAGCAATACCTTCTTTCTCCAAGAGCAGGCTTCGGTACCAATAAACAGAAGTAGATAGGTCCAAAGCCTAATCCGCCACTCGATGAGCCAGACATATCACTGGTGTTCCAAACATTGTGTGCACACTGTGAGAGTTTCCAAGTGATGGGACATTGATTTTGTGGTCATATCCCTTGATTTCCTAAAAAATACACACACCATACATATGTTATACAAAAACTCTGAGTGATAAAACCTCCTTTAAAGTGTGCCACCCTTTGTTAAATTACTGCAAGTTGGTGTACCTATCAGAGTCACAGTGGTAGTGAGTCTGCCATCTGTTCAATTTCTAGGCTGTGCCGAAAATAAATGGTAATCCAATCATCATTTTATGTTCTGAAAAGGATTTTCATGGAAATGCACGATTTATGAGTTAGCATAATGGCCTCTTGTGAGAAAGAATAAAAATCCAAAGCATTCAATGTCTGGCTTTGGTATTTTATTATACAAAATGCAGATTATTTTTAAATTCAACCATTAACACATGTAGATTTCAGCAGTAACTTAAGGATAAGGGAACATTTTTCAACTAGCACTTTATTTTGCTTACATAGTTCTTAGTGTTGACTTCTGCTCTGGGGACAATCAGATTTATTATCCATGCATTATTTAAAAATAATTAAGCCTGAGCTCCATCTCATCCCTACTTTTCATCTCCCAACTAAGTCTCTTTTTTTCACTTTACTTTTTTTGTTTGTTTACTTTAATTACTTTAATAAATAAATGAACCGAATTAGTATTTTGGTATAATCACAAGGAAACTTTCAGGAATAAACCTTCTTAATGTTTTCTGTAGTGCTAATTGGATTATATTTTAGAAATTAAAAAATATGAAAGTTCCACTATACTTGCAATTATCGTCCTGGTATATTTCTGTGTATATATGTATGTATTTATCCATCATCTACCTACCTACCTGTCTACCTACCTATCTAGACTGCACTATCCTGGTTCAGATATTAGCTCAGAGAGGGAAAGAAATGTTGAGCTTGCATTTCACAGTATCATATACAAGGAGAAGTTAATCTTACAGTTAATTGCATATTTTTGCCCTGAGAAAAGCTATTAACATTACTAAGGGGGTAGCTTTTCTCAAATATAATGGTGAAGGGTGCAAAGGCTCTCCTACAAGCAAGGGTAAAGATAGAATGAATACGTTTCTTTGTTTTAGAAGCCCACCCAAGGAAGCACACTGTGTGACTTGATATCAAGGATGCCTGGAAAAGTATCTTTATCTACAGAAAATCAGGGCTGAGTAAGAGAAGGGTAGTTTGTTGGCTTTTCTTCTCAGTGTCCAGGCATCTGGAGACATCACTGTCTCCATAGACTTCATCATCAATGGACCAGGAAAGTTCCCTTATACATAACCTATGAAGCCTAGCTTCTACATGCAGTGAAGTTATATACAGATAAAGAGAAGTCTGTGGATACTTTACATTTATATCATTCTTTCTTAGGAATATTTAGTTCCTGGAAAGGAAATAAGTAGAAAGAAAGGACTACCCCAGGGGATTGATCACAACAGCAAACAGCTGGTCATGTCCTGGGCCATACACTCAGCAGCCTGGGCACACCCAAGGGTGCGTGAATGTGGTAGTGTAACACAAGGACATTTCTGAAGTAACAAATTGAAAAGGGATGCCTTCCTCGATCTCCAAGCATTTTTATTCTATTCTTTCTGAACGGACAGAATAGACATCTTTACCTGAGTAAGATGTGGATATGAATTCACTGCCACTAATAGTCACTCAGGAGATAGCAGGGATAGAAGGAAGGAAAAGTCATTCTATACATACACTCTAAGGTCGTGAATACCTCAAACCTTGCCTTTTTGAAAAATCAAGGAAATATCACTATAATTTCAGTTAGGAATTGTTTTTAAATTTTAGTTATCATAACAAAATGTGGTATCTGTGTAAATTTTACATGCATACATGTGTAGAAATTCATTAAAAGAAAATCTTGCTATGATAAGTAAAAATAATTAGCCAAATGGAGAATGAAAGTCCATAAATATCAGTGATATTTGGGGTGGATGGGTCTATGGTGGGTGGATGGAGATGCAGTCCTTCATGCCTCTAACACATGGAGGTTGTTTACTATATGACAACACCAAGTCTTCTGAATAGTTTACATCATGGGATCTTTTATTCTCTTGATGCAATGAAGGAGATGTGCAAAACATTAGATCATTTTAAAGCAATATAACAATACAGATTTTTTTTTACTTAAATGTCATTAAATAAAAAATTTATTAAGCCCTGGGATGGTGTGGCTCAGTGGATTGAGCACTGGCCTATGAACTGAAAGGTCACTGGTGTGATCACCAGACAGGTCACAGGCCTGGGTTGCTGACCAGGTCCCCAGTTGGGGACCTGTGAGAGGCAACCAATCAATGCTTCTGTTGCACATCAGCATTTCTCCCCTTCTACTTCTCCCTTTGTTCCCCTCTCCCTAGAAATAAATAAATAAAAATCTTTAAAAAAAAGAAATTTATTTAACAGTGGAATTATTGACAATATAAGTAGAAAGGGATAGTATTTCATACCTTGAATTAATCAATTAATTATATACTGCATTTCATAAAAAATCTGATGCAAATGCTAGAAACTGAACACATACATCTGTAATAAAAATGCTAATTATATTGGGATAAACACTATAAAAATATAAATTCAAAATCTTCACCATCATTATCAATGTGCTCTTAAGACTGAGGCACAATACACATTGCATGTGATTTGTATAATCTTTTTTTTCTACGCTACTTCCTTACATACTTGTGTAGAGAGCTTCTGCCCACATCTCACCATAGAACTTTGAAAATTATATTCTAGGAATTCAGCTTTGAATTCATATTCTGTATATCTTCGTACTTTTTCAAGTTTTTATAGCATGCAATTCTCCACTTACATTGATTATTAGATACATTATTATTGTGATGAATGCAACTTTTATTTATTAATGCAATTAATGTGAGTGCATAATAGATTCCGAGACTATCTGACTTCTTCTGCACATCCCCAGATTAAATAACCAAATATTCTGTTTAAATGTTGTACTATTATTTAAAGTATATATTAATATTTCTGAAATTCTGTTTGCACATATTTTATAGGTATAAAATAATGCTTCTAAGACTTTATCCATCAATCTGTTAGAAAGAGAGAGGGAAATGGGAAGTAAGGGAATACTCACCAGGGTAAACAAATCAGGGATCAAAAAAAATCACTGTAATAACTCTAGAGTCATGAGCCAATAAGATGTCCTTTACTTTTATTTAATTTTTTACACACATGCACACACAGCTCTGAATATAAATCTCTCCATAATAATTTAAATCAGTATTGATTTAAATTAATGAAATGTTGGTGTGATTTATGGCTGCTAGTTTTATGTGTATTCATGACTTCTTAAGCTGCTGCTCTGAGACATTAAAATAGGAAAGATCAAATAGTATGAGAAAGACAGATTTTTGAAACATCAGGACAGGGCATTAGCCATGAAGCACTAGAAGTCTGATAAAAATATGCCCTGAGGCCCCAACCCAATTAAACACATTTACAGAAATGGAGTATTTCAGATTAGTTTCACAGAGATGCTGACAGTTCCCTTCAAGTAGTTAATCAAATGCAGCTGAGTCACATCACCATGGACAAATGCCATGTCTCCTTTTCCTGGCCTGATAGACTAAAGGGACTGTGTTGATGCATTAAAATCTTCTTGAATAAACTCTTTTATTTATTTTCACTTTATATTCCCTGACCTTGTCAACAGGCACAGTAATTTTGTTGGGATGAAGAATGAATCATGCTTTATCACAGGTGTCTTCCACCCCAGGTGTGCTTATTCCTGAGGGATCCAGAGACTGGCGCAGGTCACTGAACACTTGTGTACCAGATCTTCAACTTCCTGATGTACTTCTCTCTCAAACTGATCTAAAACTGATTGAGAGTTCTGAAATTCAGATCTACTGAAAGTTCTAAAACTTCTTTATTTTTTTTCCTCATAAAATTTTATTGTTTTGATTTTTATTGTATTTTTCCATTACCATGAAGCCCCCTTGCACTCCCCCCGACAATCACCACACCATTTTCCGTGTCCATAAGTCCTTTTTCGTTCTTGCTCAGTCCCTCCACCCCCTAACTTCCCTCACCCCATAGCTGTCATCCTGCTCTCTATCTATGAGTCTGTCTCTATTTCACTTGCTAGTTTAGTTTGTTAATTAGATTCCACATATGAGTGAAATCATGATATTTGCCATTAACTGACTGGCTTATTTCAGTCAGCTTAATGTTCTCCAGGTTCATCTATCCCATTGCAAAGAGTAAATTTTTCTTCTTTTTTTATGCCTGAGTAGTATTCCATCATGTAAATGTCCCATAGTTGTTTTACTCATTCATCTACTGATGGACACTTGGGTGGCTTACATACCATGGCGATTGCAAATAATGCTGCAATGAACATAGGCATGCTATGTTCTTTCGAATTAATGTTTTGTGTTTCTTCGAATATATTCCCAGAAGTGGATGCTGGGTCAAAAGGCAGGTATATTTTGAAATTTTTGAGGTATCTCCATATTGCTTTCCACAGTAGCTGCACCAATCTGCATTTCCACCAACAGTGAAAAAGGGTTCCCCTTTCTCCACATCCTTACTGGCACTTACTGTTTGTTGATTTATTGATGATAGTCATTTTGATGGTGGTGAAGTGATATCTCATTGTAGCTTTAAATTGCATTTCTCTGATGATTAATGACATTGACCATCTTTTCACGTGTCTGTTGGCCATCTTTATGTCCTCTTTTCATTCCCATCTCCACGCTTTACACAATAGCTGTTTTACCAGGTTACTGAGGAAAGGCACACTGACCAATCTTCCAGAATCCTACTAATCCCAGCCATATACTTCTAACAACTGGAAGCATAATTCAAAAATGTGTAGCTCCTGAGGGAGGATTTTGCAGCAAAGCAACATGACTTTACCAAATAAAACAAAGCAAAACAAAATAAAAATATGTAAAACTAAAGAATCAGTAACAGCAGAACTCCCTGAGCCATATCTACCTGTCTGCCTGACTCCCTTTATAGATCTATGTATCATCTATCATAGAATTAAAATTCAGAAGGGACATGTCAGGAAGCTGTATTTCCATGATTATTCTCAAATGAAAGCCACTGTAAAATGTGACATGTAACATGTAATGATGTTAGACTAACTCCTGACAAAATAAAATAAACAGAACTGTCAGTCAGGTCAAATGGATTTGATGGTGATTGTTTTTCATAGATTGAATGACTTAATTTATAGGCAGGTAGTTGTAATAATAATATCAATAATGATTAAAACAGCATTTAAATAATATACACAAAATGCCAAAAATGACTAGCCTTCCAGTTAAATATAATGGGAAAAGTTGGAAATAATCTCAAATGGGCGGGAGAGATATATCACTGTTAGAAGTTCTTTTAAGGGACCCAGGAGCAAACACTACATGAAGCACTACTTTTTTCCTCTTAGATCCTGGAATGGACTTGCTTTCTGACAGTTTTTAAAAATTAATTTATTTAATATAGATGAGTATTCATTACTAAAGGAGAATAGAAATCACAGGATTTGCAGCTAAATCATATACCCAATGGGGATACATGGATTTGCAAATTGCTTTTGAAATGGAAATACATGAAACTCTAATTTGGACTCATGGAATATTGGGTTAGAAAATGCATTACACACCTCATCTGACCCTCTTCTTTAGTGATCAAGTAAACTGAGGTCTATAGAGCTGTCAATTGCCCAAGCCACAGATAGAGTTGGTGGCAGACTAGGGGCCTGAATTTAGGATTCCGGAATCCAATTATCTGCTTTTGATTATACCAATCTTTCCCTCTTTAAACCCAGAAAAGGTTGTTTTCAAAATTTATAGGATAATATTCACCAAATGAATGTGCAAGAACAATAGAGAGAAGCACCAAATAAATGTGCCCAGAAGGTGTTTTGTAAACATAAGTGAAGAATATCTCTCGGCACTTGGAGGCCATTAATAGAAACAGTCATTACATGACTGATTGACTAGTTTTGTTGTATCAGATTTCTAATATATTAACTTTCTGGATTTCAAAGGGGGTAGGTACAACACAACAAGATATGCCTTAGAATCTTCATGCATGTATGTTTAGGGTAAGATCTTATTGGAAATGGACTCTATAGATTCATTTCTAATGTGTATGTTATTGTGGGGTTTTTTTTTTTTTTGGTTTACATTTGTGGGTTCTTACTAAGAGGTTTTTTTTTCTTATTTGGATAAAATCTGTTAACAGTCTGTAGTATTTTCATTTTAATATTTGTTGAGTACGTCAACCAAGTCTAAGTGGCCCATGTCAACTCATTGCTTTGTTGGTTTATTTACCCTTAGCTTAAAGCTTCAGTTTGTCCCTCAATCTCAATAGACTAAACTACAAGAAAACATTAAGTGTCTTCTTTACTAGGATATATCATGAACATGTCTACATTTTCTTGTCATTGTCACAATTAAAATTATATATAACTTTCTAAAAACAGTCACTGGAAATGCTTATATCAAGTTCTAATACATATTTAAATTTAAGCTGTGTCTATACAAATATCAGTCCAGTGTACTGTTGAATAGCATAGTTTTGAAGTCAGATTTTTGGGCGTTGAATTCTGGTTAAACTTTTGATTGTCTGTCTGACATTAGACAAGTGAAGTAATTCACCAAGTCACAAATAGAGAAAATATTATAACTAGCCAATATACAAATTGTTTTGAGGATGAGATGAGATAGTCTTAGTAAAATTGTATTATGTTCCCTGGTTGTGATTAAGCATTCTATAAATGTTCTTCACCATTGTTACTGATATATTCTGCAGTCTAGCAAATTTGTTTCATTTCTTGAGAATCAGTGCAAGATCTACATTTTCTTTGTATTCTTGAAATATTTAGTACACATTCATTTTCTTTTTTCCCAAGCTGAAATTTACCCCGTTAATATATAGAATATTCCTCTATATTTTGCAAGCATTAACCATGCTACTCTAGACAAGAAGTTTCTTGAGGCCAGAGTCCAGAATACTAAATACTACCTAATTAACACACACTCATTGAATTACTGATTACACATTAGAATGAGTATGAAAGCTAATTTCTTCAGTGGCAAAATATATAATTTATTTAAATATAGTTTTATCACAACTATGGAAAGAGAAAATATTTAAGGACAAACATAAAAAGATCGACTCCAGCAAAAACAGTTTGGAATGTGCAAACTATATAACTGAATACTAACAGACTGAGCAGGCACAGAAAATGGAAAACAAAAGTGCATAAGCAAGACCGCATGCATCATGGAACGCCCAAAAAGCCCAGATACTGGAAGCATGAAATATACATGAAGAAAGGGCACTAGTCTGGGAATGTGAAGACAGGAGAATTGTTTGAAAATTTGTAGAAGTTAGATTTCATGACCCCATGAAGAAGACTAGAGATCTATACTCTGGAAAGATTGAATAAACTGGTACTTGGGGAAACTAGGTATATGTGAGGGAGATCTTTGTAATGAGAACTATGGCAACAAAAGATTTTTTCCATTATTTAGTTTTAAAGATGTGGCAGATTAACCAGCTCAAAGGAAAGTCATAATGACCCAGCCTCCTCACACTACAGGAAAGTGGTTATGCCAGTTAATAAGGTAACCAATACCAATGATGCAGGCAGAGATTTAATTTTTTTCTGTTTTCTGGGGATATTTATTTGAGCATATTTCTTTACATGAAATATGGCAAATAAAAAGATAAAATACTCAGAAGAAACACTCAATTCAGAAAACAGAAGGCAATCTAAGTAAAATAAACCAAAAATGTTATAATAAGTACCTTTAAAGAGTATATATGCATACATATGTTAAGCTATTTCTAGAAAAAAACATATTTAAGTTTTAAAGCTGTTCTTTGAAATTAAAAGTAAGATAGCAGGAAACAAAATATAAATGGAAAATATCACAATATAAAGATGAGGAAAACTCCCCATAATTAGAACTCATATACATAGTCACAGAATTTTGAAAGTAGGAGACCTAAGATATAGGCCAAGGAGACCCACCGACTGAATAGTGAGAATAGGGAACAAATAGGTAAAGAAACATGGGTTAGTCAAGTAATTTTAAAATGTTCAAGGTGTATACAAGTAGAAAGTGGTATAATATTTGAAAACAGGTTGTGGTTAACAGTAGACATTATGAAGTCTTTAACAACCACTGTGAAAATAACTTAATAAAAGAACTATACTCAACAAGTCAATAGAAGAGATATAATGGAATATAAAGTACTCAATAAATCTAGAAGAGGCAGGCACATATCAGTTGGGACAAATAAAAAACAAATACTAAGCTATTATATTTAAACCCAATTGCATCAATAATTTCATTAAATATAAATTGTTAAATACTCAAGATAGAAAGCAGAGGTTGCCAAACTAGAAAAAACCAACATGTCATTTATATAGAAAACCCACTTCAAATATAAAAATTCAGAGACGTTAAAGGCTGTGATATGAAAAGATATATGAGGCAAGCAATAATCATAAGAAAACTGGAATGGCTATATTTATGTGAGTTGAAATGAATTTCAAGACAGTGATTATTGACAAACATAAAGGAGAAACTCTGTATTATGAGAGTGGCAAAAAAATGAAGATTTGAGTTTTTTAATAGAAATGGCCCACAAGCATTCACAGTGGGGAATGCCCAAATCAAGCCTATATATCACCATTAAAGAGCAGATTGTTGGGCACAAAGAGATTATAAAGTCTCATACAGAATAAAAATCAAATTACATGCAAAGCATTATACATTTGTTTTTTTTAGATTTTATTTATTTTATTTTTAGAGAGGGGAAGGGAGGGAGAAAGAGAGGGAGAGAAATACCAAATGGTTGCCTCTCACATGCCCCCAACTGGGGACCTGGCCCACAACTCAGGCATGTGCCCTAATGGAGAATCAAACCAGCGACCTTTCGGTTCGCAAGCTGACACTCAATCTACAGAGCCATACCAGCCAGGGCTATAAATTTGAATAGTATCAAATTTATGGAAACAGGACAAAATGAAATAATGCCTTTATATTTTCCAACTAGAAGTCCACTCCCATTAGAATTATTTTTCAAATATAAAGTTAGGAGAAAAACAAATAAGGCTTAGACCTTCTCAAAAAAATGCTTCCTATGTATTGTCTTTTAAAAATTCGTGGAGAATATGCCATATTAGAAAGAGAATGATAGGGAGGAAAAAAACAGATGAGTGACTTAACACTACAAAGTGGTAAAGTAGTCCCCAGAAGAGTGTTAGGCAATTTCAGAAACATAGCCATACCTCAGGCCTAAAGAGCAATCGGCCTGGACTAGATCAGGACCAAGGCAGAGGAGGGCCAACTCAACAAAAATGATGAAACTTATAGATTACTTGACAGCTTTAAACATATGGAGAGGAGATTTGCACTTTTTGTAGGATGCACATAGATAGCTAAGAATGAAAAGTAATTATTACTTCACAAGACAAAATGGTGTACAAAGGAAATATAAAAATACTGTACATCATTCAATTGTAGATAATAGTTACATGTCAATACTGTATATTATAAATGTCGATTAATGTTATATTGGAAATTATATATAGTTACAGTAGATATCTAGATTAGAAAAAAGAAAAGAATTTGTGTCTAATATATTCACAGATGTGATCATTAAATTCTGATTTTCCATTTTTGAAAGAAAATGAAACATCTGAATCTTTAATAAATACCAACACAGTGATATTTTAACATATTGAGATACACTCCAGAACAAACAACTGAAAATGTAAGTGGTTGCCTTGATGTACCAAAATTCAGGAAGGGAAGAAATAGGCAAGGGATTGCTTTTCTTTATATTTAAAATGTGGCAAGACTATTGACTTTTTAAGTTTTTTACCAATGCAACTTAAAAACATTAAAAATATATGAAATAATGTAAACTCTAATAACATAGGTGATAATTATTATGGTAATACATTATTATGAACTCTGTCAGGAGGAGATAAAACATTTCTAGGAAAAAATAAATAAACCAGCTTGCATATGAAAGAGGTTTGGTTTGAATATATAACAGCATAAAATTCTGTATTTGGGCCATGCCCTATACTGTGACTTGCCTATAGATATTGTCATGTGACCCTATTGAAATGTATACATCCTAGAGTAGAAAATTAAATCACTCTAGATATGTACATTGAGACAGTTTGATGAATGCCACAGGGATTTGCTCCAAACAAAAAATCATGAATGTTTTGTCATCTGACATTTGCTGTTTCTTAGAACTTTCTGTCTATAAAAGTTTTCTTGCCATGAACTATTTTCTTCCTCATGCCTGAAGAACGGTACTCCCCCGCCCCACCACAAATACTCTACACTGTAGAAGAGCAATAGGCTTTAACTGCAGCACATATGTTTGAAGACAGAACATTGAATCCTAAATGTTTTATGTAGACCTGCAGCATACTGTTTGCTAGGAATTGAGAATCTGGTGAGTCTTTCAGCATTTCAGAGCAACTTCCCTTTGCCTAAGACAAAATGGCTTTTCAATTCTCACTATGACAAACTCTTCATTGCAAACTAAAAATCCTGTCTACCTATTTCAGACTGCCTCTGGCAGAGGAACTACTAAAGTTGTTGCACTTTTGCAGTTATAAGAAATTCTGACAGTGATTTTGGCAACCTCTTCTGTGAGGTTGTTTTTGGGAGTATATGTTTGTATTTGTGCCTAGGAAAAAAGGAAAATAGAAAAGCCAGCAAAGATATGTGGCAAAGAACGAAAGAACACATAAGTAAGGAAAAAGATAGGTGAAACTGAGGCCTATAGAATTGGGCCTATAGAAGTGAAAATTACTGATAACTTTTTAGTTCTTATGAGCTATGGGTTGTAATTCAGGGTCAGTTGCTTGTATTATCACTGGATCTAAAAAAGGAATTGGGGAAAGGTATAAAATGAAGAAATTAATAGTAAATATATAATTAAGTAATCAGAATTATTTAATTCTTAAAGCTTTGGAACTAAACGATCATTAACCATCATGGTTACACTCAATTTTTTATATTCATCTATAGTCACAAACATTGTTGTATGGGTAATAAGTGTATTCTCATAAAGCAGATATCTATTTATTTATCCATCCACCTATCTTTTTAATACAACCATTTTTACTGAAGTTGGGAGAAAAACATAGACAGAGACACTAAAGATTCAGGGCAAAAACAAAAGTAAAAGCCATATCCTTAAGCCGAAAAAAATCTCCTCTTAAAGTTAGATCACTTTGGGAAAATGAAATCCAGTTCTCTTGATTCAAACTAAGTAGAAGAAAGAAAGCAGGTTCATCCTGCTGGCTCAGGCTGGCTTTGATAGCCTAATCTTGACTCTTTCCAGGTCCTCAGAAATACACACTAAGCAATTAAAAAAAAATGAAACTGACAACAGACCAAACAAACCACTGTCAGAATTATCCTCAGCCAAAAAAGAACTGAAGCTTGTTGAAGTTTCTTGGTTGAGTCACTGACAAGTTTGTTGTCTTCTCTCCGGGAGCTTGGATACAAGTGAAAAACCGGACTACGTAAATCTGGGAATAACAGTGAAGTAATGTATGTGCTATAGGTTCTCAGTCTTGTGTACCTAACTCCTCCAAGAGTAATTCCTAAATTCTCACCTAGAGTTTTCAGAAAGCCTTCAAATATCCTAGTGTTGTGTTGTTGTTGTTTTTAATGTATTGGGGGTGGGGGGAGCGGATATCCTAGTTTTGATGTCACTTTTTTCTACATAGAAAATTGGAAAGAAGTTGCAATAAATGCTCATCGAATGTAATTAAAACATGTCCTCATCTTTTTCGGGGCAAAAGAGAGGCCTGGGATAGTAGAAACAATATAATTAAACAATGGCCATAACGTTGTAACTCAAGTCCTAGCCAGGGAAACCTCCAGGTGCTGTAAGCAATGAGGAAGTGGGAATGATGCACCAGAGAAAGCATATAGGCCTTAAAGGCTGGTCTTCTAACCGGCTTCAGGCCTCAGGGGGATCCGTTACTGTTATTCTTGTCTAAAATTTAGAGCTGTGAAGAACACACACACAGTGCTTAATGATTTGGTACAAAAAGAATCCAGTTGCCCTGATATATGAGTGGAACACACTCAGCCTTTGGAAACTGCAATCCATGAAAGACTGCTGAGCTAAATACTGTAATAACAAAGTAATGATGCAGGATGAGTTGGAAATCAATAAAAAATGATCTGAAGGCAGTGAATTCTATGGGAACCTGGAAAAGAAGCGATAAGCCTGTCCTGTACAGAAACCTCTACAATTCAGGAACTATGTAGAACATATAGAAAATGTTAGAAAACAGAAAATCTAATCCTAGAATTCATAAACACTTTGCATGTATTAACTCACTTAATTCAACAAATATATTTTAAATACACAGAATCAGGGTTTAAATTTCACTAAACAATGCTGAATGAACAGCAAAAAGGTTTTAGTTAGCAAGAAGGAAAATCAGTCCTATCAGCAGGTAGGACTGATATGAAGGCAGTAATGGTGAGGAAGATTTTAGAATATATGAAGAAATTCAAATAAGTATTAGGCATTAAATATTAAATAAAAATATATAATATTTTAAATAAAGTTCTGATAACATAATTATAAAATTATGAAGCAAATGAGGGAGCTTTTAGGGAAAATTCTGAGACTCTTTTAGTGTTAGGGAAATGAACAGAGATAATGATTACATTTAGACTTCACTGGAAAAAATGTAGTTTTTTGTTTTAGTCAGTATAACTTATGTTAAAGCTGTTACAGACAAACCCAGTAATATCAGTAGCTTAATAATGAGAATTTATTTGTAGTTGATGGAAATTTAATGGGAGTTAAGCAGCTTTCCTCCCTCTTGAATCCATACCTCTAGAACACACGTCCTGCAAGGTTATTGCAGTAGGGAAAGAGGTTCACTGGCTTTTCATTGCCTCATCTTGAAAGAAACTAATCACTTCTCATTGTCCATCAACTATCGCTCTCAAATGGCTCTGATCTGACTACTACCCAGGCAGGCTAACTACTACTATGGGAATGTGGAGAAACACAAAGGATATTTTTTGAGTCATAAAGTACGTATAGATAAATATTTACTGAAGAACAAGAATAAAAATCTCAGCATCCAAAGTAACAGAGGATAAATCGAAATAAAGAGAATGGTAAATCCAACATGGTTAAGAAGGGAAATGTAACAAAGTTAAGAGAAAAAAAAAAGAATGATGTTAAATAGAAGATGTAAAATAAGATTCGTGAACTAATTTTAAGCATGTCAGAGAAGACGGTAAATTTAAATTCATTAATTCAGTTATTAACATAGAGGATCTTATTTAAAATATTGATCTATTTGAAAATATAATACAAAGGTCAAAATGAGGGTGTAAAAGTTAAGCAAATAAAATTAATGTTATCAATTTAACTATGAATAGGTTTATGTAAAATTCAAATAAAGCAAAGGTTCACATAACAATGAAAATGTATCATAAATAAATAAGCATGAGCTTAGGCATAATAAAATAGCATCAAGATTTATGAAATATAAAATCTGATGGAACTATAAGCAAAACGACAACTCCAAAGTCATGAATGAGATTGTGAAATATATCCCTCACAATGACGTAGATGAGAAAGAAAATACTAAGGGTACAGAAAATAATATAAAGGCATAAAAATCACCAACTATATAAAACAAGTTATTTGAAAATGAAAATATGAAGACTGATAAAGAGAGAAAAAAATACATACTTGTTCACTAAGGTAATTAAAAGGGGAAATATTTAATGCAGGATATTTTTTAAAATAAGCTAATATTAAGCTTAGTAATTTTGAAAACTTATGTGTTATAGAAAATACCAACAAAAGTATATAAATTTGAAAAAGAAAAAAGCAAATGAAATATAACCAGACTCATTGAAAATAAGAACAATTTAACAATAGCCAGAGCAGAGGGGGAGGGGACAGAGGGGAGAAGGGTTTTCAGGAACTACTAGAAAGGACACATGGACAAAACCAAGAGGGAGGGTAGAAGCACAGGAAGGAGGTGGGTTTGGAGGGGGTTGGGGGGAAGGGGTGGGGAGAAAATGCAGACAACTGTAATTGAATGACAATAAAATAATTTTTTAAAAAGTATATAAATTTGACAAAAAGGAACAAAAAATAAATAATAAGGAAAATTAAATATCTAAAAATTACCTTTTTTTTAAGAGATAAGGTTTTTTTATTTTATTTATTTATTTTTAGAGAGGGAAGGGAGGGAGATAGAGATAGAGAGAGAAACATCAATGTGCTGTTGCTGGGAGTTATGGCCTGCAACCCAGGCATGTACCCTGGCTGGGAATAGAACCTGGGACACTTTGGTTCCCAGCCCATGCTCAATCCACTGAGCTATGCCAGCCAGAGCAAAAATTACCTTTTAAAAGAGCCTCCAATGTTATACAATTGACTTTTAACAAACGATCATGACAAAAATACTCTTTTTGCAACAAAAAATAATGAATTCTTTCCTCAATTTTTGGAAGTACAAACTATTCATTAAAAGTAAAACTCTGAGTAAATTATGACTGAAACCCTTCTGGTTTGTTCCAGGTTGAACCATAATAATTTTTACCATAAACACTGGGACAGAGCACCAAAACTGCACTTTTCATTAAATTAGTAGGAAATTTTTTTGTTTGTTTTTTAAAAAGATTTTAAATGCTTCATGATTTGGGTCTGGACCTAGTACAAGAAAAAGGAAATAATTAGGAGTAACTCAGGGCATTGAAAATGAGCTGGTAAAGAAGTAAAAAATAGCTCAAATTTTGACAGTATTATTTAGAATACCAGATACAGAAATTTAAGCTTTAGATTTAATTAAAACACAGTATTTATCTTCTGGAAACATTTCTTTGTCTACCAAATCTTGAAAGCCTGTTCACCCCAGTAACATATCATTTTTTACTAGTTAACATATTTGTTTGTAATTGTTTTTCAGATTTTTTTCCGGTAGGTTTCAATAATTCCAACTGTCTTCACACACATAGTTTTCCTTTAATGCCTTTTATCAACAATTCTTTATTTCTAATAGTTTGTAGAGAATGACTTTGTAATTAACTTCTGAATAAATGAAATGATCTAAAAACCTTTCAGCAGGAGTTATCTACTTGCTTGCAGCTTTTCTGAATCATGTTTTTATTCGGAATCTTTAGAGGAATGTCAACTTACCACTCTAAAACTTACTAACTGGTCAAACTGTAAAGAAAATGTGGACTGTACTCATAGTCTTGTCCTAACAGTACACGTCTTGAAACCAATGCATTTCAAAGGCCTGTATGTTCTCTTTTGTGATGTTTCCTGAGATCAGAGAATGTAAAAAAAGTTATCCATAAATATAAATCAAGTGCAGCTGTTTGATTTATACATTATGCAGAAATATTAAGAAAACAGTTGTTTGTAACCTTATAATAAAAAAATACACTCATCAAAAAAATCATAGTTTTGAAGAGAAGTAATGTGAAACATTTTCGTCTTTCATGAAAAATGGAGAGAAGTACAATTTTTGAAATTTGGCATTTATATCTGTTTAAATTATGAAGAAGTTACCTTTACCTATTTCATAAAATTTTAATTCTCTTTCCTCATTTTCTCTATAATATAATTTATTTTTCAGACCAGAGGGAATTTTAAAATTTTGACAAGAGGTCAATCCACATTGTGTCATGGAGAGTGTAGTTTTAGCATCTCTACAGGGTAGCTATTTTATAGCTCTCCCTCCATCCTTCGTAAAGGCAGATTGTCCGTGAAATAGTGAACTTTAACTTTTGGACCTCTCACACAGGATTGTTCAATACAGAGGAAGGGCACATGACAATAGGTTCTAATGTATTTTGCGATGATTGTGGTATTAGCTTTTAAATGGTATAATTCTTTTGCTATTTCTCGTTATTCAAAATAAATATGGCCATATGATCTAAATTTTGTACTTATTATTTGTACTTTTATTTAACTAACACCACCCCAAACTGTATCAGTTTCACGCCCTACAGAACATGGACCTCCCTCTTGGTACCTAAGTACCCGCCTAAAACTTGGTCTCATTGTCTGCACTGGGGAACGTAGGCCCTGGCTAGGGATTTGCAGTAACTCAGGGTCTTTGTCTCAAAGTCTTCATTTATCTACCCCTCTGCTAGACAAGTAATTTCACTCAAATCAGACAGCTGGGAGAAAGAATCAATATGACTCTTTTAAATGCTGTTACATCAGCACTACTAATATATTTCATTTGTTTATATTCTGTCAGCCTTTGGTTGAGAAGCTCCAGGAGTTAGAAGTTTTTGAAAGAAATTCACAATGCATAATGTAAATACATATAAAATGAGATTATATTGGCATGCCTTTCTTTTTATTTTAGTGTGTGTGTATGTGTGTGTTACACTTGAATCCAGAAGCTGAGGTTGCAGTCTTATACTGTGAAAAAATGATCCAGACAGGGATCATATAATAAGGGGATAATTTTCCCAGACTACATTGATATTTTCACTATTACTGCCCCTGAAATTTATTTTTTTTCTTAGCTAGTTGGAGAGATATATCTACTTAAAAAAGAAAAGTCAACTATGAAACAATTCAATGAACATTTTACATTTCCCCCTGTTTTTATACAGAGTTCCTATTACATATGTTTCCCCAAAAGTACTGGACAATTGAGTCTGGTGCTAAAAAGCATAGTAAGCTAAATATGGGTGATTGTGAAATACCCTACTTATTTTCTATGGAATTAATTGTGAGCTGATTTTGTGGGTATCTTCCCTATTGACCAGAAATTTGGCTCATTAGACCAACTCACAGAGTGACCTTTTTAAAGAGTTTCCAATACATTTGTTCATGTTCCATGCTAGTACGAATAGTGGTATTTAAAACTAAATATAATATTTTTGGATAATGTACAGTAGGTGTCATTTTAAGCATAATACATGGGATTTTGATTTTTAGGCACTGTTTATGAGTCATTTTCCTTACATTATTCCAACTATGAATCAAAGATAGCAAATTGCACACAGAGGTTTCTTTCAAAGGCCAATTCAATAGCCACATTTAAACTTAAATAGCCCCTATTTTTTACTTCTGTTTGAAGTAATAATAGCACACTGGTGTTTTTAAAAAAAATTAAGTTCCACATGTTAACTTCACTACACAAAATCCATATATTGGTCTAATTCATCATTTCACTCTACAATTAACAAAAGCATCAGTTTAACACACTGTGCATAATTTTTCCTTGAGTTTTGATTTATTATGTTCTGGAGAATAATTGTCGAACAACACAACCTAGTTCAGGTTGAGAAATACTGGAGTCTGTACCACGGAAAAATAATATGGCAGGGAAATTAAAAAAAAATAATATGAGTGTTTGATGCTATTACAGATAACCTCATTGGTTAGCGAATTACTTCCCAAAATAAGTTAGAACTTTGAGAGAGCCCTTTTACGGTTCCCATAATATCAAGCACTTGGGAAAGTGAGGGCTAAACAGGGTTTATGTGTGTGCTGTGCCATGGAATGGTGTTTTGGAAGACCGAACATTATGTGGTTAAGCTTGGTCTCTGGAGCCAGACTACCTAGGGACAAATCTTGGCTCTCATGTTACCATCGTTCAACACTGGGGAACTTACTCAAGAGAAATGTGCCTTGGATTCCTCTCTCTAAAATGGGAATAATTATAGAACCTGTTCTGTAGATGTGTCTTGGAACAGCGCCTGATAGATAGTGTTTAATAAACAGATTTTTTTGTTGTTGGTATTGCTTTGTCATGTTATAAAATCCCATTTATCTAACCACACTGTCAAAGTGAAATATGAATCTTTACTTCTTGGAATCTTGTTCAAGTTAACTCAGAGTTATTTATATATTACTCATCCAAATGATTTCAAATTTGTGTTTATATGATTTTAAATTGAATATATTTGAAAATGTACCTTTCATTCTAGTATAAGATAATCCCAATGAAATATAGAAATGGATAGGTATAATTTACATTTTTTCTAATAGAAAAAGAAATGCTTGTATCCATTCAGCCACTCAAAAATGCTGTTTATGCAAAGCTTTTAATATTACAATATTGAGCATGTATGCATATATATGCTATATAAGCTCTACTCTGTTTTTGATTTTTTCCTAATTTTTAAATTTTTTAAATGTTGTTCAAGTACAGTTGTCTCCATTTTCCCCCTACCACTTCCCCCCCACCCCAGCCATCCCCACCTCCTACCCTCAATCCTATGCCCCTTTGACTTTGTCCATGTGTCCTTTACACATGTTATTTGACAACCCTTCCTCTTCCCCCTCATTATCCCCACCCACCTCCCCTCTAGGAGGTAACCAGTAATCAACAAACTGGTTACTATCACTTTGTTCTTTATTTTAGTGTCTCTGGTTATATTTTTTTTGTTTGTTTGTTTTGTTGATTAGCTTCCATTTATAGGTGAGATCATATGGTATTTGTATTTTACCACCTGGCTTATTTCACTTAGCATAATGTTCTCCAGATCTATCCACGCTGTTGTGAAAGATAAGAACTCCTTCTTCCTCTCTGCTGCATAGTATTCCATTGTGTAAATGTACCATACTTTTTCGATCCATTAATTTACTGATGGGCACTTAAGTTGCTTCCAACACTTGGCTATTGTAAATTGTGCTGATAAGAAAAATAGTAATTTACCTTTTTTATTTGGAAAGAAATAACTACTCTCTATGACATATGATGAAGCTTGACATTTACTTCTTTTTATTTTTATTTGTATTTTCTTATTCTTATTTTTATTTTTATTAATAGTATTTGCTTTTTAAAAAGTAGAAAGAAGTCAACTACTCAAACAGTAAAAGCTACATGGAGAAGGACTATTAATTCCCATTTAAATTTGTTACTTATAATTACAAATATTTTATAATTAATTAAATAATTATTAATGCTATTAAAGTAGTATTTGAACCATCTCTCTTGTCTTACTGTGAATGAGAAACCTTTCATCAGTTTTCACACAAGTTTAGTTACAAACATGAGCTTTCTAGTACAACAGCTAATGTATGTTAATGTCAAAATACTAACCAGTACTGAGCACTTATTAAATTATATGTATATGTGAGTTTTCTCTTTTTTCTTTTTTAAAAAATAGATTAATCCCAAGACTTTTTAAAGGAATACTCTAATTTTTTTGCTTATGAGATTTTTTATTTATTAATTTTTATAAAATTTATTGCAGTGTCATTGGTTGATAAAATTTTATAGGTTTCATGTGTACAATTTTATAATACAACACCTGTATATTGTATTATATGTTCATCACCCTAAGTCGTATCTCTTTCCATCACTATTTATCCCTTGTTTACCTTTTTCTACCTCTTGCCCCTTTTTCTCTGGTAATCACCATACTATTATCTGTGTCTATTAGGTTTTTTTCTTTTTTGCTTGATCCCTTCACCTTTTTCATCCAACTCCCTAACCACCCTCTCCTTTGACAGTTGTCAGCTTGTTCTATATCTACGAGTCTGTCTCTATTTTCCTTGTTAGTTAATTTTGCTTATTTGTAGATTCCATACATAGGTAAAATTATATGGTATTTGTCTTTCTCTGGACTGACTTATTTCACTTAGTATAATCCTCTCAAGGTCCATCCATGCTGTCACAAAGGGTAAGATTTCTTCTTTTTTACAGCTGAGTAGTATTCAATTGTGAAAATGTACCACAGCTTGCTTGCTTTCTTTTTTTTAAATCTACTCATCTATTGACGCAACTCAATCCACTTGGGTTGTATTACACATCAATAAATGATGAACCAAATATTTGCAAATGAAGCCAAATCTGCAATTATGTTTTACAAGTACTATATTCTGAGAGATCCCTGTGCAAATATTTTTTCAGATTTTTTTTTTATTTTGGAAAAAACCATTACTCTTTTCTGAGAGTTGGACAGTATTTGACCATTTTTTCTGTTATATTTTGCCACAGAATAGATGAGAAAAGAAATAAATATCCAATTATTCATGTGATCTTAACAAGGCATTACTATGAGGAAAACTGAGTTGATTCTTTAAGAACTCATCTTTCAGAAGTTATTTAAGAAGGAAGGTGATAAAATAGAAGTAGCTTGGAGCAATTAGAAAGGGGTGATTAGAAAATATAGAAGATAAAGTCTCTGAGTTCTAGTATCTACTCTTCCGTTGACAGTAATTCTCTCTAATATTGTGAGTTTTCACAGTGGTTACACTGTGAAATGAGATGGTGGGACTAAATCCATTCGGAAGTCTTTCCAGCACAGAAATTGTACATTCATGATAGCATAAATATTGTAATTATAACATTTAATAAAAAACGATCTGCCCTTAGGGATGATAAATGTTGACTATTAATATGATTTCTCAACATACACATGCTTTAGGAATATGTCCAATTAAAAATTTCCCTATGTTAGTATTTAAACATATTTACTAATTATATTATTCAAAATAAGAAATGTGTGGTTGCACTCTAGAGGATATTTTATATTTTTAATTAATCCCCTAATTCTTACTATAGAATTTCAGATCAAATGAACTCTCCCTTTTGAAGTCATTTATCAGATACAGAGAACAGCTGGGATTAGAAGGCATATTGTGTTGTAGCTTTTTTACCTTTGATTTCTTCCTTTAGCCTCCCAAGAAAGACTCTACAGATCATGTATTGTTCATCCTACAGAACAGGAGTCAGTTTCTATGTCATTGATGTTAGTGATGAGTGTATGTACATTTGGCAGTGGTCAGGAAGCTTTTAGAGCCATTTGACAACAGTGATCACTGAAGACAGAAGTGGTTTCCCATTCATTTTTCTGGAATTGAGTAGCAGCATCTTTGTTCAAGAGTTTCCATCTGACTTAAAAGACCTTTACCCTCATTTAGGTCTGTCAATATTTAACTCATTCTCTCCAGCTCTGTATAAATACTACTTTTTTTTCCAAAACTTTTACCTGGTTGGAATTAAAATATTTCTTTTTGAATAATGAAACAACAACAATAACCCTCGGATTAAGAGCTATTTAATTGTAATTCTACCAGATATAGTATAGAACCGCTAAGCTATAATTTTACACTGTCAAATTCTATATACTTGAAAGGTCTATAGTAGATCAATTAATATGGTAGAGACTTAGTTAGTATTGATTGGATTACACTGAAATTATTTGGGGGATAAAAACACTGAGTTAGGAGACACTTAGTTCAACATTTGTGTCCTCTTCCACCCCACACCTACTTCATTGATTGAAGTTCAGATTTGCTGGTAGAATATTTTTCTTCCTTGCTTTGCACTCCCACTACCTGTGAGAAAACTTTTTTTTTATTTTAGTTCATCTTCTTCCGATAGAATTTAGAATAACAGAAACCACCTAATGTTCCCAATTTGTCTCTGCTATTCAAAAATGGTTTACAGTAAATAGAGAGTGTGTGTATGTGAGAGAGGGAGGGAGGGAGGAAGAAAAGAAGAAGGGGAAAGAAAGGTGTGGGGGAAGAAGTAAATGTACTGATTTTACTAACAAGAAATCACTGCTCTATATCTTCTGGGAAAGGGAATATTTTTCCAAGATTTTACAATTAAATGATAGAGAAGTGTTAGGAGAAAAAACTTAGTACTGATGAAAATTTGAATTGTTTTGGTGATTAACATGTTAGCAGAATAGCTATGACAATCATTACCCACATTTGTGTCACAGATTGCACTATAATTAGAAAACACATAATGCATATATGGGAAAAAAAACTTCCAATGTAAGAAAAATACAAAGACTACTTGGAATTTCAGAGGGAAAAGGGGCAAAGTCTGTAGGCTTGGGCTTTGTTGTATGAGAATGAGAAGATGTTGAACTTGGCCTTAAATCATGGATAGGAGTTAAATTATTAAGTTGGGAGATTATAAGTTGGTATAACCAATTCAAGCAAAGATGAACTGAAATTGAAAATGTTAAATAATGTGTGAATAAAAGTCATTTAAACATACACAGATATGAAACCATCACATAACAGCTTACATCTATGAGAAAAACATAAGTCAGGCACTGAAGGGAGGGTGAAAAAGGAGAGTGATAGGAACTGGATTGGATGAGGATGGAAAGATTCCATCTATGAACAGTACATATCTCAGATAAAGACACATTGGTACTGCTGAAGTCAAATGAGATGTAGTAGTCTGTGACTGAGTGGACACCCAGCTCAATTCATTTTCATAGAGACATAGATATGTTGCAGTGATTATCTGAGCAGAATGTCATATTTCTATAATTTAGATTCTCAGAAAGTATACTCTCAAGTTCAGGGACTTATGCAGCATTTAATTCTAAATGACCCATTCAGAAGTAGAAAAAACAAATGAGCATAAATTTAACTGAGAAATTTAACCATGGCAACTGAAAAATCAGCAAGAAGTGGCAGCTATTATATTATGCAATCCTAATATTTAATATAGGGAAATATAAAAGATAGAGGTAGAGACTGCTGGTCAAGATGGAGATGTAGGAAGACATGCTTCACCTCCTCATGCAACCATGGAAAGAATTACAACCAGATCTCAAAACAACACCCAGAACAATCAGAAATTCAAGCCATATGGAAATCCCACAACCAAGGATTTAAAGAAGCCACATTCATCCAGAAGAGTAGGAGGGGTAGAGTTGCAGAGAGGGCGGAAAGGTAGCATGGTGCGGAGAGACAGTGGTGGTCCCACATTCACCTATGTTGGGTAAAAATCAGGAGTCATTCCTTGAGAGCAAGGTATCTCAGCCCCAGGCTAGACCACACAGCCCAGAGTTTAAGCACTGGGAAAGTAAATTCCCATTACCTCTGGCTGTAAAATTGGTGGGTTTGGGGCAGTGGAAGAAATAACCAGTTTTTTTTTACTGGGCTCACTTAAAGGGCCCACATAGAGTTAGAAACCACTCTAGGTTTCACCACCAGGGCAGTAGCTGGAAGGGTGCCAGTAGCAAATGGGAAGTGGGTGAAGTGACTGGAAACAGGACAAGTGCCAGGCAGACCTCCAGGAACCAAGCAGTAGTATTGTCCTCTCTCCAATTCCTCCCCCAACAAAGAACCACAAAGAAGTGAAGCAGATTGCCCAAGTCTGACAATTACCTAAGATTCCACCCCACACAATTTATAGGTGCCTTTCTACACAGGCCATACTACTAAGACAAGAGTAAAAGCAGCTACCTAATACACAGAAAAAAGTACAGGGAAGCTGCCAAATTGAGAAGACAAATAAATATGGCCCAAATGAAAGAACGGAACTTCAGAAGAAGAACTAAACAAAACGGAGATAGCCAAAACAGCAGATACAGAGTTCAAAACACTAGCGATAAAGATGCTCAGAGAACTCATTGAGTATGGCAACAACATAAAGGAAGAAACAAAGGTTTCCTTAAGTGAAATAAAGAAAAATCCACAGGAAACCAACAGTGAATGGAAGGAAGTGGGGATTCAAATCAATGATTTGGAACATAAGGAAGAAATAAATATTCAACAAGAACAGAAAGAAGAAATAAGATTTAAAAATAAACAAGTATAGTATAAGAAGGCTTTAGAACATCTCCAAAAGTTCTAACATCCAAATCATAAGGATGCCAGAAGAAGAGGAGGAAGAGCAAGAAATTGAAAATTTATTTGAAAAAATATTGAAAGAAAACTTATTTATTTTGGCAAAGGAAATAGACATACAAGTTCAGGAAGAACAGAGAGTTCCAAACAAGTTGGATCCAGAGAGGACCACACCAAGACACATCATAATTAAAAGAGCAAAGGTGAAAGATAAAGAGAGAATCTTAAAAGCAGCAAGAGAAAAGCAAAGAGTTGCCTACAAAGGAGTTCCTATGAGACTGTCAGCTGATTTCTCAAAAGAAACTTTGCAGGCTAGAAGGGACTGGCAAGAAGTATTCAAAGTGATGAAAACTAGAGAACTACAACCTAGATTACTCTACACAGCAAAGCTATCAATTAGAATGGAAGGGCAGATAAAGTACTTCCCAGACAAGATAAAGGAGTTCATCATCACCAAGCCATTATGTGAAATGTTAAAGGGACTTATCTAAGAAAAAGGAGATCAAAACCATGAATATTCAAAAGGCAACAAATTCACAACTACCAACAACTGAATCAAAGTAAACAAACAAGAAAGTAACCCAAAAAACTAAGCAAACAACCAGAACAGGAACAGAATCCTAGGATCATTTGGAGTGTTATCAGCTGCATGGGGATGGGGAAGAATGGGGTAAATGGTGCAGGGTTTAAGAAGCATAATGGGTAAGAACAAAATAGGGGGCTGTTAAGAATAGTATAGGAAATGGAGAAGCCAAAGAACTTGCATGCATGACCCATGGACATGAACTAAGGGGGGATTGCTGGAGGGAAGGTGGGTACTGGGTGGAGGGGAGCAAAGGAGGAAGAAGGGAGCTAGTGTAATAGCATAATCAATAAAGTAGACTTTAAAAATATAGAGGTATATCAATAAAATGAGAGTGATCTAGGAATACAGGGATAGGTGAAGTACATGGATATAGATATCTGGAGCCATATAAAAATGTCAAGCTTATCGATTGAGGATTAAAGTGTTTGTAGAAATGCAATTTTAGAATTCATGTGAAAAATTTGCTTTGGTATATAAGACACTGTATATAGTTGCTCTATGGGACAGATGGTGTTATAGTATTTATCTAGCAATGAGCTCAAAAATCAAAAGCCAGATACAATTCCAAGGTCATTTTTGACACCTTATTCTTTTAATTCTTAATTAGGTACAAACCAGTGTTTTACTAGGGGATTAATTTGTAAATAATGTGAACACCCTTTGGTAACATTAAGAAAGGATTCATGGAATATTATGTGCTAAAGTTTTCATTACTTACTCATGGATATATGCCACTGAAATCCCATTTAAAAACTGGGATATAATATCTAATACCAGAAATTAGATTTTCAAGTATTAGATTAGTCACTAAGCCACATGATGAAAAGTGCCAATGAACTGAGTATTTGGATTATTTAGATTTTCACATGTAAAGAAAAACAGAAGACCCCTAAACTCTCAATGATATTTTTATTTTACATCCACTAATCGTAATAACAAAAGCAAATAGATACATAAAACATGTTGAAATGAGTGCTCTGCTAAGGGTTTATCTCTGATGACTGCATTTTATGATCTATAAATTCATCTTGTGGTGCATCAGGGAGGATTTCCTAGGTGGAGAGACATCTGAGCCAGGTTCTGAAGGAAGAATAGAAGATGTTCAGGAAGAACAGTAAGGACAAAAGTATCATAGGCAAAAGAAATGTCTTGGACAAAGACCCAAGGGAAAGAGAAGATATAACATGTTTGTTAAACTCTAAATGATTCAATTTACCTAGCATTCAGAGTTCCAATAGGGGAATAGAAAGAAATAGTATTGAAGGAGAAAAAAGTTCTTACTTCCTTTTCTCCCTCCCTCTGCTTTTTTCTTCCTTCCTTTCCATTTTTCTGTCTTACTCCTCCCTTCCTCCCTTCTTCTCTCTTCTTTTTTCCTTTCTATATTTTTTTTTCTGGAGATTAACAAGCATTTCTACCAAATGCTAGTTTGAAGTCAGAGAGTCAGTTCTGATCTTTATCATTATGGGGTAGTGGAATTCCCTAAGATCCTTATTAATGAAATTGCTTCTCATTTTCTTTTATTTTTCTACTCTCTTACTCTTTCACCTAAATGTGATTTATATATAGAAAAGTAATTGAAAACGGGCCATACTTTGTCAATTTAAAAATAGTTTATTCTGTATTTTACGAGATATTTGCAGCTGACCAAGTTTCTTCTATTAACAAGTTCCCAAGCCACTTTCCTGTGGATGGAATTTAGCTCTGTTCTGTAACAATGAACACTGAATTTCTCATTTGCCCTTAAGCTCCTTGGCCCAGTGACATTCCACTTTAAATTTAATCAGACAGAAAAATCACAAAAGCTCTGGTCTCAAGTGACCACTTTGACTTTTTTTTTCTGAGAGCATGAAGAAAAGAAATTTCCCCACTTTGTGCAGTTCAGTATATGATTTTCTACACACCTGTGTACTGTGTTTGTTTCAAATCTAGGGTGACCTAGGTTAATGCCACCTCTGTCAGTGGGAAAACCATCACTAAGCTTGCAGCCACCATAAGCAATCATCTCTAGTGGCTGTCTCCCTGAGGGTATAATTTTCATCAGGGATTTTCTGAAGAGAGGCAGAAAAGGTGTGAGACTCAAAAAGCTGCTTACTAGGGCTTGGCTAAAGAAGAAATTGGATTTGACTCATTTATTAAAGCCATAGTTCTTGAGCAACAAGTGTCCTTAAGACAAGAAGGCAGACTGCTCCTCTGATGGGGCCCTGGAACCTCTTGTGTCCTGTTCCTCATATCATCCCATGTATGTGTAGTCGGGTTTTTCAATTAATGATGTAACACCCATAGAGATGTGTTGATTTTTTTCTAACGTTTAGATGAAGTCCAATGTACTATTAAGTCTTTTACTACTTTAAAAAAATTCAGGTCTATTGAGGTATTTTAGGCATATTTAAATTGTAAGATATTTAAAGTATACATGAAGGCGATTTGATGAATGTGTATACACTATTAAAGGATTCCCCCCATCTAGTTAATTAGCACATCCATTACCACACATAATTATATTTTTAGGTGTGTTTGTGAACATTTAAATTCTACTGTATCAGAATATTTTGATTATACAATGCTGTTAGTAATCATAGTCACCATGTTAAAGCTAAAAATTTGTACCTTTTACTAAACTTCCCTTTCCTCCCCTAAACCCCAGATTCTGACAATCACATTTTTACTCTCTGATTCTATGAATTTGACTTTCTTTTCCTCCCTTCCTCCCTCCTCCCTCCCTCCCTCCCTCCCTCCCTCCCTCCCTCCCTCCCTCCCTCCCTCCCTCCCTCCCTTCCTTCCTTCCTTCCTTCCTTCCTTCCTTCCTTCCTTCCTTCCTTCCTTCCCTTTTAGAATCCAAGCATAAGTGATACCATACAGTGTTCGTCTTTTCACATTTGCCTTATTTCACTTAGCATAATACCCTCAAGGTCCATAATGTCGAAAATGGGCAGGATTTCCTTCTTTCTCATGGCTGAATATGTATATATATATTCATATACATATATATACACATATGTATGAAATATATATGTATTTCCATAGATCTTTGATCCAGTCATTTATTAATTGATACTTAGGTTGCTTCCTGCACTGGGCTATTGTAAATTGTGCTGCTATGACCACTGGAATGCATAGGTTCTTTTGAATTGGTGTTTCAGGATTCTTAGGGTAAAATCCCAGCAGTGGAATTACCAGGTTGAAAGGAACTTCCATTTTTAGTTTTCTGAGGAAATTCCGTACTGTTCTCCATAATGGCTGCACCAGTCTGCATTCTCACCAACAGTGCCCTAGGGTTCCCTTTTCTCCACAGCTTTACCAACACTTATTTATTGGTTTGGTTATGATGGCCATTCTGACTAGTGTGAAGTGGTATCTCACTGTGGCTTTAACTGGCATCTCTCTGATGGCTAGTGATGTTGAGCACCCTTTCATATGTCTCTGGGCCCTCTGTATGTCCTCTTTGGAGAAGTGTCTATTCAGGTCCTTTGACCATTTTTTAAGTGGATTGTTTATTTTCCTAATGTGGATGCCTGTGAGTCTTTTATAATATTTTGGAGATCAAACCCTTGTCTGAGGTATCATTAGAAAATATATTTTCCCACACAGTTGGTTCCCTTCTCATTTTGATGATGATTTCTTTAGCCATGCAGAAGCTTTTCAATGATGAATTCCCATTTGTTTATTTTTTTCTTTCTGTCCCTTGTTCTAGAGGACATATCGGTGAAAACATTGCTGTGTGGAATATCTGCAAATTTTCTCCCTATGTTTTCCTCTAGGATTTTTATGGTGTTGCAACTTATATTTAAATCTTTTATCAATCTTGAGTTTATTGTTGTGTATGGTGTAAGTTGGTAGTAGAGATTCTTTTTTTTTTTTTTTTGCATGTAGCTGTTCAGATCTCCCAACACCATTTGTTGAAGAGGCTATTTTTACTGCATTTTATGCTCCTTCCCCCTTTGTCTAATATTAATTGATCATAGAGACTTGGGTTTATTTCTGGGCTCTCTATTCTGTTCCATTGATCTATATGTCTCTTCTTATGACAGTACCAGACTGTTTTGATTAGAGTAAACTTGACATTTAGTTTCATATCAAGAATTGTGATCCTTCCTACTTTGTTCTTCTTTCTCAAAATTGCTGAGGATATTCAAGGTCATTTATGGTTCCATATAAATTTTTCAATGTTTGTTCTATATCTGTGAAATTTGTGATTGACATTTTAATAGGGATTATGTTGAATTTATAAATTGCTTTGGGTAGAATGGACATTTCAATGATGTTAATTCTTCCAATCCATGAACAAGGTTTATGCTTCCATTTGTTTGTGCCTTCATTAATTTCTTTCTTCAGTACTGTGTAGTTTTCCGAGTATAGGTTTTTTACCTCCTTAGCTAGGTCTATCCCTAGGTACTTTATTTTTCTTGTTGCAACAGTAAGTGAGATATTTTTCCTAATTTCTGTTTCTGATGTTTTGTGGTTTGTGTACAAAAATGCCTTCGATTTCTGAATATTGACTTTGTACCTTGCTGTTTTGCCAACTTCACTTATTAGGTTGAATAATTTTTTGGTGGAGTCTGTAGGGTTTTCTATGTACACTACGATGTCATCTGCAAACAATGACAATTTTGTTTCCTCCTTTCCAATTTGAATGTCTTTCATTTCCTTTTCTTGTCTGATCTCTGTGGCTAGAACTCCTAATACTATTCTGAATAGAAGTGGTGAAAGCAGGCATCCTTGTCTTGTTCCTGATCTTAGTGGGAAAGCTTTTAGTTTTTGCTCATTGAGTATAATATTTGATGTAGGTCTCTCATATATAGCCTTTATTATATTGAATTATGTTCCCTCTACTCCCACTTTGCTGAGTGTTCTTATCATAAATGGGTGTTTTTATTAAATGCTTTTTCTATATCTATTGATATGATCATGTGATTTTTGTCTTTCCTTTTGTTTATGTGATGTATTACTTTTATTGATTTGTGAATATTGTACCATCCTTGCATCCCTGGGATGAATCCTACTTGATCATGGTGTATGATGTTTTTGATGTGTTGCTGGATGTGATTTGCCAATATTTTCTTGAGGACCTTAGTGTCTATGTTCATCAGCTATATTGGCCTGTAGTTTACTTTGTTGTGTCTTTATCTGGTTTTGGGATTGGGATGATGCTGGCCTCATAAAAAGAGTTTGGGAATCTTCCCTCTTCTTGGATTTTTTGAAATAGTCTGAGAGGGATAGGGGTTAGCTGTTCCTGAAATGTTTTGTAAAATTCTCCTGTGAAATCATCCAGTTCAGGGCTTTTGTGTGTTGGGAGTTTTTTGATTACTTCTTCAATTTCATCAGCTGTTATTGGTCTGTTCAGGCTTACTGCTTCTTCTTCATTCAGTTTTGGAAGATTATATTTTTCTAGAAATTTGTCCATTTCACCTAGGTTTTCAAATTTCTTGGCATATAGTTCTTCGTAGTAATTTCTTACAAGCCTTTGTATTTCTGTGGTATCAGTTGTAATCTCTCCTTTTTCATTTCTGATTGTGTTTATTTGGGTTCTCTTAATTGTTTTCTTAACTTTTATTTCTGATAGTTTATTAGGGGCATGTGGAAATGCAACTGGTTTTGTATATTGATTTTGTATCATGCAACTTTACTGAATTTGTTGGTCTAACACTTTTTAAAAAGAAATAGGATACCATGTCATCTGCAAAAAGAGACAGAATTTATTCTGCCCCTTCTGATTTGGGTGCCATTTACTGTTTTTTACCTATTTGTTCTTGTTATGACTTCTCATAGTATGTTGAACAATAGTGTAGAGAGTGGGCATCCTCAAAGTCCCAAAAATCATTCTTAATATTGGGAGAAAGCTGTTAGCCTTTTATTGTTGAGAACATTGTTGCCTGTGGGTTTGTCATGTGTAGCCTCTATTATTTAGGTACATTCCTTCTATGTCCAGTTTGTCGAGATTTTATTTTATTATGAATGCCTGTTGAATTTTGTCACATGCTTTTTTCTGCCTCTATTGACATGATCATGTGATATTTATTCATCATTTTGTAAATGTGTATATCATACTGGTTGATTTGCAGGTACTAAACTATCTTGCGTCTCTGGAATAAATTCCTCTTGGATATGGCATATGATCCTTTTAATGTATTGTTGAATTTGATTTGCTATTTTTAAGTATATTTTATTGATTATGCTATTATAGTTGTCCCATTTTTTTCTCCTTATGATATGATGATGGAGTTCATCATCTCCTTATGATGTGATAAAAGGAGTTCAACATCTCCTTAAAGGTGATGAACTCCTTTAACTTGACAGTATCTGGGAAGCACTTTATCTGCCCTCCCATTCTAAATGATAGTTTTGATGGATAGAGTAATCTTGGATGTACGGCCTTGCCTTTCATGACTTTGAATACTTCTTCCCAACCCCTACTTGCCTGTAAGGTTTCTTTTGAGAAATCAGCTGATAGCCTTATGGGAACTCCTTTGTAGATAACTCTCTCCCTTCCTCTTGATGCTTTTAAGATTCTCTCCTTATCTTTAATCTTGGGCAATGTAATGATGATGTCCCTTGGTGTGTTCCTCTTTGGCCCAATTTCTTTGGGACTCTCTGGGCTTTCTAGACTTCTATAAGTGTATTTCCTTTACCAGGTTGGGAAAGTTTTCCTTCATTATTTTTTTCAAATAAGTTTTCAATTTCTTGTTCTTCCTCTTCTCCTTCTGTCACCCCTATGATTCAAATGTTGGAGCATTTAAAGTTGTCCCAGAGGTTCCTCAGCATCTCCTCATTTTTCTGAATTCTTGTTTCTTCATTCTGTTCTGGTTGAATGTTTATTTCTTCCTTCTGGTCCAAACCACTGATCTGAATTCCAGTTCCCTTCCCTTCACTGTTGGTTCCATGTATATTTTCCTTTATTTCACTTTGACCTTCATTTCTTCCTTCATTTTGTGACTGAGCTCAATCAGTTCTGTGAGCATCCTGATTATCAGTGTTTTAAACTCTGCATCAGATAGGTTGGGCATTTCCTCATTGCTTCGTTCTTTTTCTGGAGTTTTTTTTTTTTTTTTTTTTTTTTAAAGATTTTATTTATTTATTTTTGCGGAGGGAAGGGATGGAGACAGAGAGAGAGAGAGAGAGAAACATCAATGTGCGGTTGCTGGGGGTTATGGCCTGCAACCCAGGAATGTAACCTGGCTGGGAATCGAACCTGGGACACTTTGGTTCCCAGCCCGTGCTCAATCCACTGAGCTACGCCAGCCAGTGGAGTTTTGATCTGTTCTTTCATTTGGGCCATATGTCTATGTCTTAGTACATGTGTTAAGTTGTGAGGGGTGGAGTTTTAGGTATTTGCCAGGGTGGGGCAACCCACTTTGGTGCATTTTGGTGCTGCCTGTAAGGGAGGGGTCCAAGAGGGAACAATGCCACTTGCTGGGCTCTCACCCTACTTTCCTAAGACTTGGAGTTTCTCCACTGCCGCAACTGTCAAAGATTTTTAAGCCAGAGGTTTTTGAGCCTTTAGTTTTCCATGCTGAAAGTTTCAGAGGTCTGTCTTGCTAGGCTGTTGTTCCTCCCAACTTATCCACAAGTGAATGTGGAATCTCCCTTGCAACCCAGTCTGTCGACTTGCCAGGTGTCCTCTCCACTCCCATCTCTGCCCCTGCTGTGGATGAATGTTTCTCTAACTCCTTGGTTGTTAGACTTCCATGCAGTTTGATTTTCTGGCAGTTCTGGTTGTGTTTTGTTTTTAAATTGATTGTTATCTTTCTTTTGGTTGTGCAAGGAAGTGAAGCATTTCTGCCTACAGTACCTCTATCTTGGTCAGAACCTCCTGGTTTGCTAAAATTTTGTTGGGGGTTTTTGTATCTGTGTCCATTAGAGATATTGTCTATAGTTTTCCTGTAATGTTCTCACTGGTTTTGGTAATAGAGTAATGCCATGAAGACATTTCTTCTTTAAAATGTCTTTAAAAACTTTTACTGAGATGTAATTGACATTATTCTTAAAAAGTCGTTTCCTATTATAACTTCTGATATAGCACCCTATATCAGATTTAATTAATTATTCAAGTTAGAGATTACTGTCCACCTGGAATTAAAGCAGAGCCCCATTTTGGAAAGAGTGATGAGCAGAGAGACGTTTTCAAGATTTTCCTCTTGCTATGAATAGCTTCCGGAGTGCAAAAAGTCTGGAAAGTCACCTTTTCCAGCTAGACATATTTCTGAGCATTGCTGATTTTATATTTTAAATGTTTAACTGTGCTTCTATGATATTCTAAAAATATTTCATTCAACATTTCCCTCTTGTTCAAAATAACTGAATATTTCTTAGTTTTTACTTAAAAATATTTAAAATTAAATGTCCCTTTAACAGTAAATATTTGGTAAAACTTGAATACAGATGTTTTGGTCATTGTGATCATTTAAACTTTTAAGAGATGCAGAACTTTAAAAAATGTCAGCAAGAAAGACTCCAAATAGACTCAGCAATCTTGAGATAGAAGAACAAAGTTAGAGTAACATAGTTCAAAGAAACATAGTTTGATATCAGGTATTCCACAATTTGGATGTCAATTCTATAATACCTGATATTAAACTACACAACAAGGCCATTATCATTAAAACAGCCTGGTACTGGCATAAGAACAGGCATATAGATCAATGGACTAGAACAGGAATCCCAGAAATAAATCCATGACCTTATGGTCTATTAATATTTGACAAAGGAGGCAAGAGCAGACAGTGGAGTAAAGACAGTCTCTTGATAAAAATGGGGTTGGGAAAATTGGACAGATACATGCCAAAGAAAATGAAACTATGCCACCAACTTACACCTTCTACAAGAATAAACTGAAAATGGATAAAAGACTTGAATGTAAGTTGTGACACCATAAAAACTCTGGAAGAAAACAAAATCAATAAAACCTCAAACATTTTTCATAGCAATATTTTTGCTGCTCTATCTTCTCTGACAAGGAAAACAAAGTGAAAAATAAACAACAGTGACTACATCAAACTAAAAAGCTTTTGTGCAGCTGAAAAAAAAACAATCAACAGAATGAAAAGAGAACCCACTGAATGGGAACATCTATTTACTAATGATATGTCTGATAAAGGGTTAATTTATAAAATATGTAAAGATCTCACTTACATGTGAAATCTAATGAACAAAGTAAGCTGACGAATAAATAGAAGAGAGGCAAGTATACATGCAATAGATGGACAGCTGTTAGAGAGGAGGGTCATTGAGAGACTGAATGAAAGAATGTGAAGGGATTAGCCAAACTCTGTATGATGCAGAGACACAAACAGTGTGGTGGTAGACAGAGGTAAGGGGGTTGGGAGCTAAGTAGACTTGGACAAAGGTGGAAAGGAGTGGAAACAAGAAGAGACTTTGCTTGTGGCAATGGGTGCACAATTTAGTGTGCTGCTGATTTTTTTTAATTTTTTGATTTGTAACTTGAAACCTGTATGGCTATATGAACCAGTATCACCCGAATAAATTCAGTTAAACAAACAAACAAATAAATAAACAAATAACTATTGAAAAAGAAATGTCAGCTGTTGAGAAACAAACAAACAACATTGCATTTTAGACAGAGAGGTAAAGGTTTTTACTGTTGGGTTAAATTATGCTTAGTTTTTAGAGATTCCAGGGAGAAAAAGTAGCTAAAAGCAGAGCCTCAAGAATGAAAGTAGGTAGGACTACTGATCTTTTCTTTGGGCAAAGACAATCTTTACTCCACAGCAGTGGCCATGTGTCTGGAGAACACCAGGATGAATACCAAGGAGATGTGATTAGATTCTAATGGTGATCCAGAAAATTTAAGTCTAATCAATATAATTGTAATCAGATGAAACCATATTTTAAAACAGTACAAGGATGAATTACAAGAAATTTTTTAACACCTTCTTTGTGAAGAGAGTACCTTAACCAACTGACTTGATTGAGCGACCTATTTGAGAGGATTTTATCTATTTTAAAGATGGCTGCTTTGAGCTATCATATTTTGAAATGTCTAGAAATTAATGTTTTCCTGATTTAGATTTTGGAGCATATCAAACAAATCTTGAATTGCATTGTCTCCTTGTAGAATTTCTAAGGGTGTGGCAAAAATAGATTTACCATTTTTCATGTGGAAAATAAAACAATAACCAGTAAATAATGATACAATAATGTACTGTTTTGTGTACTCACAACTGTAAACCTACTTTGCCCCACCCTCTATATGTATGGACATTGATAGTCCCTCACAGAAATAATCATTAATTCTCATAATCAGTTAATATTTGGAATTCATTCCTACATTATTCATTCATATAAATGGTTACTGTAAGTCTGAAAATGTCTGTGCACACTGGTTAAAAATAAATTTATGTGCCTGAAAAGCTAAAGATGGGCCCCGAAATCTGTTCAACACAAAATAATGTCAGCATATTGACTGTTTAGAGACAGGCAGGACAATTTCCTCAGGTTCTACCTCCCAGTTACACAGCACGGCCCATCAACTACAAAAACAATGATCAGAAAAGGTGAGAGAAAGAGAAATCAGGAAAGGGTTAGTGAGATTAGAAGAGAAAAATGACTTACTGAATGCATAATTTTTAATACAATTACTATATAGGGTCTTTATTTAAATTTGTGAGTGGTGTCTCTGTTGTCACAACAAAAGCTAGTAGAAATTAACAAATTTATTTTGAAAGCTATGAGTCGAGAATGTAGGCAGTCGGGTTATTTGGGTAACCTTAAATCCCTTACGGTTTCTAATCTTGAGGGGGGTGTGTACATGTGCAGAATAATGCACATGTGCCTGCGTGTCTGTGTGTGCATGTGTGTGTGTGTGACTACATATTTATGATCAATCTTTTTGTATAATAGAATAAAAAACAAAATGCCCCCTGTTTTGCACCCCCAGATACATGCACATTTCCTTGTTTAAAATGAGTTAAACTTCTTAGTGTATAGTTTACTGGACATTCAAGAAAAAGACAAATGAGTCATCACTGGTTACAGGTAAGGGACATCCATGAAAGGACTACAGAATTATCCAAGGACTCATTTCCACTACAAAGCTTGCCCTAACACCCACAAATACATTTTCTAAATAGTGAGACATCATTTTATATTTCACTCCTCTAGGTAACCTAGTAGCTGTCCTTTGCTCAATCACCTAACAACACGGTCAGAGGTAACATTATTCCCTGCGATGGGAGTGGGGATTCATTAGAGGGGAGAGAATGGAAGGCTTTGGCTCTTCAGGTAGACTAGCCACTTGGGACTTAGGCCAAAGTTCACGTTAATATTAGTTTGGTTTAATGGTCATTGGAGAGTGATAAGAAGAGTGCTTCAGAGAGGCATATATTCCAGAGTGCAGTTTTCTATCCACATTATCTTTTATTGGGTCCATAAATGGATTCTGTGTTTATGACTTTATGTGTGTACAAATCTCATCTCACGGATTTTGAAGAGCCCAAATGTCAGTAGTAATTCATTTCCAAACCACCATCTTAATGGTCAGACTATTTATGTGAATGGAAAAGACTCCCAAAGAAACAATGACTCATGTGAGACAAGTGCACTTAAACAATTCATGGTGCATTTTTAGTTTGCTGAATAAGACAGTCAAGTAACGAATTAAATAAAGGGATGATTCAAAGTTGAGGCCATGATAATTTAACTTAAAAATAAATGATTTTCAGTCAAATTATTTAACCTCTTTAGGCTTTAATTTCTTTTAACTCTAAAATGGCATTATGGAACTTATCTACCCCTGAAGTCAGTTTCAGCTTTGATAATTATTTTATTATATGATTGTTGAATTATAATCCTGTAGAATTCATTAGATTTTTATGTTAATTGATAGGGATCCTAACTGGGCAAATACATAAATATTATATACATATAAAACAACTTTATGTTTCTAATTTATAGGATATATTGTGAAATTTAAAATATGCTAGACAACAGATCATGGAATCACTTATAAAATAATCCTACATTTTTAATGGTGGATACAAGGACTTGTTAGATGATATATAGACCTATTGGCTCACAAGTTTACATTTTTTGTAGCTTATTCTAGTTGTTCAGCTCTATTGTTACCTTTAAACTATTTATGCACTTGGTACAATCATGCATGAACCAAACCTCACTTCAGAAAAATACCTTGTAGAAGCTACTTGTTTTTCATGAATTTAGTTCTAAATTACATGTCTGTTCTCTTCTGCATACTGGACTCTAATTTGTCTCATACCTCATCATAGATTGCTTTTCTTACAATGAAACTGGCTTCTCAACAAACACAATACAGATGCTTCATGTGGCCACTGTGCCTCTATTTACTTTATACCGTAGTGCTGTACAATATAGTAAGTAGCATGTCCATGGGCCATTGTGAGCACAATGACAACATACGAATGGCTGTGATGAGAGTGGGCACTGTGGCATGTACATTTACTATGACTATAACTTCTTCAGAGTTGTGATGCTACATTATTAAATCAAGACTTTATACATAAACAGAATAAATTAAGTATCATTCATTTATTTTTTACAAACTACAGAATAAATGCATGACTTCTAAAATCAGTGCAATATAATAATAAAAACAAATATTCCAAGAGCGATATATAATCTATTTTTAGTTTATGGGCCTAATTTAATGTACTGAAATCCCTCAGTGTGTTTTGTTTGGTTTCTCTTCTCTTTTCTTTGCTGAAGTTACCTGGAATATGTGAAGGAAGTAGTTGAATCCTGATATCTGTGCTTTCCTTTCTTCCTATATAGCCCCTACCCTCTGTGAGCAGATTCTGATTCCAGAACCTGACTGGGCAATATTTGCTAACATTCAGGCTCATAGGGCATTAAAATAATTCTGCACATAACTATGATACTTTCCCTAGAATTCTCTTCTAATCTGAGGAGATCCATGAGCCTTCTCAGGGTCTGGCCTGTTGTTTTGTCTTTCCTGAAACAATAAGTAAAGATTTAGGGTTTTCTTATGACTTCAGACTTGAGGCCAGCTGGTCATTAAAAGTTATGTTTTGACTCTGAGGTTAAGAGTCATTGGAGACACTGCTTATTCATTTAGTGACACTCGTTTAACTAGAGAGAAATGCATTTATGTGAATGGCGTGTTGGTATTTGCATGAGTCATTGTTTGCTCATGTTCCTTGTAGACAGTGCCCCCCTTCAATATGAGATGCCATAAATGCAGAAGTCAAAGTAGAAAAATAAATTATGAAAAATTTAAAAATATTCAGCATACATATGAAGGAGAAAAGGTGAGTCTCGGGCACCATAAAGAGATTGGAGAAGCAATCACTGCAAATTACAACTAACAAAAGGCTATGAGACTGCAAATGAATTTTCTTCAGTAAAAGAGGCAATAAAAATATGTGGATTTTCTGTAAAGTGTGTGGAAATGGAGTGGTATGATTTTTTTTAACCTCACCTGAGATATGTTTATTAATTTTTAGAGAAGGAGTAAGATCAAGGTAGGAAGGATGGAAAGGAGGGAGGGAGAAACATTGATATGAGAAAGGTCAATCAGTTGCCTCCTGCATGTACCCCAACTGGAGATTGAACCCACAACCTTTCAATGTATAAAACGACACTCCAACCAACTGATCCACTCATTCAGGGCAGTATGATGAATTTTTTTATGAAATCTTTCTCTTAATTGATTTTACATTTGCATATTGTGAACCTTCCAGAACAGATTAACTCAGACCCTGGCAAAGTTTAAGCCATCTTCTTCTTCTTTTTTTTTTCCATTTTTATTTTTTCCTGCTTTTACTTTGTAAGTATACCTTAACCTCCATTCTCACATCATGGCCTTCCCATAGTTCTTTGTTACACATAGTGTGTCCTGTAAACTAGTGACACTTGCATTACCTAAGAACATTTTTAGAAATGTGAAATCCAGGCCCCACCCCTGAGCTACTGAATTAGAGTCTGAATTTTAACATCATCCTAGGTAAAGAGTGTTGCAACAGTAACAGGGTAACACTCCTTTTCCTATTTTGTTATTGTTTTTTGTCTGGCAATAGTAGTAGGGACCTTGCTGCAAGTGAAGACCAATTAAGAAAAGATAGAGAGATGAAAGTAGGAGAATTTGTTTGTTTGTTTGTTTGTTTGTTTTCTCCTTTATCAGTTTCCCATGCATTTAGTTTTCTCTGATGAATTATAGGCTAAAGAGCTAAGCTGAATTTTAACCAAGAATGTGGCTGTTAGTCTTGGGGGAGAGCTTTCCTGGGAGCAATAGCTTGCTAATAGACTGACTAGGTCCTAGGAGACTGAATGGACCATGTATATCAGCGGGCTATCAAGTAAACAAGATGTTTTCTGCTCTCAAAATACTGTCTGATGGGCTATGTGGGAAATGTAGCAACATTTCACATAAAATGAACTGCAGTGATACAGTGATTGCATGCGAAATGTTTTAAATATCACAGTGAGGATCTGGCTTTTGTTTGTTAATTGAGAGGCCTTTATATTGGCCATTGAAAATGGAAATAGAAAAACAAGAATGTAGAGATGTTTCCTAATCTATTTCACTGGTTGCAAGTAAAATGATTTTGGACTAAGCATGCTCTGGAAAAAAGTAAATTAGTTGAAAATTTATTATAATATTGTAAGCATGAGGTAATAAACTCAAATTAGGAAAAACATAGGCAAGAAGGAAGTAAAAGTAGACTATAGATATCTTAAATGGCATTTTCATGTGGGTATCAGTGGGCAAAAACTAACTTTATTTTGGAGCATTCCAAGAATGATCTGGTAATGATATTGTTAAGAAAACTTGTGGAGGTCAGTGGAGAAGTTTCATAAGGGAGAGAATATATTCAGTCCTCATTAGGCTATGGGTGTATCAATGGTTAGGAAAGTAGAAATGCCCAGTAAGACTGAAAATAAAATACAGTGATAGGTGTTAGGAAATTTACTTACATGGAAGTGATTACTTGAAGGAGATTAGGACAATAATTTAGTATAGGGGGAAAACAGAAGAGGAGAAGAGGGAAAAGTGTTGAAGGAAAGAGAAGGAAAATAAAGAGGAGGGTAGAAAAGGAAAAGAAAGGAATAGAAAAGAAGGGAAAAGAAAGAGGCATGATAAGACAGCAGTGTAAGTGATAATAAAAAGAGATGATCAGAATCTGGAACATAAAAATGTGGCAGATACAAAATAAGAGAAAGTCAGTAAATAAAGAAATGTAGGGTTTCTTAGAGCCTCCCGGTAATCTGAATAGTATCAGGTTAAAGCGTCCCAGTAAATTTGAGAGGAGAGACATCTTAGAAGAATAAAGCAGTTGAAAATGTGGAAGTGTCAAATTTTGAAAGCAGATTAGGCAAGATGAGGACAGAAAGGTACTTCAGGATTGAGGAATTTGGCCATTTTGGTCAGTGCTGATTTGAGGGAGAGAGAAGATTGAGTAGAAGGATAAGAGAAGAAGACACGCTGTTGTGCATGATGAGAGAATCAATTACAATTATATGAAAGAGGCAAGGAAGAGTGAACTTAACTGGAAACAAGTAGGATACAGAAAGAAAGAAGAAAAGCCTTGGTACATGATATGACAGCTGTGTGTTAGAGAGGTAATATGGAAGGACAAGGACCTGTAAGAAACCATTTTTGTCTTCAAGAATTTTACACTCTAATAGGATGGTAATACAAGTCTTTTTAAAATTTTTGTTTATGCTATTATGGTTGTCCCATTTTTCCCTCTTTGCCCCCTGCCCACCAGCCTGCACCCTACTTCCACAGATAATCACTACACTATTGTCTATGTCCATGGGTCCTTCATGTATGTTCTTTGACTAATCCCTTCACCTTTAATCTAATTGGATGGTAATATGAGTCTTTACATTGATAATTATCAAGAGGTTTCAACTACTGCATGTCTTCTTCCTCTTCTCATACCCACTGTGTTAATGTAGACTCCATGTCAATTGCTTGCATTATTGCAATAGACATAACTACCTTCAATTTCATGCCTTTTAGTCCATTCTGTAACAGTGGCTCACAATTATGGTGCATTTTGCATAAACTTGTGGATCATTTTGCTTATCAAATTAGTGAGTGGGGCCATGGGTGCTAGATGTCTGCAATGCTGAAGCTATTCTTACAGTTAATTGTCCTGTGTGTCTTGTTTTCTTTTCCCAAATATTAAGGCAAGCTAAAGCCATTTCAGGTACATACCAGTAAAATCATAGGACATAAATTCAATGAAAACAATTGCAATCATGTAACAATGGAAGTTTTTATATTTCTTTTGACAGATTTTTTTAAAAAGTGTTATAAATCAGTAGAGATAAGTGAAAAATAAGGTATTCCATGAATTTCATTTAGAAAAGTTGTTTTAAAAATGTTATTGTTACAGGGTGCAGCCAAGAGGGAGGCCCCAAATAGGGATTTGGAATGGGGTCCAGAACTCAAGGTGTCCAGGAGATTTTAGGATGTCCTCACCACCCCCTCAGGTGTGGGATGGGGGAAGGGACAAATGGAGCAGGGCCACTGAGAGCTGTTTCACATAGCAACAGCCTTGCAGCTGACCTCTGGTGTGGTCATTTAACATATCTATAACCTTTGACTGGTTACATAGATATGTTAAATAGTTGTGGCCATGCTCTGGGCCAGGGGAATGGAAGTAACTTCCCCACCAAGATGTAACTGGGGGGCAGGTCCCCCGAGTTACAGCGCCTGCATGGGAGCTTGGAGATGATTTGCTCCATGACATGGGGCCATGCCTTCCCAGACTCATGATGGCAGCCCAGTAAAGCTGGAAGGATATGAGTTCTGGCATGTGAGGCCAAGTGTGGGAGGAGTTGGAAATGGGGCTGCAGAGGAAGATTGGCGCAGGAATTTAAACCCAGACATGCAGCCAGTGGAGAAGAACCACTCAGCTTTGGCAGAGTGGGAACTCCCACAGCCCTGAGAGAATCACCATTAGCCGAGTGGCTTTAGCAGAGAATTGCCACTCGGCTTTGGCAGAGTGGTGACCACCTTCCCCACAGCTTTGGGAAGAGAAGCATGTGGTTTTGGCTGAGTGGGGACTCCCGTGTCCCTGGGAGAGAGGATCACGCAGCTGGAGCAGTGGAGAGAGGACCACGTGTCTTTGCCAGAGTGAGGACCCCCTCAGCTTCAGAAGGGGAACCACCACCCGGCTTTAGCAGAGATCCCACGACACAGCTGAGGGTGCCAGGAACTGAGGGAGGCCTACCAGCCTAGCACAGAGTACTGGGAAGAACCAGGGACTGCCTAAGCCATGGACTTCTATTTCCTTTCCTGAAAGGTACTACGGTACTCTAGACTGGGCAAATGGGGAAGGAAGGACTGTGTGTATTTGTGGGTGTTTTAAGGGACTTTAGGATTTTGATGAAGACATTAGGTCACTACTTTAAGTTTGTATAGCATTAAATAAACATTTCCTTTCCTTTTCATGAATCTCTGGCATTGAGAGACATTTTTCCTATAGGTGGCGGACATAACAGACCTGGGGGTTTCTTTCAGTAATAGTATATCGTCTCAGGCCCCTCCCCCCTTGTTTGTTCTGTAACATTATGGATTGTTGTATTACTGTTCATGTACTTGGAAATTGTGGTGTAATGATAAGACTATAATTTGTAAATATTGAGTATGGAAAACTTTGATATGGTATAGCTGCATTTGTTTTCTTTTCCTGATATTAGCCCCAGAGGTCTCTCTCACATACGTCTTCCACGGCTTCTTGTACCACTGTTTTTCTTCTTGGTTTATCCCCTATTCTTTGTTGCTTAGAGCAAGATGCAGTCCCTGAGGTCTTTTTGTAGTATTAGAAAATTTTAATGTATGTTTTGACATGTGGTGGGCATTTAAGACAAGCTGTGTGCTTTGTGATGCTTTGTCATCACCCTGACAGATCATAAATATAGGAGATTATTTTAATATGCTTATTTATAAATGAGAATTATCTCATTTGGTGGCATATTGTACTAATTTTTTCCTTCATTATGTGTTTAATATTTTTTGCATGATATTCCTACTCAATTATGGTGTTCTTTATCTATCTTTATCCCCATTTTTACTGGTTTGGTTTTTACTTTATTTTCTAATATACGTCTGCTCTTCCATTTTCATATTTATTGAGCACATACTGTATGCTGAGAATATTTAAGACATTAAGTATATAAACAAAACAAAAAGGCAAATCTCTCTCCTCATGGTACTTGTGTTCTAGCAAGACAGAAAATGAAAAAATAAATGGATTAAAATATTTATAAGTAGACAATCATTATTGTGGAGAAAAAATACGGTAAGAAGAATTCAAAGTGGCCTAGTAAGAGGAATTTGAAACTTTTTAATTTTTTAAAAGATTTTATTTATTTACTTATTTATTTATTTTTAGAGAGGGGAGGAAAAGAAGAAAGAAAGGGAGAGAAACATCAATTTGTGGTTGCTTCTGGTGCTCTCCCAGCTGGGGACCTAGCCTGAAACCCGGGCCTGTGCACCTGACTGGGAATCAAACCAGCAACCCTTTGGTTTGTAGGCTGGCACTCAGTTCACAGAGCCACACAAGCCAGGGTAGAATTTGCAAATTTTAAATAAGGTGATTAAGATAGCCTTGCTGATATAGTGACATTTGGGTTAATTAGGAGGAAATGAAGGAGGGGATTATATGGATATCAGAGCCAGGGAATAAATAGCAAGTCCAAAGAGCCAGCAGCAGCAATTTTCTTGGCATCTTAAAAAAAAAAAACTGCAAGGAAGCAAAAAGGACTGGAACGAAGTGAGTAAGTGGGAAAATAAATTGGAGACAGAATGAAGGACTTAACCACTCTAGGAATTTCAGGTTAATGATCTTTATACAATGGGAAGGCAGGGAAAGATTTTGAGGAGAGTGGCATAATGTGACCTAAATTTTTATTTTTTATTTTTATTTTTATTTTTATTTTTATTTTTATTTTTCCTGACTTACATTCTTAAAGAACCACTCTGGCTCTGTTTTGACAATGTTTCAAAGCTAGGCATAAGTATGTAAACTAGTGATATGTTATATATGTAATAATACAATGTTACAATTATATATAGACATTAGTAATAAAATTTAGGAATGTTCTCTATCAAATTTAAGATCCAATTATGGATTTCCTAACTGGAAGTCTAAGGGAGACTTCTCTGTTTTCAATGTAAACAGCACTTAACTAGAAAATACTACCTTGACAGATGTTTATAGCAACTATTATTGGAAGCTTAAAATGTGCTGATATTCTTGTGGACACTCAAGATAAAAATGCAGGTAAAATATTCATGTTCTCTACTTCCTTGGACATTATAGTCTAAGATATATTGCTTTAGAGTGTGTGTTTGTTCTAAAACAAATATTTGTTCTTGTCCTGCTATCCTAGATTCCATATCTCTTTGAAAATGGGTTATGTATCCTATTATATACACGTGGATTCATTCATTTATTTATTTATTCAGATAGTAATTGAGAGCATTGTGCCATGTTCTTAGTGATTCCTGTTTCTCTGGTAATTTGGATGTTGATGGAGCTAAGTGAATGTTCAATTTAGACTTGCAGAGTTGAATTGAATTGAGTATTGGGAGCAATGAAACACAAAGGAGATGGCCAAAGGGTTAAGAAACTGTATTATAAGATGTAGTTGGGAAGCATGCAAATTATGCTCCCTGTGTTGGAGTTGCTGAACTTAATGGCTTTTGCTGATCATTTGCAAGCCTTCCTTATTCTCAGCATACTTTAGTGACCTCCACTGTCAAGGCAGGGCAGGAATACTTGCTGACCTTTCAGGGATGGAAGAAAGAGCAAAAGAAACATGCAAATGATTGCATACAAATGATCAGGCTGAGATGGCCCAATATAAATGATAACTGAAAAAAGAGCAATTCACTTCACACTATAATTTCAAGGCACAAGGAAACATCAGGTCCTCGATAACCTGCTCATATGTGAAAAATAGATGAAAAGAAATTCAGCATTCACAACTATAACAAAATGTTTGTTCAGAACTCTTGTTACATCAGGTCTTCTTTGAGAACTAAATATTTATAAAGGATGGTCCTGAAACAAATAGGTTGTATGTGTTACCGTCTTATAATTTTCAAAGAATAGAATGGAGATGTGGACTTGTTTATCATTCAAAACAGATGATCTCTTCTCCCCTGATCATTTGAATAGAAGGGACAAAAATCTCTGAGAAAATATGAAAGTGTTTAAATTTTTGTCTGTCATATCCAATTGGAAAGGTATTTATAAATTATGAAAATTTACTTAATTAAATTATGAACCCCAGGTAAACACTTTTCATTGTTAATTGTATTCTTTACCCCAAATTTCCATCTTTAATATTAATAAGATAGTAGTTAGTTCTGTTAATATATGTAAAAAAGTTTCAATTTCTCTGCATGTTCTTTTCTAATATCGTTATAGATGTTATCTTTAATTTAAACTTTTTATAATTTAAATCATGTTTTATTTTTAATTACAGTTGACATACAATATTATACTAGTTTCAGGTGCACACACAAGTGATTAATACAGATAACATTTTGACAGTTGCTAGGTGGGAGGAGGCTTGGAAATGGATGAAAAGGTGACGGGGTTAAGCAGTACCGATTGGTTGTTACAGAATTGTCGTGGGGATGTAAAGTACAGCATGGGAGATAGGGTCAATGATACTTGAGTAACTATGCATGGTGTCAGATGGGTACTAGAATTTAGACTTCTTGTTCCTATATTATTTTTAAGTACAGTAGACCTTGTGACAAGGATCCTGAGGGGATAAGACACAGGGTATAGATAAGGAAAATGATTACCTTGTATTACTATTCAGCAATCTTATTTTATTTGATACTATATATATCGGGAGAAAAATATTCTAACATTCTTTCTCCCCCCTACACACAAACACAGTGGGTGGGCATGCATGCATACACACAAGAACATCTTATTTTTGGAACTATTTGAAAATAGATTGCAAAATGTATGGCACTTCATTCTTAAATTTCTGTCGGTGTCTCCTAAGAACAAAGATATTCTCCTATATAACTATAGCATTATTATCATATCTAAGAAATTTAATACTGATACAACCATTTTATATAATGTGCAATCTGAATTCAATATTACCATTATGCCGATTGTGACTTTATAACTTTTGGGAGGGAGTACAGGGCATCGAACATTTATCTAAGCTCATGCATTTGTAGTTAGTTTTCACACCTGCTCAGTTTTCTTTAATCTTTAAAAGTTTCTGGTTTGTTTTTTTTTTGCTTTAACTTTCAAGGTCATGATAAATTTGAAAAGTCAGATCCAGCTATTTTGTAAAATGTCAAAAACATAGATTAATTTGGTTGTTTCCTCATTATTAGATTTATATGAAGCAATTTTGGACCAAAATAGGCAATAGTTTTAAGTGCATTAATCAGAAGCTCACGATGTCATCTTTCCCCATTGTTGATCCCTTGGTTCAAGTGGTATCTGCAGAATGCTCCTCTATAAAGTTAGACTTTCTGATTTATAATTAAAACGCAATCTGTGAAAAATAATTCAATGTAATTTGAATATCCTGTTTCACAACAAAATTTACCAATCTGTTTAAATATTCAGTGATGATCTTTGCCTAAATATATAACTACTAAGTAATACAAAATAATTATTTTCTAATTCTTTCTGATTCCTATACTTAATAACAGCTGGTATTACCTGCTATTGAAGAATGCCCTGTATCCCTTTGAACGCAAACTCTTTGATTTATTATTACCATTAGCAGTGTGTGTGTGTACATGTACATATACACATTTATATATCCATGTATACATACATATATACATATATATACACAGTGTATGATATATACTATTAATTACATTGGAATTAATATTCATAGAGGACATTTTCTGTCCTTTATTTTTTCTTGTAATTTTCTTGCCTGAGTTTTTATATCAGTGTAATGTTGACCTTACAAATCCTGTCTTCTTATGCTTACAATCCGCTTTTATCCCTTTCTAATGAGTTTTTAATTTCACATATTGTATTTTTGTTTATTGAATGTTCATTTGACTTTAAGGACTACATTTGTTAATTTATTATTCTAACAATTTTGTCCAATTCTTTTTATGCTTTTAGATATAGTAATGAAAATTATTTAATAATTTTCTTGTCATACAATTCTTGTCAACTAAATCCAAAATCTAAATTGTCTATAGAACAGTTTTTTTAATTATCTTTTTTTGTGAATATATTTAATGTTTTTAGAGGACCTTTCAAATTTCTTATTGAATAGTGGATACTGTGCATGTAAATTTTAGGAACATTGAATGATGTCATGTTCCTTCTGAAGTTCTTTATTTCCTGTATTCAGCAAATAGAACAGTGTCTGATCACATTACTTTAATCAAAGTTGGTGGGAGTGTCAAGTTGATTGCCATCTTGATAGGACTATCTCTATTACATCCTCCCTCCCCCAGGATTTTCAACTGAACCTACTATCTTTTATGGTATGTCCTTGGCAGATCCCAATAGTAATATTTTACTTAGGACATTGTTCAAAACATCATTCCACATCTAAAGGTTTCTTGCCTATGTTTTTCCTCTCCTGTCCTGTACCAACTCAGAATTTGACTCTTGTCCTGAAAGAAGTTCCAGCTAAATTCTCAACACTCTCCAAGCCTATGACAAATTTTCTTTGGGTTTCTCTTTTCTCTAGCTATGAATCTGACTGGAGTTAAGTAAGAACTCTTAGATGATTGCTTCTGCCCAGAATCAGTAAATACCCCACACAATAAAGTGAATGCAGAAGTCATTTCAGTTTTTCAAGGCCCCCCTCCCTTCTAGAGCAGTCTGAGCTTCTATAGATCTTGTTGCTTTACCAACTCTCTAAAAGTTTTAAACCAATATTTTTTTCTATGGATTATTATATTTGTTTGCATTTTCTAAAGCTCTGATGAGCCCTAAGCAACTTCATGGTACCTAAAAGCAGAATTCTCCTGTGTGCTTTTGAAAAGTCCCCATCAGTATAAAAACTTATTAATTTTCTGGCACAGCAGGAAGTTTTAGGGTTTCAAATTATATTTTTCCTAGTCCAAACTTGAATTCATCCACTTCTCCAAGACATGTAAGTTTCAGTAATAATTAAAGAATAAGTGAGGTTTTGTTGGTTTAAGGAAGTAAACAATTTAAGTTTGTCCAAATTGATTTTAATGTGCTTTGAGTGAGAAATGTGGTGTATGATCTAGAAAGTCAGAAAAGTCTAAATACTGGGTAGATGTAACTACTACATGTAAATATAGGGGAGTATTCAAAGCCATGGAGATAGGATAGTCCTGGAAGGTATGTTCAGAGTGAGCTCAGAAAAGGTGAAGATGGGAGTCCTGTGGAACAATAATATTAGGTCACCCCAGTGAAAGTGTATATAACTCTCCTAATCTGGTTTAGAGTAGCAATCATTTAATGCTTAATAGCCATTACCAAATCATTCAACTATTAAATTTAGTTATTACTAAATCATTTAATTTTTATTAAGTCCAAGTGCTAGTGTTTTCTATATGTGTGCTTGTATATGTATCTCAGGAAGTTATCTTGTATTAGAAATGAAAGTAAATTGTACCCTCAGGACATTAAATAAAACTGTTGGTTCATGAAGATATATGCATTTTAAAGTCTCTAAAGATTTCTCATTGATAACAACTGAGTGACAATATAATTGTGGTCAATGGATGTCTTTCAATGACAAATGACCTTTATGAAGATTGATGCGCTTTATGTGAAAGTTCTGTTTAGATGCATCCTGTTACCATATGCAGCAATTGCTCATTGCCAGTTGACCATTTCTGATTCTTTTTATAAAATTGTCATATACACTTTATTTTTAATTGATTTTTCATTACCATTTAGTCCCTTTATACCTCCCAACCAGCAATCACCACACTGCTGTCCATGTCCATGAGTCCTTTTTCCTTTCTGCTCAATTTCTCCACCCCTTCACCTCCCCCTACCCAACTGGATGTCATCTGCTCTCCATCTATGAGTCTGTTCCCATAACCTATTGAGAAAATAATAGTATGAAGTGTAGATCTATTTTCATCATTACAATTCTCCAATGCTTGAATTATATTGACAATTGTGTCACTTAAAATATTAATTTAGAAAAGTTATACAATAAATCAAAGAAATAATTGGATATTAAATGATTCTATTTGACTTTAGATTATAGTGCTGCTTTTAATACATTTTTCATCTGTCATATAAGATTTTCTGTTTTCTTTCAAAACTTAAGTTGGTAAGTTTTCTAAAATATTACTTAAATCTATCTGCTAACCTTTTATTTAATTGATAAAATCTCCAGAATGTTTCATTGATTAATAAGTTATTTAAAAATATTGATTAAATAATGTCACTGAGCAATGACATTGATATAAAAATTTCTTCATTTTTGATGTATGTAATGCTTGTGTATGCCTATATTCTGTTTCTTACAGTTTATTATAATTATAAATATAAGTATCTCTTTTTGAACATTAGTCATAGAGAAGTAATTTATGACCTGGAAGAAAGTTTTGATTTATTCAAATCATTTATTAAAATTATTTCAAAATGAAAATCAATAATTATATCAATTTTATCTTAAGAAATTAAAAGAAGACATTATATACATCAAGTTATAATACTAACTTCTGAGCCCATCAAAGCCATAGCTAAGTTACTCTGTCGTGTAACAATGATGTAATATAATAATATATAACTGTAATTCACCTTTTTAATTAACTTATGTATCAAACATTCTTTACACAAAACAAAGCTGTCAGATTGAAAGAATAAAACCTGAATTTTATTTTTAATTAATCAATTAATTAATTTATGTATTTATTACCAATTGTGGATAAAATGACCTTATTCTATATCACCTATTTAGTACAAAACAGAAACTAGCTCTAATTCATTGCTTTTTCCATTGCACTTTAACTGGAAAAGGAAATCCTTCATATCCTTTTATTAAGGAGTCTAGACCATGAGCAGAGGCTGTGAAACCAGAAAGAAAAGAAGGGAATTCCCAGAAAGACTACTCTTTGAACCAACTCTCTCTATACATATGTATATGTGTGTATACACACACATACACATATACACACACATACATACACAAATATACTCTGTATATAACCATGTGTATCTTCATTAGGTTAAACATTAATTTATACTGATATCTCCAAAGTTTCTGTGGTTATTTTTTACCACAAGATCATTCTAGCCTTCTGCCTTGCTTGTCATCTGCATTTCCAATAGTAAGAAATGTGACTCCTAACATCTATCATTCATTTTCTTAATTGTTCAATTCCCATATACTTCAACAGTAGTATTAAAATTAGTATCCTGTACCCAAGTAGAAAACAGCTTCATTAACTGGACCACAGTGCTTATGTGGTTGTTCTTATAGTTCTTTTGTCTTTGCTTTGTTGACATCCACTCATTGGCAAAGTTGGTTAAGTTAACACATTTTCGACTTACTCCTATAGATTCTCTTTTTATGGTCTGTAGTTCTTTCCTGGAATCCTCCTATTCCCTAAATGATTTTTTAAATTTTTATATTGTAGATGTTCACTAATGACTTTTTAAAGGAAGCAACCCTTTAAAAAACAGATTTATACCCCTTAGATCAATATAATGTATACAGGAATCATAATATTATACTCTTACTTTGGTTAATATAGAGCCTTATCCATAATAGTATACATTCAAAATGGCTAAGGCCATATTTTCAAAATTAATCATTAAAAATAAAATCAGTACTTTTATTTTTTTTACTTTCAAATAATTTTTCAACGTCATTTCCAGCCCATTATCCAAATTTATACCCCTTACTTTTGATTCCAGGCTGAAGGGTTTCTGAGATATAATGTAGTGTTCTGGTGATTGAATTGTATGCAAACATTGTAAATTAGAGGCCAAAAAGCTATGAATACAAAGTGAGAAAATTTTAAACGGAGTAAAAATATAAGAGGATGGAAAATTAGGAGAGATTTGTGATCACATGATGTCAGCAGCTGAGGTCAAGGGGAAGATGCTAACCAGCACTCCCTACCAAGTATTCCTCTTGCATTGTGTGATAGCAGTCCAACAGAAATGAGACAAAGAAAGATGGTGGCTTAACAGAAATAGACAAGGTTCCCATCAATTACAATCCAGTTTCATGCAAAGCAGAAAAGGAAAAGAAATCTTTGCTTCCTCAACTTTCTCTGTTAATTTGAGCAAAGGAAAATGGAAGGAGGCTATATGAATCTAAAAGTATTCTTTCCTCCCATTAAAAATCATTTTCTTGTGTGCTATAAAACTAATTTTTTCAGAATCAGTAAAATTTTAACCTTGTTTATTTTAAATGTGGTAAAAAGATACATATTTAGAAGTCAGTCACAAAGTAGTAAAATTGATTGCTGGTTTATCTGGTATAGCTTTGAGTCCCTCATTGAGCCAGGAAATAATTGATTGCTGGAAGCCTTGTAGCAGTGGTTAAAAATTGATAAATGCTAAAGCAGGCACAATGGTTTATAGTTTCTAAAGATTTGTGGAACCTCTATATTTCTCTCTCATCACCAGCTCTAGATCATGAAGGAAAATTTAAAAGGCTTTTGGTCTTTTCCTTTATAAATTTCATGCAGCTACTCAGAATCCCTGTAGCTGAGGAAACCATGGGAAGCTTTTAGTTAGATGGTCAGATGTATGATTTATAAATGCTTGTTGTATATTGGGTAGTACTTTATTGCTGTGCATTAGCTAACACTAATGAGAGAAGAACTCTTTAATAATATCTTTTAAAGTGAATAAAAATCATTTAAAGTTTGGTCTATAGAAATTGACAGAATACTAAAAATGTCTTGAAATTTCTACAGTGTTTCTCTTATTCAACACTTTATAATCGTAAAAGCATAAATGTGTTTTCAGGGTCTATTTTGAAGAGTGTTGCTACATTTTCCTTTCCTAACATTTTAAAGGCAATCTGTGAGATAAATTACTTGGAAACAAAAAATAAACAGTTAACAAAAACTTCACTCTTCTTTTTCTCAGCCTGATTTTTGTGGGAGTAGAGGTGAGTTATATACCAATGATGAACTTGATTAAGTTACGGCTTTATACTCCTATACGCAAGTCTCAGGCATGACCAGGCACCATTAATAATATATACAACTTGAGGAATTTATTTTCAATGCATGTATGGAAAAACAAGAGTGTAAAATGCTCCCTCAGATAACATGAGGTAGAAGCCTTGGCTCTCTTGATTTAAAATGTCCACAAATTAAATCAACAAACTGCTATGCAAATTCCAGAGGATGCAAGGGAAGAAATCCTTTTAAGATGTAGGGGCATACAAAATAGATAAAAACCTGATCCAATCAATACTCATAAGGTCCATCGTTATTAAGTACTTAGAAATAATTCAAATATATTTCTTTCTGTGACAACAAAAGAAATGAAAATGGATTTTATTGTCCTAAGCTTAAGGCATTCCCCCAAGAATATTCTGTAAATATCAGCGGGCACACATAATAACAAATGCACTAGACTGGGAGATGATGTTAATGTTCTCAACAGGACTCTGCTGACTAAAGCCTAGCACTATGCAAAAATGGTGTTATTCTACTTGATTCTAAATACATTTTGCCAGTAGAGCTATTTCAAACTATTACAGTTGTGGTTTGGCCAAATATTAAAGTTTCAATGACTTGCCATCTACTGTCTTCATTATTGTGCTGATTTGAGTTTAATTCAGCCTATACTTGGTGAGGGCCTGCCTCTGAGAAGGCATTGTGCTTTGGTGCTAAAAGGGATCAGAGCTGACTAAGACAGTATGCATTTCTAAACTGTGGCCATTTGTGGGAAAGAGGGCTCAGAAAATGTCTCCGCTAAGGTCATGACAATGGAAGAAGAGTATCTGTGGTCACTGTTAATTACAATACTCTGGAGAAAACGTTCTTTACTTGAGCAGATCACACAGAGAAAATGGCTTTTGGAAAGTTTGGGCCAATTTTAATGGCAAACTATGAATGGCAAAATAGAATTAATATGATCAGAATGTCAGAATTGATATAATACATAAACACTTATCTGTACATGTATAAATGATTGAAAAGAAATTCACCAAAATGCTTTCAGTGGTTTTCTTTAGTTTTTAAATTGCTTGTAATTTTTAGTTTGTTTTAAATGTGTGTACATTTTCTAAATCATCTACAATGAAAATATCTTTATACATTTACTTTCTATATATGTATATTTATTTCATCATATATGTATTTGCCTAAGGATTATCTTGTTACAGAGATGATTTAAATTAGTTGAGAAGCATTTATAATTTTAAAAATAATTACTTTCTGATATTATGCTGTAGATATTTTTTTTGTGCTCTTTATATAGACAGTTTAGCACACATATATAAAAAGTGTCATTTTTGAAGCTAGACTGTGCCCAAATGCTAAATGGAAGAACTTGAGCCCATTGGAGAAAATTATTTAAAACCTAAATGGGAAAAATCATTTAACCTCTCTGTACTGTAATTTCTTCATAAATAATACTGAAAGCAATGATTGGACTTTATAAATTTCTGTGAATTTCACATGATTTAATATTTGGAAAATATTTAAGAAGCTGTTAGAGTGACTCAATAAATCTTACTATCAGTAGTAAAATTTTGTATATTCCGTTGTTTCATAATATCACTCAGTTTTAAACTATATCAGCTATATAGTGTAAATTGTCCTCATCTGAAATACCTGAAGGACATTGCATAATAATTAATTTATACCTAGGTAGTGATGACTGAACATACTTCTCCTGTATCACTAAGGAAAGAAAAGTGGAAGGCTCCTGCTGATGGGAACAAGAGGAAAGTGGGAAATGTGAAGAGTTAAGACAGGAAGAGTCTAAAGAAGAGAGTATAGAGCTTTCAAATTTTTAAAAATGTATAAATAAATTCAGATTTTTCCAATGACTGGCACCATACTTGTTTCCAAAATCTAAATGCAAATGCTCTTTTTCAAGGTTCTTTTCCACAAATATTATAAAAACATTATTATTGCCTTTATCTTATAAACTGGAGATTTCTTTAAGAAGTATCTACCAAGTACATTACTGTAGGAAGAACATTCCTTAGGAAAGTAGAAAAGGTAAGTGAAGAAGTATCTGTTAAATACTTCTGTGTGTCTTGGTGAATCAGCTAGAGTGGTTTATATAAGCTCCCAGTGCTTAGGATAAAGCATAAATAGTCATTGAGGAATTTTATGCTATGAAACTTTTAAACATAAACTCAATAATAAATTTGCTTTTGTATGTACTATTTGATATTTTATATTTCTTTCTTTCTTTACTATCAAGGTATACATTATGACTAGAAGTAATAATAGAAACACTGGTCTTTCCCTCCCACTTCAGGTATTTTTTCCACCAACTTCTGTTATTTATTTACTTTAGTGAATTACAGTTCTAATTCAGGCTCATAGAAAGAGCTGAGCTTCCCCAGATGGTTTCTAACTTAAATAGTTCAAGTAGCCATGATTGAACTCAGCTAGCAATGCTAACAGCACATCAGAGAACCTGTGGTATCAGCTACTCCATGTGCAAAATCAGAGCTGTTTTAATCTAGAGTAATTGACTTAGGCCAGGGTGAAGGGTCCATAGTGCCATTTAAAAATAGATAGCTTAGTGTGATTAGCTGTAAAGACGAACATTCCAGAGCTAGGGGGCCCCTGAATCTCCATAAACTTCACAGGTTTAGGTGCTCGGAAATGGATTTTGGAGTGATTGCTGTGATCTTTGACAACCTCAATATATCATTTACTTGGGCTGCCTTTTAGCAAACTTTCTGTGAACAGAAATCACAGATGATAGATTCATCACAAGAGGCCATGACATTAAAGCCTTTAAACATTACCATATAACTCTGTAACAGAGTCACAAAAAACTGGAGCCTTAGAGCTCTCTGACTATTCCTTTTCTAAATCAACACCAGATACAAACGCACCCCTTTACATACATGTACACACAGGCTGCTTTGTAGAAAATACTATAGCCAAATTTGTAGTCTAGTTGTGGCTATAATACAAGACCTTAGAGCATGCATTTTACATACCTAATCACACCATTGACTTACATTTTGTTATCTACTCTCTCCTATTATCTTATATTTTCCCCAATAAGATATAATATTGCCAATTTTAGCCACTTTAAATACATATGTTGTGAGAACAAAAATGCTACAAATTAAAAACTAAATTTTATAAACTCTTCTGACATAGTTAAACTGGAATCTGTTTTATGAGGACTAACCAAGTCAATGAAGGGATATAGAATCAATTACTGCAAGGTGGAGTTAGGAATTGGAGCTTCATGGCCTGGAGAATGAGAGACTACTGTCCAAAGGGCTTGACAGTGACATTGCTTGACACTGCTGCTGTTTTTAATGTACAGCTTGTCAACTACAGCAGGATAGTATCAGTAGGACAATCGGTTTAGGCCACCACTAACTTCTTCTAGAAAGTGCTACACCACTGCTCTCACTGGGGAATGGAGATCTTGAGGCCCAGTTTTACCAGTATGGCTTAAATCCCCCTAGAAATTGGTTACCTTGCAAAACACTCTAGTAATCAGTTTCTTCTCTAGATTCACTCATACCTTATCTTGCTGCTACCCTGGACTCCTTTCTCTTGATCTTATTACTCCAAGGCATCCCTCTGTGTCTTTTAGAATACCTGGAAGTAAGCATCTTCACATCTTCATCCTTATTGCTGAACTTTTCCTTTTTGCCTTAAAAAATCCTGGAGACCACAAAGACCTTACAAGCCAATAAATGTGCCTGCATCCCACAAGAAAAATGTCTGGAGAGGGGGTTGGCACTGCTAGCAATGCCATGCCACTATCAAATCAGTACTAGCCCAGGTAGGCTTTGTGGGTATCATAGATTCTTACCTTTTGGCCTATAATCATCTAACCATGTTTTCACTGCACAACTAGCAAGAACTTTTAAAAATACCACCAAACACATCATTTTCTGGCTTAAAGTCCTTTAACTGTTATTTATTACCCTGCATGTAAAATCTCAACTTTTGCCATTACTGACAGAGACTTTCCTGATTGAGCTCCAACTTAGATTTCAGCGTTCACCACCTATTCTGCTTGAGGGTATTGAATCGCTGACAGTGTCTCAAAATATGTCATGTTCTCTTTCACTTTGAGAACTTTAGGACCTCAGCTTTGCTCTCCCCTGAAGGCTCTCCTTCCCTCCCTGGCCCACTGGAGGGCTTATTTTTCAAAAGCATTTTGCCCAGGAATGTTTCTGTTAACCACCACACTGTGCTTTTCAGGTGCTTTTCCTTTGTGTAGCCACTATTCTCACTTTCCTCCTTTTGGACCTTGCCCCCAACCCCCTGCAACTTTTATTGAAATATTATTTTTTAAATAATTATTCTATTGTTCAATTACAGTTGTCTGCATTTCCCCCAACCACTTCCCCCCAATCCCAGCCAAATATTATTGACATATAATATTGTGTGAGTTTAAGGGGTACAACATATATTGCAACATTGTTACCATAAGTTTAGTTAATATCCATCCATAGCTTCACAGTTACATCCTCCTTGATCTCACCCTACTTCAACAAAATAATCTTTGTAATTGAGTTTCTCCACAAATACACTATAAACTCTGCAGGATTAGATATAATATTCCCAGCATTCAGTGGCATAAGAGAGACTCAAAAAATTTAAATACATTGAATTAAATTTAATAATTGCATACATATAAGGAGGAATAAATTTGTTTTATTCAGTGTAAAGTAGTAGAAGTGAAACTAATGAATGAGCATTACTAGATGACATATTTTAACTGAAAATACTAGAAAGTTTCCAAAAGAGTTATCTAAAAATGTACTATGCAGTCTTGAGACATAGCCTCCTACCCCGAAAATTAAAATATGTCCTAGATCAGCAGTCTTCAAACTTTACTGCTCGTGCATAGGCTCAGTTAGTTTGTTCTTTTCTAATGAGACATGCCACATACACATACATACATACATATACACACATATGTGTGTATGTTTGTGTGTGTATATATACACACACACACACACTATATGTAGAAATAAAGTATAATACAATCAGGATAATATTATAGACTGAATGTTTGTGTTCCTCCAAGATTCATACATTGAAACCCTACCTCCCAATGTGGCTGCATTTGAACATGGGTCTCTAAGGAAGCAATTAAGTTTAAATCAGGTCATATGGATCCAGGGCCCTGCTGTGATAGTAATAGTGTCCTTATAAGAAGAGACTGCCTCCCTCCCCTCTTCTCTGTCTCTCTCTCTATGAGCCATATAAGAACATAGCGAGAAGGTAGCTATTTCCCTGTTATACTTTTAATCACAACTAAATTAATGGAGGTATTCAGAATGCACTATATGTTGATGAATGTGCTTCAATCACGTATAATGAAAACACTGTAAACAAGCAGTCATGAAGTTTGGCATAATGCAGAAGAGCATCATTTTGTAAGGTTTACCTACTGATCATAGATTGTCACTTCTGGTTAAACTTAGTTCCCATAACTTCCTAGGCATTTACTAACATCTACTTCTAAATTATGAAACATTGTCCTGATCAAAGGAAGAAGAAAACGCAAAATCCTCTACTAAAGGAAATGCATATCCCTAGAGTAACTCATTACATGCTTGTACACATTATAATTTTGTGTATTTGGAAGGACACCAGGCAATTCATAGGAAAGAGCCTCTGGTCTACCAAATTACCAAAATGTAAGTGAATTTAACATGCCAAATATTTAGTGTACCCATGGTTAATCTATTTGAAATGTTTATTCCATAAGTGAAAGTTGCATTTTGGTAGGTTCAGTTCCCATAAATCATCTCTAAAACAGTTCACAAGCTTATGCTCAGAAACTCGCTGTGTTCTGTTTTGATCTTTATAATCTATTTTTAAAAACCATATTGTATCTTCCCTAGTCTCTAGCCCCCCAAAATCAATATTTTCTTTTACTCTTCCTTCTTTCTTCTTGTACATAAATGATTATAGAGAATGAAACAGAATGGAAGAGAGAGAGGATTTTTTTTTAAATGAAGAATTTACAAACACTATGGAAAACATATACTTTTTTCATAATGAAAAGAAGTAAATACTTTAAAGATATTATACATATCCAAGGTTGATGCCTTGACATCTATTTTATGTTCTGTACTGGGGACTCCACACTGACAAATCTCAGTTTGAAGTGACAGAGAGCCCTCTTTGCACACTGTCTTTTCTGGGGAAGTGCAGCTACATCTGAGGTTTCTCATCCTAGTTGTTATGGGTGTAATCTGTTCAAACCATGCTGTACTGTCTGCCAGCCTAGGTTTGTCCTGTCCTTTTGTTCATCTCCCTGGGTCTGCATCATCACCTCACTACATTCTGAAGCATCTGTCAGAACCTTTGCCAGAGCAAATTTACTAAAGCGTAATAATATTCTGTCTCACCATCACCACCAGATTGTGCTGAAATAAAACATATACTTATTTATAAGGAGCGTGACATTTTTATTAATGAAAAACATGAAAACTTTATTAATGTATAACAGAAGGAGAGTAGTGGAATTCAATTATATCTATGTATGCAATGGAAAAATATGTCACTATCAAAGAGGATTTTGAAGAATATTTGGTGAGAAGTATTTAGAAAGGTGCATTTAGTGTTAACGGGAAAAAGGAAGATGAGGATGGGTCAGACTGTATTGTCTTAATTTTACTGAACACATACAGACTTTACGTACATAAAGAAAATTCTTTTAAATGTGGAACTTTAATGTTAAAATATTAGTAATTCATAAATCTGGATATGTTTAATTATCTGTTATTTTTATTTGATTTTTAATGCTGCTGCAACAAACATGTAATGCCTTTATATTCAGAAGAACTTTGCTGAGTAACCCATGCATAACCTCTATCATCTCCCTAATCCATCATCCCCCATAATTCCAACTAGATAGATAGCGGCTGCCTGAAGTACTGACTTCGAAATAAATCTGAGGCTCATCAGGAAAGACAATGTGGTCAAATGGCTGCCATTTGTTTAAGAACATGTGGCAGCATGGAGCTCCACATTTACCACCCTTTCAAAAGAAGTTTCTTTTTTCTTTTACTTTTTAAAATCATATGGCTTCTTTTATTTACATCCTATAACACACCGTCCATATTTCTAACTATCTCAATTACTATTCATGTGGTTGAAATATTTACACTGTAGCATCTGGTTTTGTTAGGGCATTAATAGAAAGAAAATATTCAGAACATTATGAAAATAAATGTATAAGATGAGTTGATGACTTGAGCTTGGACTAGATGCTAGTGCTATATCAGGAGCTGGATCAATTTCTTTCCTGCTAAAAATGACACGTAGACTTTGCTATAAAGAAGGTGTTTGAATCTGGTAGTGCTTAAAAAAAATTACCTAACATTGTGTGGAAAACAAGCATTATGTATAAACCAGCTTCTTAAATAATACAACTTTAATCTCTTAAATAATTTTAATGTATATATAATCTTATTGAGTATTAATATTTTCCAAATATATCTTTTTTCCTTTTTTTTTGCTTTAAGAATGACCCTGAGTATAGTGTCCTCTTTATCAGTATTCACTACACATTTTATTTTATTTCTTATTTTAAAACTTAATCACTTAAATGCTCCATGAATTTCTTAGCAGGTTGTTTACGGTTTTTTTTTTTTGTCTTTTTGTTCCCCAAATCATGGTTCCTTTCATCTTTGCATAGTGCATGAATCCTAAAGGTTTTCTCAGCTCTCAGGGGGCATAGTTATAAACTGCAGAGAGAGAGAGAGAATGAATATGTGAGTGAATGAGTTAGGGAGTTCTTTTGTACCAAAAGGGCCCTTGATTTCTTGTTACCCCTTGTGTCATTCACACATAGCAGGATATGTTCTCCATCAACCCTGTGCTAGGCACATGCCTGCACAGGGTCCCATTGGTGCTCAGGCTCAGGCTCCTAAAGAATTCTTTCTTTTTTTATTAAATTCATTGGGATGATGCTGATTAATAAATTTGTATAGGCTTAAAGTGTATAATTCTATTATATATTATCTCTATTCTACATTGTGTGTTTACCATCCAATGTCAAATATTCTTCCCTTGCCCCCATTTGGCCCCCTTTACTACTCCCACCCCCTTCTCTCTGATAATCACCATACTGTTGTCTGTGTCTGAGTTTTGTGTGATTGTTGTTCTTGTTTATTCATGTGTTATTTTCAGTTTTATATCCCACATAGTTGTGAAATCATATGGTTTTTAGCATGATATTCTCAAGATCCATTCATGTTGTTGCAAATGGCTGCATTTTATCTTTTCTTATGGCTAAGTTCCATTACATAGAATTTTTTTCAATTTGCACTTCATTGCCAGCCACTGTGGCCAACATGAGACCACTGGGTCAGCATTTCTGCAGTTAGAGTGAGCTTCTAGCCTGGTACACAAACTGTGCCAGAACTAGCATTGTTCTAATTTTCAAACATGGTGTTCTGCCGGTTACTGGCCCTGACCCCTTCCTTTAAAATGAGTTTCTGTTTGGGATCAGTAGTGGTCCTTCCTGCTTGTGCAGAAGAACAGGAACATTTTAATCCATCAGTGAAGTTTGGTCATTTTGAAAGGATTGGGCTTGAATTCTTTTATTTTCAGAAAGTTCCTAGGTTTCTATGTAAATCTACTCATATTTTTTACTTATTTCTAGCTTTGCATACCTAGGAGCTAAATCATTAAGAAGGCAGTTTTCGAGAGCAATGGATATTTGTTTTCTAATATAACTGAGGCCACAGGTTAGCATAGGAAGTTTAAAAAAAAAGAAAGAAAAGAAAATCTGCCCAGGATTCAATTTTCCTTCCATTCTACCATAGACGTGATTGGTAAAACTTAAGTTTTGTCTTAAATTGTACCAGACCTGGTAATTTTTGTCTTGATGACAGAGCATCATCATTATGGCTATAATATATTTCATTGTGTCCCCTTTCTTATCCTGGAAGTGTCAATTCATCCTTCAAAGCTCAGTTCAAAAAATTATGGTCTCTGAAGTTTTAGCAAACAATGAAACTGAATTGAACCTTCTAATGGGTTCACAAGCTGATGCCTTTATAGTTTATGGTACATATGTTTGCCAGGAGAAATGATCCATTTTTGCTAAAGTGCCACAGCTGCTAGAATACCTCTTTGCCAATTTTAGAAGAAAATTTTTTAAGAATCTAAAACAGTATAACTTTTAAATATAAAGGAAAGTTTCTCTCTAAAGCCAAAAAAGTCACGTTTCTTATCCCATCATTAAAAAATAATAGGAGAGAGGGAGTATAGGCTAGGAATCAAAGGGTATTACAGACACAGATGTGAATGAGTGACCTTTTTGTTTCATTCTGATGGGAAGAAACCTATGTCGAGAAGCTATATGAAAACTCATAATCGAGAATGATGCAAGGAACTGCATAGCAAAAAGGAGAAGCTCTAAGTGGCAAGAACCGTGGTTATCTTGCACTTCTATCAGCACATTTTAATCATTCCTTAGACTTATATGAGACATATGTAGACATGTTCAACATGTATACATATATGCATATCTGTATAGGTGTGTATATGTATACACACACACACTTTTTACTAATTACATGAAGACTGGTAGAACAGAATAGATGATTCTCAAAACAGACTATGGATAATAACTTCTTTGGAAAGGATAGCAGTGATACGATACTTACATTAAATTAGCAGATTTAAAATAGCAATTTCAAAAATTAAGTCACCAATGAAACATTATAAAGTCAAAATACATTTTAAAATCAATCCCTAAGTACTTTCCTATGAGTAAGAATATATAATTTTAAATTCTAAGTAATATTTGCCTAAATGCTGATAGGATTATCAAGCTGCCTGAGTAACACTGATTTATATAGTACAGTGGGCATTTTCAGTTGAAAGGGGAAGAGAGCTTGATATAAGAGTGCTTTGAAATAGAGAATGTTCCTAGGTATTACTTCCATAAGAACTTAGGCTTGAAATTAAATTAACCCCTTATAATATTAGGCAAAATAAACTGATTGCAACTCATTTCACCAGCTGAGTGATCATTATTTATTAAAATGGTTAGCTGAGATGTTCTTCTCTCAGATACCAGGGTATACTTAAATAAGCAATTGAAATCTAGGAACCTTCAGGAACATAATCTAGACTTAGTTCTCCACTGAACTGTTTCTAACTCAACATTTTTTCTGCTCTTATTATTTTAGAGCAGTGACCATTAGTTTTAGAAACTTCTCCAGATCAAATCAGCTTATCTTCTTAAGATCTAGACCTTTGGATGAAGGAAGTGTGGTTTTCAACCTTCTAATAGGACCTTAATCAAGAGACAGTTTTCCCCTTTCATTAGCTAATTACATGGTAAGATGAATTTTGGGCCAAGACCTCTTTAATGCATATAATCAAATATACCAAACTTCTTATGGCCCCAATCTCTCTGGAACTGCATTTTTTTTTGTATACTTTCCCTACTAATTATTAACTGTGAATGATAATAATTGCTAAGCCTTACTCTTCTGTACTTCAGACTTAAACATCCTCAGTTGTGTTCAGTTATGCACAAGTCATGAAGTCAATCATGTAACAGCAAGAAAACAATTTCAACATAGTATTGTGTCCATTTGGAAATGTGGAAAATGTTAACTCTTCAACCTGTCAAAGCTTCAGTTTTTATTTCTTTACTATTATATTCACTTTATTGCTTGAATGAAATGTTAATATTTTTTACTTAAACACATTATGTCCCTATGTCATAAATATCCCTTTTAGTAAGTATTTGTTGTTCTTACATGATAAGCATTAAGAATTCTGGCAACTCACAATCTTTTTAAAGTTTTCATAGTATCATGCATAAATCATTATTTATATACAATGATAAGGATATCAAACCATTGATAAGGGTCAGAAAAAATTAGGAGTAAAGGTCTATTTTAACCTTATAAATAAAATGAGACTTGAGGTTCACATCTTCTTTGAAATATATCTATCAACAAAAATTCCAGAAGGCACTTCTGAGAGGCAAAAAAAAAAAAGAGTTTTATTCATACACATTTTGCGAACTAGAGAGACATAGTCTTTGGTGAATCTGAAAGTATGCCCTGAAGAGGAACAGGTAGGTTAGGATTTTTAAAGACAAAACTACAAGAAGCTGACCTGTAAGGGGATTGATTGGTAAGGGAAGCAAAGCCAGAAGCACAGACTGTATATTTTCTGACTGGTTAGGGCAATGGAGCTGCCTTGTTTTGTCTGACTCACGGTCTGTAGGTAGAGTCACAAGATATGATCAATGACAGGATTCTGAGACATGGGGTGGGGGTATCATTAGTCACGGACCATTCCTTCTATTTTCCTTGGAGCTTATAAAACAAACTTGTTAAACAAGTAATGATTAAATAAACAAAACAGGGAGTGCAATTTGCCCCATAGGCAGGGTCAGTGTCCAAATTGCAAAGCTGTTGGTCACACAAGCAGAGTCAGAGATAGAGTCCAAATTTTTTACCACAAAATTATAAAATTATGATCTTAAAGTCCACATGTCAATACAGTTCTAAAGAAATACCAACAGTAATATTCTAATGGAATAGATTTATGAGCAGTAACTGTATATTATTATTAATTATATCAAATCAACCATTTAAAATAACATCACATTTCTAGAATTTATGGAATATTATGGTGTTTATCATTGTTTTTATAAACAATCAAGCAAGCAAAATATAACCAGAGACATTGAAATTAAGAACAAACTGACAGTAACCAGAGGGGAGCAGGGAGGAGGATGACAGGTAAAAGAAGGGGAAGGTTTATCAAGGAACATGTATAAAGGACCCGTGGACAAAGCCAGAAAGGGGAAGGATTGAGGGTGGGAGCTGGGGATAGGTGCAGGAGGGGAAAGTGGTAGCAGAAAAATGGAGACAACTGTACCTCAGTAACAACAATATTGTTACATAGAAAATAAAATATCCAATAAATAATAATTTACTTGAGTAATAATTAGTTTCTGTCATCAGCTCACTTCTTTCTTCTACTTTCTTGGATAAATATACATTAAAAGTATCAATTAAATTTTTGTCATAAACTTGCAAATCACCAAAGTATTTCTCAAATAAATAAAACAAATAGGTTGTTGATGGATAGTGTGATGAATGAATGCTAAAATGATACCAACATGTGACTTTGGACAAACCACCTCATTTTTCTTTTGTGGGTCTTTACTTGTAAGCCGGTAGTAATTTTTAAAATACATTTGAAATAGATATGTTAAGAATAGACTATAGATAATCTTTCCATAACTGCCACCTTTCCTTGATTTTTTCTATCCTTTCTTACTGACAAGTTTTCAGCTTTCTCAGGAAAAATTGAGGTTATATCTGTGTTACTATAACTCTTAAGATTACAGTAGAGTTATAGTTTATTTTAGGTAGGGACTCTGATAGTTCTATTCATTGCTGTGCTCTCAGGACAAAGAATGTAGTAGGCACTCAACAAATATTTGTTGAATCAAAAAATAAGCCTGGCATATAGAATCTTTTTAAGGATTCTGAATTTTCAATGTTATTGTGAGGGGAACCTCTCTAGCCCTTTATTTGTGGAGTAAGAAGGAAAAGTTAAGATGCAAAATAGCATTCATCCTGCATCACAGAACCCCAGAACATGATACCTATAAAACATAGCTATTCTAGGCCCTGGCTGGCGTAGCTCAGTGGATTGAGCATGGGCTGGGAACCAAAGTGTCCCCGGTTCGATTCCCAGCCAGGGTACATTCCTGGGTTGCAGGTCACGGCCCCCAGCAACCGCACATTGATGTTTCTCTCTCTCTCCCTCTCTCTCTCTCTCCCTCCCTTCCCTCTCTAAAAAAATAAATAAATAAAATCTTTAAAAAAACATAGTTATTCTAATAACAATGCAAAGTATTCTATTAAAATTATAACAAAGCAAATGATTAATTTATCTTAAATATATGTATATTTGAAATTATAAATGTATACAGATTTAAAAATTGCTATAAAATATAATTATTGCCTTAAATTATTTGGGTATCAGAAGACTTTTTAATATTTTTGTTTTAAAAATGACAAATACATGTAATTTTTAAAAGTGTAAAGCAGATTCATCCATTCTTTCATCCTTCCTATCTTTCTTTGTTTATTTCATTCTTCATCAGAGTGCTGCTTAAGAGGACATGGCACAGCATCCGATTAGTTTCAGAACTAGGGTTCAAATCCCTAATATGTAGTTCAGGACTCATTTATTAGCTCTCTGTTTCTCATCTTTTAAGTGAAGGTGACTACAATATTAATTAACTGGGTTGTTGTCAGGATGAAATGAGTTATTGCATGAAAATCTCTTAGAACAAAGCATGTCACAAAATTGGTATTCAGTAGATGTTATCCAAGATCTTTATAATGAGAAGCATTATTAATTTTCCAAAAAAAAGAAGTTTTCTTTGAAAATCTCCAATTCACACTGTGGATGTGTTGAATATATGATCCCTTTCTACTCCCACCACATTCCTCAGTTGGGTATTTTTGGCTTCCCACAGTTCTTTCCAACTGCTTGTCACCAGTTTAGCTCCTCCCCGAAGACCAGTTTCTGTATTTCATACTTGAGTGAAATGTGAAGATTCATGAAAGGAAGTAAAATATTGGGAAAGTCAAAGTATGAGGTATGTAAAAGAGCATTTTACCTTTGAACCAAAATAATTATATTTTGAGATCTGTGTCAATATCAAAAGAAGCTATGGTAGAATTCAATGAGTATGACTTCAGAATGCATTTAAACAAATGAAAGGGATCATAGTTTACTTATATTTACTTTTGTTCTTTTAGTCAATATCATACATAGGTAATAGGCAAAGGTTAATTTATACTCACAGTTAATTTTTAAACAGATATTTTAATATTTTTTCTGTTGGTTATCCTGGGGCAGGGCATAGTTTTAAGCACTGATATAATTCATGATTTTCTTTTAACCCAGAATTCCCATATTTTCAGTTTTAATTAAAAGTTTCTCATTTGGAATAGAAGACTTTGTGGCATTTGAGTACTGCTTTGAGTCTGAAATTTATAAAGTAAGACTTAATTTTGAAAAAAACACAAAATATGACATATATTTCTAAAGTAAATTAAGAGTTTTCATTGAAGCCAATTCACATTTATAGGGGTATTGCTTAGTTTAATTGATAATAAAGGGGGAATCCTAAAATTCATCTGTTTATTACCTGTCTGTTTTTATCAAATCATGTTAAGTGTCTCTGGATATATGGAACTGTAGAGAAAATAAAAACTGATAGTGCTTAAGGTTAGATTTTGATACTAACATCAAAAATACCAACTTATACTGTACACAAAAATAAATTCAAGGTGGATAAAAGACTTAAATATATGTCATGACATTATAAAAGTCATATAAGAGAACATAGGCAGGAAAATCTCAGATATTCCATGCAGCAACATTTTCACTGATATGTCCCCTACAGCAAGGGATATAAAGGAAAGAATAAACAAATGGGATCTCATCAAAATAAAAAGCTTCTGTATTGCTAAAGAAAACATCATTAAAATAAAAAGAGAACCAACTATATGAGAAAACATATTTGCCAATAATACCTCAGACAAAGGTTTGATCTCCAAAATATATAAAGAACTCACACAACTCCACTCCAGGAAGACAAAAAAAAAAAACGATTAAAAATGGGCAAAAGACTTGAGCAGACACTTCTCCAAGGAGGACATACAGAGGGCCCCAGAAACACATGAAAAGATGCTCAGCATTGCTAGCCATCAGAGAGATGCAAATTAAAATCACAATGAGATACCACTTCATACCAGAGAATGGCCATCATAAACAAGTCAACAAACAAGTGTTGGAGAGGTTGTGGAGAAAAGGGAACCCTAGTGCACTGTCAGTGGGATTGCAGACTGGTATAGCCACTATGGAAAACAGTATGGAATTTCCTCAGAAAACTAAAAATGGAACTGCCTTTTGACCTGGCAATTCCATTGCTGGAATTATACCCTAAGAACCCTGAAACACCAATCCAAGAAAACCTATGCATCCCAATATTCTTAGCAGCACAATTTACAATAGCCAAATGCTGGAAGCAATATAAGTGCCCATCAGCAAATGAATAGATCAAAAGACTATGGTACATTTACATGATGGAATACTACACAGCGGAAAGAAAGACAGAGCTCCTGACCTTTGCGATAGCATGAATGGAACTGGAAGGCATTATGCTAAGTGAAATAAGCCAGGTGGTGAGGGACAAATACCATATAATCTCACCTATAAGTGGAACCTAATCAACAACACAAACAAGCAAGCAAAATATAACCATTGAAATTAGAAACAAACTGACAGTAACCAGAGGGGAGGTGAGAGGGGATAAGGTGCGGGGGGGAAGGTGCAGGGTTTACAGGAACTACTATAAAGGACACATGAAGGCCCTGGCTGGTGTAGTTCAGTGGATTGAGCTTGGGCTGAAAACCAAAGTGTCACAGGTTCGATTCCCAGTCAGGGTACATGCCTGGGTTGCAGGCCATGACCCCCAGCAACTGCACATTGATGTTTCTCTCTCTCTCTCTCTCTTTCTCCCTCCTTCCCTCTCTAAAAAATAAATAAATAAAAATAAAATCTTTAAAAAAAAAGGACACATGAACAAAACCAAGAGGGGGTGGAATCAGGGGAGGAAGGTGGGGATGCCTGGGGTGGGGGAGCGGTGGGAGTGGAGGGAGGCAACTGTACTTGAACAACAATAAAAAATTTTAAAAAATACCAAAATAAAAATGAATTTTGCCCAAAATTAAAGGACAAAAAATATACATTTTTCTTATTTTTAATTTATTTTCTAAATTTGGGGCAGGGGTTGGGCAGAATTAAACTAGGCAAATTAGAAGAGGTAATGAGAGAAACAAAAGGATAAATACAAACTTAAAAATAGAAATAAAGGAGACGTTGTCCATTACGTCAGGATAAGATGAAGAGCTTAAGACTCAAAGGAAAGAAAAGAAACAGGCTCCAAAGGTCTAGCTGCCTACCCTTCAAGTCTAATAACAAAGTCCAGCCATTAGAAACTACTGAATGAAGCTGTCTGTGGGAGATTGATGGAAACTTCACTTTCTGCTTCCGATTCCCACTGTGGTTGACTCTCCCTCCAACACCTGTATCCCATTGGCTTCACCAAGTAGCAGGGGTGGAAGTATTGGTAGCATCTCAAATTCTTGTTTTGAAAGGGAGTGAGGAACAGCCAAGGAGGGTCTGGGGTAGAATATTAAATAACCACCACTAAATAGAGTCAGCTTTAAGAGATTTTTCATGTCTAACTCTTGTGGATAAATCAGTCTTTTCTATCCTACACTCCCACACCTCCAGAACTGATCTAGAGAAAGGAATTTACAGAAAAGTAGAGTGCCAAGAGGAGTTAGCTAAATTTAAAACTTTTACTTCCTAAAAGACACAGATGGCAAGTTTGTTATAGTTAATGCATCACAGGAGGTTTTTAAATATCCTGGTTAGGAATCAACTTATGAACATGGAGCATTAAAATGCAATAAATCTCCTCAGCACAATAAATATGTACTGGGCAAGAACTGTAATTGACACTTCACACTCTTAACAATAGGCTTAAAATAGGTTTGCTGATTTAAGAGACTTTAGGGAATTATATGTTTGCATGTGTGGGTTCTTATAGAAAAAACAAGCAGAAATCACGCAATAAACAATGTTTTCTTTCTTATGTTAGACATATATTTAATGCAGCATTAATTTTAGATTCTGTTACTAAAAAAAAATGGAAAATGTTCAAGCCATCATATGTACAAGATAAAATGATACCCATTACATTTTAAAATATATTCTCTTTGTCAGTAAAAGCCATGGCATAGAAAGTATTTTTGTAACAACAACAAAAATTTTTTGAGGGGATTAACCATGATCTAAGGCTAGGAATCCAGTATCCATGTGTTATCATTCCTCTGTTCCCTGAGGAGAGTGTGGCCTTCTGGGAAAGCACTGTCTTTGAAAGCTTTGGTAAATAAATGCTGCAATGGCCCATCACCGCCTGGCGGCCCCTGGGTGAGTCATCTTCACCTGGTGCTGCAGCAGCTTTCTGAAAGCCCAACTGGCACACTTCTCTGCTGTTGGCATAACTATATTTAGAATCCATAGCTAGAGAGCTCAGGGCTTCTCAGGGTGGTATTTTTAAATGTGTCATTGCTCTAGACATGCTCTCCCTCCCTGTCCAACTGCTTCAGCCTCCTTCGTACTTTCACCCATCCAAATGGAAAAGAATCAAGAAAAATCACAATCCGAAGGAACCTGTGACACTAGTTTCATCCGGAATGTTAAGCTCTGAGTTTAGAAGCATGCTAATAGCTCCCTTGGCTCTTGTGTTTAGTGAGGTTTGAATTCTTCTGGCAGCTCAGCAGGACAATGTACACTGTTGTATTGGGCTCATTGTTCAGTCTATGCCTTAGGGAAGAATATAGGAAAGTCCAATAGATTTTTTCCCTTTATTTTTTAGAACAAGCTTTACAAAGATTTGCATACCGGAATAGGAAGTTCTGGCACTTGCTAGCTGTAACTCTGCTCATGGTGTACAGGTAATGATGAAGCATCACAGGGAAACCCAGGCCTTTGTTCTGTCTTATGAAGGTATCTTTGATGAAGTCACTAGGGGCAGGAAACAAAGAAGTCCATATATAGAATATACACCTGAGTAAAACATTATTAGCATGTCATTGGAGTGAGAAATGGATAAGAGAATTCTCTTTGTGGATAAGAGAATTCTCCTCTACAGATAATTTGATTCATATCCCTGGAGTCTGTCTAACAAACCAAAACTATTTTACGTGATCCTGGGCAATAGTATAGACTCCATTTTGAGGGACTTGACCAATTAGCACATTTGTTAATTCATTTAATATAAACTTACCATGTATCAGTTTTGCAAATTTGTGCATAATACCTTGCTATAAACAGTGGATTTGGGAAAATAAAAAAGATTTGTGTATAGTATTTTGCTATATATGGTGGATTTGGAAAAAAAGGTGTATGTTTCCTAATATCTAGCTAGGGAATCTAGGATGCATATAACAAGTAATATTTTAAAATAAGACTTAATTTTATTAACTCAACATAACCAAGAATTGCATAATTAAGTGCTGAATGATGTGTATACGACAGCCAGATCAATAGACGCTTACATAATAAGAAAAACTTGAAGAGGAGATAATTTTTTTATATAATCTCTATTATATATAAAGATTACTATTTAGCCCCCTTATATACCCTCCCCACAGCAATCACCTCACTGTCATTCATGTCCATGAGTCCTCATTCCTTTTTTGCTCAGTCCCTGTACCCCATAACTTCCACCGCCCCACACTAGCTGTCATCTGTTCTCCATCTATTAGTCTGTGTCTGTTTTGCTTGTTAATTCAGTTTGTTCATTAGATTCCACATATAAGTGAAATCATATGGTATTTGACTTTCTCTGACTGGTTTATTTCACTTAGGATAAAGTTTTCCAAGTCTATCCACACTATTGCAAAGTGTAAAATTTTCTTCTTTTTTACAATCAAGCAGAATTCCATTGTGTAAATGTCCCATAGTTGTTTTATCCACTCATCTATTGATGGACACTTGGGCTGCTTCCATATCTCGGCGATTGTAAATAACACTGCAATGAACATAACGGTGTGTGTTCTTTTGAATTAGTGTTTTGGGTTTCTTTGGATACATTCCCAGAAGTGGAATGCTGGGTCAAAAGGCAGATCCATTTTTCATTTTTTAAGGTATCTCCACACTGCTTTCCACAGTGGCTGCTGCAGTCTGAATTCCCACCAACAGTGCAGAAGGATTCCCCTTTCTCTGCATCCATACAAGGAGCATGTTGGGAGGAAAAGGTGCTCACTTGCAGCATACAGAGTAAAAGGACAGTGAGGCTAAGTAGAGAAAGAATACCGAAGGAGAATAGGGACACCCAAGCTGCTGTGATAACACGGGAATGGTCCTGAAGGATCATTGTCTAAATAATGATGCTGATGCTTTCCTGAGGGCTGGGGGAGGGTGGGTAAGTGCCATTATTTGGAGTACAACAATGTATATTAGAAATGGTTTGGGTAGGTGATTCTGGCAGAATTCCTGTATCGTTGGAGATAAGGAAAGACTAGAAATGAATTCGCATTTTAGCCAAAAGCAAGCAAAATACAACCAGAGACATTAAAATAAACAACAAACTGACAGTTATGAGAGAGGAGGGAGGAGAGGGATAATAGGGGAAGGGTCACCAAGGAACTTGTATAAAGAGTACATAGACAAAGCCAAAGGGGTTAGGTTCGAGGGCAGAAGGTGGGGATGGGTGGGGTGGAAATGGAGATGACCGTACTTGAACAGCAATAAAAAGGTTAAAAAATAAAAAATAAACCAGTAATAAAAATAAAAAAAGAATATTAGCCAAGAAATGCTTTCTGTAATTCAGGATAAGGCCAACGAGGACTTCAACTTAATCATGAAAGAGTGAATGGAATGAGAAATGTTATGACTAAAATGATCTCAAATGGAGGGGACAAAGTAGGTGAGGTGTCTTCTCCCTACCCACTAGAGTCCCATCTGAATGAGTGAAAGACAGAGAAACAAGGAATAAGATAGCTGGCATGAAAGGCAAATTCAAGGCCCACACATATGAACTATGATTATTCCTACAGTCCTAACAATAATAGCAATAGTAACTTACTAAATTATTTTCAATTGCTACAACTTTGTATGTCTTTCTTTATTTAGCCTCCAAAATCCAATAAGGAAAGTAATATTCTCCACAATTCAGAAATGAAGAAATGAAGATTTAAAAAGATTAAATATATTTGCCAAAAGTTTCTCATTCAAGATTTAAAATCATGTCTGATTCCCACACAGAGCTAGGGAACTTCTGTTGTATATTTGATTATATATACTCTCATCCCTATCACTGATGTAAAAATAAGAGCACAGATTGGTGACGTATACTTGGCAGATAGTCATCTCTTAATCACCACGTTCTAGTGAATATTTTCAATGTGTTATGAATTTATTTGCTTTATATATCAATTTCCATTTGACTCTGAATACCATGAAAGATCCTGTTAAATCCTTATTCAAATCTGTATTACAGTATTGCCCTGGCCAGTGTAGCTCAGTTAGTTGAAGTGTCCTCCCATAACCAGAAGGTTTTGGGTTCGATTGTGTGTTCAATCCCAGGTCTGGGTGTATGCAGGAGACAACCCATCAATGCTTCTCTCTAGCATTGACGTTTTTTTCTCTCTCTCTTCCTTTCTCTTTAAAATAAAACAGCAATGAACAAATGTCCTTGGGTGAGGATAAAAAGAAATCTGCGTTATGGTATGTATGCAGCACTCTCACACATGCAAGCACAGATACACACCGATGTGTAAAATAAAATGTGCCTGACTTCACTTGCTGTTAGTAAATATATTCCTGCCTTTCTCAGTGCTTCAACTATTTTCTTTCCAAATGTGTGATACAGTTTTTCTAAAATATTGGGGTTAATAATGATAACTACATACCTTAAGTACTATAATTTCTCTTATAGTTTTTAAAATTTTATTTAAAAACATGAGAATTACATTTGCTTATTTCCAGATTGCAGCAAGTTCTCCCTGGCTCATCCAGATGATTGAAGTTGAGCATTCTCATCTGCAAGTTTTCTCAGTATTCCAGGATGTCAACTTCTCTGGGCTAGGAAAACTAAGCCCAGTTATACCACACAGGGATCTCTTAAAAATTCCTACATACTATTTCAATTAAAATCATTTACTATTTTTATTCATTAAGCTCTTTCCAGGCAGAAATTCTTCCTGACAAGTTAGGGAAGCTCAAAGACCACTGAAAAGGTATTCTTGCCCTCAGCCTTTAACTGCCACTCCCTTGTCTCTCGTGTTCTTCCTCAAAACAGAGCTTAAAATCTCTTTTGGATTTGTCCACACCAAGAGGAGGTGATGTCCTCCTGGAAACACAATGGTGGTGCTGTTCACTGAACTGCAGGTTACTTTTACCGGCAGCGACAGTGAACTGTTCAGCTCTTTTTTCTCCGTTGTCAGAGTGCCTTCTTTTGACAAATAGCGCAGTATAACGAGATGATTTAAAATGGTGAGGGGTACAGTTGTGACAATAAAACAAAATGTAGATTTTTCCTTTTCTATTTTAATTCAACTGACCCTTACTGAAATTAAAAGTGGACTTCTGGAGCTATTAATACTATAGTTTAACCACCTGAACTAATTGTGCAGCGATGAGCTGAGCCGGTAGTGCCGTAATTACAATCGAGGCACGAGGCTATTTTCAGTCTTTCTGAGAGAGGACTAAGGGCTGGAAATATGAATGATGATACCTTGAATGCAAAATTATATAATTTCTTCTTCTAATTTACCAGTGGAAGAGTCCTTGGCTCTGTCAACGTGTAGAAAAAGAAAAGTACTTAGTTTCTTGGAGGGCTGCTCAGTACCAGGTGTTTTTTATACACTATTCATGTGAGTCCTAAAATAGCCTATATTTAGTTATTTTGATTCCTGTTTTATGGAGCAGCACACCAAGGTTCAAGGAGTTTATGTTCCTTACAAAATATGGAGAGAACTGTAAAATATGTATTTTAATTAACTTCTTGGGTGGGTGAAGATAATTGCCTTAGGCGATTTTTATAGGCAGTGTTCTTATTTCACACACAAAAAAAGTTGCAGAATGATTTCTAAATCTCTAACATTTGTTTTTGTGTGGATATTTCCAGTTTATTGAGGCTTAATATAAACCCATCATATCCTAGCATTACTCACCGGACTGTAATTTTCTAGGATTCTGACTATTTTTATCACCCATGTTCCTTTTCTAGATTTACTCTGGTCGAACCAATGAATGAAGCAATTACTTTTCAGGTTGCCTCTGAAAAGTAATGTTTCCTACTAGCACTGAGGAGCATCTAAGACACATGGTCTCATGTACTTTCAAAAGTATTGTGTGTCGTTAATGTGAGGACACCAAGGCCTAGTACATGTATGTTTCCAATGCATACTGTGTGTCACAGCCAGCCTTTCAATCTCCACCTCTTCCCCCAGCCTGGCCACTCCTGACATTGATGTTCAAAGTACAGCAATGTCAGAGATGATGATGATGGTGATGATGATGATGATGATAAAACAAAATTGTGGATGTCAGTTTTAAAGAGATTAGTACCAAACCAGTGTGGGTGTGTCAGGTTCAAGGAGATCTGTTTTCAGCAAAATTTTTCCCACAGACTCTATTCTAAGGCATTGATTGACTCTCAGCCAAGATGATTTGACACAACTATAAAGTGTAGCAAAAATATATTAGTATAATATGAGTGTGAATACAGTTTAAACCATAATGACAACTACCACTGCTATGATTTCAATTACCTTGACTACCAACAAACACGTACAGGACTTTTAACATCCTCCATAAACTGTGCCAAGAAATGCACATGGATTATATTTTTAGCTTCTGAAAAAACATATTGGAGACATTACTGTTATTATCTCTTTGAAACTAGGGAAAGACTGAGCATTTTCAATAGACTTCTCAAAATCACACAACCAGCAGCTAAAAGTGTATATTTGCATCCTGAGAGTCTTCTGGCTGCCTCCACTCTTGCCACTGCTGGTAGTGGCAGATCAGTCTCTAAGTCACACCTGCCTACAGTATTTATGTTTGAATCTAAAGCATTGATTATTGTCTTTAACAGTGCCTGTAATAAAGAAAGAAGTAAAGAATATAAATTTCCTGACCAACAAAGTCAGATATGACATGGCAAAGAATTATTCATGTATGGAAGAATATTTTTTAAAAAGTACAAAGCTATATGCTAAATTTTGGAATATAACAGATAAAGCAAAAAGTTCATATATATCCAATTAGAATTAGAGAGGATTCAAGTTATTCCTATAATATTATCAGTTTCTATTATATTGGCAGTGATCTATTGAGGATAGAGAAACATGTGGAGTTGCATTCAATGTCCCAACAATTGCACATGGGAACATGCCTATTGTGAATAATATAATGGGAAAAAGTTTGAAAAGTATACTTCTAGGGCCCTGGCTGGTGTAGCTCAGTGGATTGAGCACGGGCTGTGAACCAAAATGTCACAGGTTCGATTCCCAGTTAGAGTACATGCCTGGGTTGCAGGCCATGATCCCCAGCAACTGCACATTGATGTTTCTCTCTCTCTTGCTTCCTCCCTTCCCTCTCTTTAAAAAATAAATAAATAAAATCTTTAAAAACCTTAAAAAAAAAGAAAAGCATACTTCTAGAGAATCAAGTTCACCTGGAACATTGGTTGCCAGAAGGCTATTTCTGAACAAGTGGTGGAACATACTGATTCCCTCACACCTTTGCCTCATTCTTGCTCTTGCTCTCACTTTCTCTAACTTCTTTCTCTATTAATGACAGGGCCAAAAATAGCCTTACAGTTGTTCATATGAAAGATAATGCAATAATTAATAATAATACAAGAATAAACTGTGTTTCATGCACTCACGACTGTAAACCTACTTTTGCCCCATGCTATGCATGCGCATAGACACCCTACTCCCCATGAAGGGCTATAGAACTTTGGAATTTTTGAAAAGTGGATTATAGAATGATAGTCATTGATGTTACGATTTTCATATACAAGAGCTATCACAATGTGAATTCTACATTTTAATATATATATATTTTATTTAGGTCTATATTTTTCTAATATATGTGCTCTTAACATCTACAGCTATGAAATGATATGGTCAGGCAGGCAAATTTAAAGTTAGCCTTAGCTTTATGAAAAAATTATGCTACTGACAAAGACTTCTTCCTTGATCAAACTTGATTAAGTCTCCTATGGGTTTTCTTTTTGATTAGGCTCAAAATTGAACTCTGTTCTTAGCCATTTTAGTTCAGTTTTAGCAAGAATCATACTGAGTCAGTTTAGTGAAAGTCTCTCACCCTGATATCAAATTCTTTATCTTGCACTCTTCATATCGTATCATTCAGAAGAGGTCTGGTTGAGCTGGCCTACCAAGAATTGCCTCGGCTTTGATATTTCCTCTTCCTACACTGCTCCTTGACTGTTAGTCTATCCTTGTCCTTGTTAATACTCTGAGTTGAGACTGATTTCCAGCCATCCCCCAACCTGCCCCACTGCAAAAACCATTACGCAGTAGTGCTACATTATAGGCTTATTGTCAACCAGAGAATTTCGATCTATCTCAGGTATATAAAATCTGCACTTATAACTATGCAATTTAATCAAAATTATTTACACATGTCTATATATAGACATTTAACCAACTATAAATCAGAATTTTAAAAAAAGTAAGGTAAATAATAATTTAACAATGGGGGCATGACAAGTCTGCATACATATTACAAGAAAAAATAGATACCTATTAAAAATACAGTGAACATCCTTTGGATCAAAATACTGGCCTAGAAATAGAATATATACCTTGACACATGAAAATTTAATAAAGAGCTGTATTATGCTGGAAAATGTTTGAAAAAATAAGTGGACATCAAACTATTGGCAATAATACATGATTAAATTATTGAAGTTAAAATACAAAGAAAGCATACATTAGATCATGGGCACAAAAGAACAAGTTATCTATGGTGGGAAAATAAAAATTTATCCTGGCCTTAGGTTTCTCTAAAACAACACTAAAAGCCAAAATATAATGGTGCAAAAGATACAAAGTTTGGAGGGAAAATAAAAACCTGAGTCGAGCTTTTACATACACCCAAATAGTCCTTCAATGCAATAAAACAGGACAAACAATACAGAATGACAAATATTTTCAAGCTTGCAGAAACTCAGGAGATATAGCACTTATAGGCCATTTTTGAAGGGGAAAAAAAAGCAAATTTGATAAATAACTCCAGTCAACTAAGTGGTGAAGCAAAACAAAATAAAATCTGAAATGGAAAACCTGTCATAAAGAGACTGGGTGAGAACACTGAATCCATTTAAAATTTAAAAATAGAATTAATACCAAACATCTCTGGAAATGGAGGTTATAAAACAGAATATTAATTTTATCAACTTTGACAATGTATAAATAATAATGTAACTTACAAAAATTGGCGTGTGGGGGAGGACAGAAGGAAACAGAAGAGCTCTGTTTATCCAGTCATTTTGAACAGGATTCAAATATTCTCTAAAATGGAAATATGCAGTTGAAAAATGGACTCCATTTCTTAAAGATGAAAAGGTGATCCCTTATACTTTATTAACCTTATAGGTTGTTTTAGTGGAAAAAGCTTACTTCAGTAATTGATCATATCAAAATTTTCTTTCATTAAAAGTAACATGTTTAGCATCATGTGATTTCTATGAAAATATTTTCTATATAATGAAACTTATTCAGATAGAGAGGTAAATAGAGAAAAGCATATCTAGAATGAGGTTCATCTAAAGTTAAAAATGGTAGTAGATGGAATTTGGAGTGATTTTATTCTTTCTTTTTTACACCTGTGCTTTACAGTATTACTTACATTTTATATTGAGTTCCTTTTGTAACACAACTGTATTATGTTTCCAAAAACAATAAAGTTATTTAATTTAAAAGAAAGGACTGCAGAGTAATTAAATCTCTGTGGCACCAGAATTTTGTACAATGCCCTTTATGTTGTAGAAATTCAGGAAAATTTATTCAAAATAATTAAGATATTCATCTGAATCATGTCTTTTTGCATCAAACTTCACTACCTTCCCAGGCTGACCCCTGTTGGTTGAAGAGCATAATAAATAGTGTTATGTATTTTAGCAGATCAGTGTCCTATTTCCCTTCTTACTCTCAACCTAACTCAGAAGAACTCTGAAGGTATCATAGTTGCTCAGATACTAGCACTTAAATTTGCACAAATGAGTTGATTGATTTTAAAGTGTTTATTCCTTAAAATATGCACATGAACTCACACATATAATTCCCTGCAGAATGGAATATATGTACTGCTAAAACCAATCTAAAAACTGTCTTTTCAGGCTTACTGGCATAAATCTTAACTTGGTCCAAAATTCTCTGCTTCTTTGTATTTTGACGTTACCTTAAGTTTACAGTCATTCTGACAATGCCTTTGCCTGGGATTAAGGGGAGGGGAAGTATTGATTGGTAAGACAGGAGGACATCACACTTCCATATCCACATGGACTGTCAAAGTTGAGAAGGTAGAAAATCATGAACAATCATTTTGTTTTAATAATAGGCTTAAGGACCTGAGTCCCTAAGAGCTCATTAGATGCAGGCTCTTGTTTTTATTTGAGGACTTAATAGCAAAAATTAGCATAAATATCATTAATTATAACATTTAATTTTATCCCACAACAAGAACACTAGTTACAAGCCTGTTGGTATGGCAGCTGTATGCTTTTGCCTACATGTCTACACACACCCACCTATGAGCTTAGGTAGAAGGAGAAAGTAAAAGGTGAAATAAACCTTTTTTAAAGTTTATTTGTTTGAGAGAGAGATTATATAGAGGTGTTGATAAAATATAAGAATGTTTTTTTTATTAATTTGACAGGTATGTATTAAGTCTCACTATTAGCAAGTATCACAATATAGCTGCTCTTGGGAACACAAGAATGATTAATCACATTGGCTTTCCAGCAAGAGACAATGCATTAGAAAAGAAAAAGCATTCCAAATGCAAGCAAAATAAGTTCCATTCAGCAGGCCAGTGCCATTATTGAAATGATTTTCTTAGGTATTGTTTGAGGTGTCAAGATGAATGGATGGGAAAATGGGATGAGTTCTACTCAGATAAAATTTATAGTTCTATTGCAATAATCTCAAAAAAGAGATAATGAAAGTGTAGTTGCTAAGAATGAAGTTGCAGACAGAGAGAGAACGTGGAGTAGAGATATATTTAAGAGGTCGGACTCACCTGAATGTCAGAATATAAAAAAGACAGTGATCTTGGATCTATATCAGATTTCTGTTCTGAATGAAGAGATAGATGGATATTACATTAACCAAGATAAGATATATAGGAGAATGAGGGAGGATGTGTATTATTTCAGTTCTGCAAGGAGTGAAAATTTTAGTAAAGTCCATGAGGCATCTTCAATCTGTTACTAGCACACCTCTCCAGCATCAGCTCCTCCTCCTGCATCACTCTACAGCCTAAGGCAACAAACCCTTATAGAAGCACACCATCCTGTTCACTCCTATAAGAGACCATCCCCAGTCAGACACTTGGGGAAGTCACACTTGTGCTTACTATGCAGTATAGAGGCTGTTTCATTCACTGTGGTCTCCATTCACCCCCCAACATTAGGAAACAAAGCATGCCTTACATTTATTTGTTTACATGCCTGTCTACTCCTCCAGACAACATGCTTCATAGGAGAGGAGATTGGGTTTATTCATTTTAATAACACTAACCTTCTGTATAAATGCTCTATAAACATTTTTGGTTAAGGATGACTAATTGAGTGACTAAGTGAATGTTTTTAAGGTAAATTGACTGAAAAAATAAATTAATTAACACAATAAAAAAGCTATAAATGAGTGCATGGGAGGTCTTATTAGGGAACATTCATTTATATCAGGAATAATTATGGAAAGTTTCATGGAGAATCTGATTATTAAATTGGTACTGTGTGGTAAAATTTTTGATGTCTTTATTCCACTTGAAAAAAGTGATGAAGCAAGTATGAATGATAAAGTGCTCAAGAAACTATAGGATAATGATGCAGATTTTATTTACAAGTTTTGCCTCTGATATCTGATATAGGTATAGATTATATTATAATTGTTGAATTTATTAAATAAAGCAGGCCAATAAAGATTTGCAATAAATACAATAAACTCAACTTATGTCTCCATATGTGCTACATGTATATGTGCATGTGTGTATATGTATATATGTGTGTATAATATTAACTTTAACTTAAATAATTTTTTAAGAAGCAGTATATTTATGCAGTGCTAGCTTGCTTTTGTGTTGATTATAATCTAGAGAGACATTTTAAGTGTGTTGAACTTCTTGTTCCAGCACTATTTGGCTATATTTATAGCTAGTGTGTGTGTAGGTTAACTTATGTTTCCTTGACTTTCAAATTCTAAAAAAAAAAAAAAAAAATTAATATACTTTCCTAACAGCACAGATGAGGCAGAGTGGAACTACCAAAACTATCAATTTCCATAATTACTTGATGAAAGAGGAAATAATGTTGCATAACCAACATTAAATGAATGAAGTTAGCATATAGCCTTTCAGTCTGAAACGTTTAATGAGGAGGCTGGGTTACCAGAATGATGAAGTTGGCGAGGATATTATCTCTGATCTCCTTCACATTGCAGATAAAAACAATGGAATGCTTTTGAAAAGTGCCTGATTAGTTCATCTGAACTTCTAGGATATTTCAGTTATAGAATATTGTAGAAATGTGTGTTTATTGAAGATTGCAGATCTGGAATTAGTGACACAGAGCTTCTTTCTTTAGATTTCTCAAGGTACAGTTGTTTTCTCTGGTCAACATGGCAAATTTTCCCAACCCCAAGTGGTCCAAATATTGTCACAAACATGTTGACAGAGAGCCCTTAAGTTATGATATTATATGTTGCTGCATTATTCTACATAGATCTCACTGAAATTACTATGTTTGTAAAACAAAATTTTAAAAATTAGGGAAATCAAAGCCCAGTAAAACTTTAGGATAGTATCTGTACCTTATTTTCTTATTAATATAAAATGTATGATGTCTAAACTGCGGTCTAAAAGCTAAGAGAAGGAAAAACTATTACATGTATATTCAGTTTTCCATTGTGTCAAAAATTGCTAGTTTGTAACCTACATGCAAATAGGACTATATATACATTTAACCATTAAACAACTAGTACCTTTCTCTCCTGACAAACATTTGTTGAATAAATGTGTGACTACACAATCAAGTACTCAGTTGCACAGGGTATCAAAAAAATTGATTTTGGAAACATCCGTAATATTCATTATGCAGGATAAGGTAAAATAAAGTTCACTTAGATTAAAAAGTGATATTTAAAAAATAAATTAATATGGTTCATCTTTTTTTCCTCACACAATTGCTTCTTTTTATTATTGTGTACATATGTGTGTATTTGCAAGCCATGCTATGCCTCGGTTACATATAGGATAAACTATTTCCTTAAAGCACAATATGTGGAAAAAACTTCATTATGTTGCTTTTATAATAAAAATATATCTCATTTCTGAGGCAAGATTTTTTGCTATTAAATTCATTGTTATATTGGTTGAAAGAAGACATTAAACTAACACTTAAAATTGGCACACGAACTGCATTTTCCACATGGGAGAGCTGTCCATTAACAGTATAGATTCTACCTATCTCTGCTCCATGTTAAAAGACTGCAGCCAAAAGCTCACCAGCAAATGGCAGCAGTCTGACAAGGGTTGCTGCACCTCTCCTCCAGAATCATGCAGCTTTATTTAGACATTTTAAAGGTGACAGTGATTTATGATGTATGCTTTATTAATAGACATGCTATAAGTAAATGAATTTAACCAAATATTAATATGCTGAATAAATACATGACTGGGAATCCTTGTTCTGTTTAACATTGTTTGCTGTACGGCCAGTCAGAAGATCTGGGATTAATTTCTTTCATTTTTTCAGTCATTCCTTCATTTTTCAATTATTTAATCACTCACTATTTATTTAATGTGCAGAAAGCACTGAGCTCAGCTCTGAGGATGCAAAGAGACATTATATTCTAGGGGGCTCACCCACAAATAAGGCAAAATAAGTATTTGGTGATGGAAGTCTAAATAGTCATTACCTCTTAAAACCCAAAGGAAGACATGTACATAGACGATTGTAACAGAGTACAAGGAGGTATTTAATTCATGACCTACTCTGTACACCCAGATAGAGAAGATACACATTTCTGGGCCAAGAGGAAACAGGAATTTTTAGCAAAGATGTCAGACTCTGGAGCTGCGACATGATTATTATAGTAAGGATTAGATTATGACAGTGATTTTCAACCTCTTTCATCTCATGGCACACATAAACTAATTACTAAAATTCTACAGCATACCAACCCCCCCCCAAAAAAACCAACAACAACATATTTTTGTTGACTTGTCAAAAATAGGTATAATTTTGATTCAATCATATCAGACGCCTGTTGATGTGTTCGCTATTGTCATTTTTTATTTTGACAGTCTAAGGGAAAAGAGGTCAGTGTCGCTGACTAAAAAGTCAGGTATTACATGTTTTAAAGATTCTTGCTGCACACCGGTTAAAAAATCTCTGGATTATGAAGTCACAGTACATAGAGTTTTAATTTTAATGTGTAGACAATGTGGAACCATTAAAATTTAAGGAAAGAAGTTAGATCATCAAATTTGCATTTTAGAAAAATAACAGGCCATGGAAATATCTTCCAAGGAAAATACAAGGTCTCTGGTGCATAGAATGTATGAAAAGCTCTTCAGATCGACTTCCCAGCCTTCGGTCATGCCCATTGCTGTGGATTTTATTCTCTTTGAAAGCAAGAAGCAAACCTGAAAATTGATGAAGCAGTTTAATAGATGAGTGCTGGCTAATTTGTTAGTTGCTTAGGAAGATAGAACTTGTTTTGCAAAACTGACAAAATTTGATTAGTGCCAGTATTTAAGCTCAGAAGAGTTTATAGCTGAAGCTGTAAAAATTATGTTGTATTGAAATAGTTATTTCAACTGTCACTAAGCTGAAATAAGAAGTGTCTTATGAGAAGTCACTAAATATAACTTTATTACATGGTGGAATCATTTTATATTTTAACTCTACCATCAAACAAAAATTCACCTCAGTTCAATGGTGGTAATTATCTAGGGTTTAAACTTATCTATCCCTTTAAAACAAGTTAAAATTCACTACCACCATAGACATATCACTGACCAGCCATCACACAAGTGATTGCCATTTTTCTTTGCCTTTCTTCTTTCTCCAGCTCATTGTTGCTCAATTTCAGAATCATACTTATTGTAGCTTTTGTTTTTATGTTTCCTCTCTTAATGTTGTTTTTGTAAAACACTGACTCTGAAATATGAGGAAGTGGGAATAGACACATAGCTTATGAGATATAGTTTAAACATAGTTTAAAGGAACAGGGTTAGGAATGTAGCAGGAGATGAATGAGAGCTCTAAAATAAGTTTGCTTATTTAGCTTTTGTTGTGTTAGGCTTTGGTTTTGTAAATTAACAGGGGCAAAATATGATGGATGAGATTAAATGAAAGAAAAGGTGCAATCACTGATACAAGTTTACTGTGAAGGGCAAGAAAGAAAGAAATCAATAGCATGTTTGAATGCATATATATTAGAGAGGAGAGGACTCAGGGGGCAGATAGGGAGGATTCAGATATATGATATTATGAAATTGGTTATGGTGGAGTTGATGGGGTCCTGACTGATGCTTTCTACCTTTTCTCTAGGAGAAAATAGGAGTCAAAATCACCATGCAGAAAATATGTCATAAGGATAGAAAGAAATTTCTACACAGAAGTTTTAAAATTGTCGTTATAGAAAGTATGAGATTGTTATGATTTTATTTCACTGTAGCTATACATCAGGAAAAAAATCACCCAGGGAAATTTTTCTTATTGAGTTACTATTTACACAATATCAAATGCACATATCTTAAGTGTATAGTTTAAAGAAGTAAAACCAACATCATGATTAATGTATAGAACAATTTTAGTACCACCATAAATTTTCCCAAGCCTCTTTCTAATCAATCTCCCTGTAACCAGGCAACCAGTGTTCTTATTTCTATCATCATAACTTAATTTGCATGTTTTGTGATTGGTATCATATGTGTCATTATACATATATTATTGTATGACTGTTTTTTTACTCAAATGTTTTGGAGATTTATTCATAGTAGTACATGTATCAGCAGTTCATTCTGTTCTTTGCTTATTAATATTCTATCATATGCATATATCACAATTCAATCATATATTCACTTGTTGATGGACATTTGGTTTCACTTTGGGCTGTTATGAATAAAGCTGCAAGTATGCATCAGTAAACTTGTCACTTGTGAATGTTGATTGTTTTGGTAAGTTAAGTTAGTGCTTTAAATGTTTTATGTTGTATATCATCTTATGATACGTGTTAAGTGAAAGAACATTTGAGTATATTAGTCTATTTTCCTTATAAAATCACAAGTTCCTCTTCTCTCTTTTTAAACTTTAATTTTTAATGAGTTATGCTTTTAAATATTTTCCATGAAATTTCTTTAAAAATAGACATATATAACACTTGAAAAATAAAAATTTCTGTGTTATAACCAACTTTTAAAATTAGTATATATTGAATTTCCCTCATTTGAGATATTTTTTAAAGTAGCTTGTGTTTGCTCCTGTCTCTGATCTCAATTACTGTTTTTTCAATTGAGGTTTAAATTTGTAAGTTATTGAAGCCTCAGGTTCATGAATAAATCATTCTGACTTTTTTGCATGTGCATTTTAAGAATTATTAGTAAAATTGCATTCTATTTTGCAACCTAATTTTCATGTATTTGGAGTAAATTCTAGTTAAAGGTTTCAGTAGTCACTGCTATCTATCAGTCACATTTTTCCAAACCTAAGGTTCTAAAGATGCTCATTTTGCTCTCCATGGTTTAATCATAGCTTTTTTTTTTGTTATTGTTCTAGGACTAAAATTCAAAGTTTATTTTATTGGTTCTTATAAATGTTATAATTTTTTTTTCTCCAACTGGATATCTACATTAACAACTCGACTATCTCATCAGGGAAAAGACATGCTGAGACAAGAAGAAATGACTGAGTCAGAAAGAAGTTCCAGGTGCAGGTAATGATCATGACATTATCATCTTTGACCATCCCTGTCATAAAACTCATCTCCGAGTTTGTACCAACGTCTTATGGAATCTGGAGCTTTAGTGGAGAAAGCTGAAACTATTTAATTTTTCTTTGTGTGTGCAATTCTTTGATGTGATTTTTTTGTTCATTTTTGTTTAATGTTTCTTTTTTATATTGTTAGGAAGTTTTTGATTTTTCTTAAAAATTTTAAATTTAGCAAGCTATGCTTGAGTAGTTTTTTTTTTATCCCTGTATCTTAAATTTTAATGTGGGGGCTATAACAATCTGTACATCTAAATTTTCTTCAATCAAGGACAGATATTCTGTTCTTAATTTATAAACTGGCAGTCATCCAGCATCCCCATGTTGCATACGCATTTTCTGTTCTCCAAATTTATTGACCTACAGTATCACTTGTAGTTCTGCATTTAAGCTCTACCTTTTCAGAAATTCTCAAATTTGTCCTTTATTTCAATTAGTTCTTTGCTGTTACTAGTTATATTACAGTTTCTCTACTTATAATTTGTGTTTTTATCCTTAAATTACTTTCTTATTCCTGCCCATCTGATCTCTTTTCATAGAATCCATTTGTTCATCTTGATTCATAGAATCTATGCTTTCTTAAATCTTACTAAATGCACATGCGTAACTCTATCCAAGTTGTATTTATCTTTTCTATTTTTATTGTATTTTATTTCAAAAGATAGATTTTATTTTGTTACTATCATTTTTACCTGTCCTTTGTCTATATTATATCAACAGCAGCAGCATCACTATCAAGAGGAGAAAAGAGGGAAGGAGAAAAGAAAATAGATCTAACAAATACATCCACACAACATTTTATAGTACTTATGTTAGGAATATCCTACAACTACAAATAAATGTTTTAGATTTTGTGAGGTGGTGTCTTAGTTCAAGCTGCTATAACAAGATCCCATAGACTGGGTGACTTACACAATGGATATTTATTTCTCGTAGTTTTGAAGGCTGAGAAGTCTAAGATCAAGGCGACAGCCAATCTGGCGCCTGCTACAGGCACTATTCTTTGTTCAGGTTGGTATCTTGTTGTATCCTCCCATGTGGGGAGAATGGAGAGAGGAAAAGTGAGCTCTCCTTTTCTCTCTAGTAAGGGCACTAGTCCCATTCATGAGGTATCAATCCTTATGATGGAATTAAGGGTCTAGAGGACCCACCTTCTACTGCCATTGTATTGGGAGTCAGGATTCAACATATGGATTTAGGAGGGGATGGAAATATTCAGTCCATAACAGATGAAGTCAGGAAGTACCCCCAGCAGAAACTTATACCCCCAGAAGAAACCATATTGTTTCTTCTCTGTTTCTGGAAGATGTTTCAGGGGTATGTTTCTGAGTTTGATTTTCTATTTGTTTCATCCTCTTATCCATGTATGTGTTTTAACTATATAGTATTTGGTGGAGTACACGGTATAGCTACATCTACGTTTCTTTCTGAACTTGATCCTATCTCATCAGAGAAAAGACATGCTGAGACGAGAAGAAATGACTGAGTCAGAAAGAACTTCCAGGTGCATGACTTTGCATCCCTTGGACCTACCTTTATAGATTCTTAGACTTGCCTTCAGTCCCCAGTGCTTAACAAATTGCCATCAGGATTTGTGCCATTCATCCCATTGCCTTTCGTACTTCCAATTATTGCTTCTCCTAAGAGCTGACAACTGGGTGTTCTCCAGCAATTCTCTATGCGTTTTCTCTGTTGTTAGGAAGATATAAGACAGGTAAGAAACTGCACTGTAGGATTACAGATGTCTGAGTTGAAATCTGTTTTTGTTTGTTTGTTTGTTTACTAGAATATTTGTGAACTAGAGCAAGTTAATTAACTTCTCTGGACGTCAATTTAACATGATCAATTTTATTCTAAAAATAAAAATCAATAAAACGTATTTTAAAATATACCTAAGTTTTAATATATGACCTTATTCATATTATATGGAGTAACTAGGTTTTTCTTCCTCTTTATCTTATTGAATCTTACATCCAGCATATAGAAAGGATTTCCTTGTAAAATCCTATTATTGTAATCCCAGGCTTTGATCCAAGAGTAATCGAACTGACAGTAGAAACAATAGCATATTGACCCACAAAAAAATTCCAAATCGACCCCAGAACACTGTCCCAGAAATGAGGTTTGCTGCATGTAGACTAGCATCATTCCAGAAACAAATGGTAGTCCGCAGCACTTTTACCATCCTCGTTACTATTTGAAATTATTGGGATTACTACTTTCCTCGCCCATCGTTTATCCTCTGTTTACACAGTGTAAGCCTTCTGAGAATAAGGACTTTTTTTCTCTTGTTCACTGTGAAATCCCTAGCACTTAGATCTGGTAAATTGTAGGAGCTCATTCAATATTTCTTTAATGAATGAACTGATTTTAGCACATTATTCTTCAGAGATTATATTTGAGTGAATTGTTTCAGAATATGATGCACATTTAAAAAAACTACAAACGTTTGCTTGATTTATTTTGCCGCTGAGTCCCCACAAAAATAACAAAAATAAAAAATATGAGGAAGTGGAAACATCTAAGTGGTGTAAGTGGAGAATGATTATTGAGAACTTGCAATGCTACTGACCTGAGAAAAACCTCTTTGGAACAGCAGAGGAGACCTACTTAGATTTAAAAAGGTGTTGGCTGAGACAGAAAGTTTTAACAATGTCAAATCATAAGAATATCACACTTATAATACATTTAAAAAGAATTATACATACAATATAAATCAGTGGAGGGGAGAGGGATTTTTCTCTCTGCACTTTGTTGTGAATGTCACCTAAAGAAATTGTAGCAATTGTTAGACACAGAAGAACTAAGAACAGTGTTTCTCAGGGTAACTTTCATAACCACTGGTATCAGTGCTTCTCAAATGTTAATGTGTATACGAACCAAAGGGGAAACTTAAAATACAGTTTCTAATACAGAAGGTCTTAGAAGTAGGAGTAAAGCCTGACAGTCAACATTTTTAACAAGATCCCAGGTGATGCCCATTGAACCTCACCTTGTACAACACAAACCCAGCCTGGAGAATATATTAGTGCCTTTAACAGATATTCTGTTTGAATAGCTCTACCACAGACTTCTGTATATGTACACGCTAACTATGCTAAAATCTAGCCTGATAGGGAAAATTTGAGGCTAGGTGATGAATAGAAAGCAGCCCAAATCAAGGACTTCTCCCTTTGATACTCTAACAATAGTGTACTAACCAGTGACTGATTGAAAATCGGAGCCCTCTGAATAAGCTCAAATTGTGTTTATTTTATTCAATCATCAATAAGAAATGGAAATATCATGGAACTTTGAATCTGAAAGACTTGGCCTGGTGATGAATATACTGTGACAATGGGATGGATGACTCCAGTCATTTCAAACACTTACCCAGGGGGTGCAGAGGCAATTCTAGTGGCATTGTAAATTGATAAGACCACTCTGTAAAACAATCTGGCAATATTTACTGAGAGCCAAAAAAGCATCAAAATGCTAATTTTTGTCCTTATGAAATAATTGCTTTGTATATTTGGATGTTCCATATATACTAAAGTTCTATAAATGATTGCTGAAAATAGGAGAAATTTGATAATTCACATATATTTAATAATTAAATGTCTAAACAAACTGTGGAATACATTTCTATTTACTATCCTTTATCCAGTAAAGAAAATGCCTGATTCCGCAGCTCATCCAGCCCCTCCCCATTGACACTTGATTTCTGTGGATTATAGTGCTTCACCTTTGTGCCCCGGATGTTTTTCCAAGGCAACAGAGACTTGAGACTCCATCAATTGTATGACACAGTCCACTGTAAATTCAGAGCCATTTAAATGTGAGGAAATGCATTTTAAAAGTAATGAAGTGAATCATAACAGTAAGGCATAGGCAAAAAAAGTCGCACAACATTTCAGAAAAGAAAACGCAGCTGTGGCAGACTATAGCAGTCCGGCCCACTCCAGAGGGAACGTAGGGGTAAGGAAAGGACGGGATCATTTGAGGCAGACAAAACACAGAGAATTAGTGAAGGAGGACATATGAGTTAAGCTATGGCCTGGCTGCCCCAGAGGACTAGTGGCAGTTTTGAAAGGAAGTTTGAATTGGAATCAAAGCCTTCTGGAAGAAGAAACTGTCCGGGAGAACCTGCACTTACACCTTTGGAGAAGAGAGAGGTAAAGGAGTCATGCTTCTCTAACTATTTTACTAATTAATGAAGAGTAACAGAAAAACAACCAGCAGTTAGAATTTATTGAGATTCTACCACATGGTAGGCATTGAGGCCCTTTTAATTTCTCTGCACATCAACCTGCAAGGTACATGTCATGTAACTTGTAATAGATGCTGTTCTGTCCTAGGTCTTGAATCAAATAGACCTCCATGCTTGGCTTCTCTTTTCCACTCCATCAATGCTCTGAATGACAGCTGCAGTTGTATCACACGATGAAACATCTCTGGTCTCTGAAACTGACTTAAGCTGGGCCCTTTGCAGCGGCATCATACTGCACCTTCTTTAAACCACACTGACTGGTATAGTTAGGGGAGTAGTGTCACAGCTTCTTTGAGGATTTCAAACTGGAACTAGGGAGGCAAAAGCATTTCCTTTGTGACAAATGGAAGAAGTTGGCTGTAAAACAGAAGACCATGAAGACAGCATGCAAATAGAGCAAAGATTTTGCCACAGGGAGACAAATTATTTGAACTTTTGGTGCAGTACCATTGGATCTTCCTTGGTTTCTGTCTTCAAGTGGCTTGGTTGTTTAACAAATCTGTAATAATGTGGCTTCCCCAGAATCACAGAAGGCATTGCAAAACAAAGATGTTAGTAACTCACACTCAAAATTCAAGGTCAATATGATACTTAATAGGTGGTATAAAATAACCTTGCCAAAGTCACTTAGCTAATGGTAATAAAGCTGAGGTTCAGAGTCAGACCGGTCTGAAACAAAAGACTGTTTTTTTCTTATTTACCAGTGCTTCCTAATAAAACTTTCTGCACTATCCAACCTGAAAGCCACAAAGCTATTTATAGTTACAAAGCATATAATGTGGCCAAGTTATTGAGGAATGGAATTTTTATCTTATTCCATTGTAATTCAGTTACATTTAAAATGCCCTAGACACATATGAATAATGGTTATCTTATTGGACAGCACACTTCTATGGCATGCACTCTTCCAGTTATTACTGAGTTTCTACTTTATTTAATTTTTTTTAAAGATTTTATTTATTTATTTTTAGAGAGGGAAGGGAGGGAGGGAGAGAGAGAGAGAGACATCAATGTGTGGTTGCTGGGGATTATGGCCTGCAACCCAGGAATGTACCCTGGCTGGGAATCGAACCTGGGACACTTTGGTTCCCAGCCTGCGCTCAATCCACTGAGCTACGCCAGCCAGGGCTAAATTTATTTTAATTATTGTTCAAGTGCAATTTTCTATCTTTTACTCCCATCCCAGCCAACCCACCCAGCCCTCCCCACCTCCCTCCCATTTCCACCCACCCCTAGTTTTTGTCCATGTGTCCTTTATACTTGTTCCTGTAAACCCTTCCCCTTTTCCCCTAAAATTCCCTCCCCTCTCCCTTCTGAACACTGTCAGCCTGTTCTCTATTTCAGTGTCTTTGGTTATATTTTGCTTGTTTCTTTGTTTTGTTGATTAGGTTCCTGTTAAAGGTGAGATCATATGATATTTGTCTTTCACTGCTTGGCTTATTTCACTTAGCATAACGCTTTCCAGTTCCATCCATGCTGTCGCACAGGGTAGGAGCTCCTTCTTTCTTTCTACTGCATAGAATTTCATTGTGTAAATGTGCCAGAGACACATGAAAAGATGCTCAATATTGCTAGCTATCAGAGAGATGCAAATTAAAACCACAGTGAGATACCACTTTACACCAGTCAGAATGGCCATCATAAACAAAGCAACAAATAACAAATGTTGGAGAGGTTGTGGAGAAAAGGGGATCCTAGTGCACTGTTGGTGGGACTGCAGACTGGTACAACTATAGAAAACAGTATGGAATTTTTTCAGAAAATTAAAAATGGATCTGCCTTTTGACCCGGCAATGCCACTGCTGGGACTATATGCTAAGAGTCCTGAAACACCAATCCAAAAGAACCTATGCACCCCAATGTTCATAGCAGCACAATTTACAATAGTCAAGTGTTGGAAGCAACCTAGGTGCCCATCAGTAAATGAATGGATCAAAAAAGGACAAGTTCCTACTTTCCAATGGGTGTTGCACTAGCTACTATCTCCTGGATATTGCATAAGATACTTTCTCACATAAACCTCTATAATAGTTCTGATAAACAAATACCATATAAATGATATACTATACATACAAAAATGAGTTATGGTATCTCAGTTACTTAGGTGTAAATAGAAACAATGATTGTATAAATTATCATATATACAGTGTCTAGCACAAATATTGCCCCTTTTTATTACAAAATCTTTTATTACAAAACCATAAGCATATAATTCTGTAGCATAACAATATCACAACCAAGAACACCATAGGACATTTTAGGTAAAACTTTCAAATTAAAACTATAAGTTATTACACTCATATTATTACCCTATCAACCACACTCAAGCAGGTCTTACTTCTGCTGGACCCTGTGTTATAGTACTTAAAGTTATAATAGTTGAAAGAGCAAGAATTCTGAATTCAGATTGCCAGATTTGAAGTCTTTGACTTTAGCAATTACCAGTATTAGTATATAGGATTCCAGACTAAATGATATCAATAATTAGTTTCACTTCATCTTTTTTACTTGAACTCACATGATCTTTAACAGTACCGAAAAGTTTGCGTACAGCTTCCTGATTAGGTTTGGTAGAGGTTTATGTTAGATAGGATGACTAACATTTTGGTATCAGAGGGGCTTAATATCATCACACTATGTCACATGCTTTACTCTTCCTTCTTTGATATAAAATGAGGTTTTATAAAAGGTGTGATATTTTTCATGTTCAGCACAAGGCAACACATAGTATAATACAGATACAAATGATACAAATGACAACTTTGGAGAGAAACATAGCAATTACATGCTAGGTTTAAAGAATATGTCAAAAAATTCTATTCAGCCAATTACAAATGATATTGTTGACAGAAATAGAAGGTGTTTGGTAACTGGAAATTGACATGGATAGAGTTGAAACCAAGATTAGGTTCAAGAAAGAGTGGCTGAGGCCATACCCCAAGACAGCATTACAAAAATGAAGAGGAGGCTATTATATTGTTTTATCTGTATTTGTAAATACCAGCTGTTTTTATGTTGAACTAAAATTCAGAAATACATTGGCAGCCTCATCAAGGGAGAGAGTTCAGGTATAATGTGAAGAATTTGAATTTTAGAAAAATCCATGGAAAGAAAAGCCAGCTGGAGAAAATCCAGTATGTCTGTGTGTAGATGTAACAAATGGAAATTTATCAGGCATGGGATGTGAGAGACAATTTGAGTTTCTAAAAGGCCCCGTTATCACTGAAGCAAAAATGTAGGTTGACAGAGCAAATGGTTTGCTTCACCCAATAAAAAAGTATTCATCCATCTTGACAGGTCCTCTTCTCCCCCAGTTGTACTCATTCAGGGTCATTCCACAAAACAGAAGCTCAGGCTTGTTACTGTGATATAAAATGCACTGCTGGCAAAGTGCCATTCCTCACAGTCATGAATGACTTCAGCAAAGCCCTGGAACTCTTTGATAGAGCTCCTGAAACCCAAAATGAGTGGTTTACAAATGCAGAATGACTCACAGAAAATCTGAATCTGAAAGCTTTCAGAAGAATGTGTAAAAATACAAATCAGTGACCCACCATTGTGCTTTCATGTGTGTTGTCAAAACAATTTTGTTTTTTAAGAAATAGTTTAGAAGTGTTGCTAATATGTGGCACATTTTACCTTGTGGGGTAGGTTTACCTTGTTCTAGACAAAAAAACATACACTGGGACAAGAAAGGACTTTTGGAGCACATGGGCAGGCAGATACACAATATGCAAATCAGTTAAACTATTTGTAAACTTAATTTACATCAAAATTATATTTGTCTTTCTCTTTAAAGTTGTTAGTCATATTTTCAGATCATCCTAATGCCTTTTTTATTGAGATTCTCATCATTTTAAATCTATCCTCTAAGAATTTATATTGTCATGAACTGAGTGTGGACTATACTTTTGAAGACTTACAGAAATCCCCAAAGGTTTCAGGTTTATTACATTGGTACACACACAAAGTAGGAGTGTGTGTGTGTGGACTGCCAGCAGTCAATACAAACACGACACGTCTGGCATACCCTCTGTAAACAACAACTTGCCAATATTCAAAGGAAATTGTCACTCTTGTGGATCAGTGCATTAAAAGTTTAAGTCACCTAGGTATTTATAATATTAGGCTACCTTCCCAAGAAAGTGTCAGATGAGAAGTGTTGATCTAAAAAAATAATAATACTATGTCACATTTTTTAATCAGTTAACATTTTTTTAAAAATTGCACCACAATTCCTTATTTTGGAGCAAGGATTCCACAATGTTCATGATCATAGGAGAAGAAAAGACGCACACTGATCAATCACCTTTAACCTAGGATGGTTTAAAAAATGATTCTGGAATAAGTATTGTTTTAAGGTTCTTAACTGCAATAAATGTTAGAAAAATATGATTAAGTATTACTTGAAATTACAAATTACAAAGGCAAGAGTCTTTGGAGAAAAAAATTTCTCTGTCCTTAGTAACTGGCAGGTATGAGATCACATCAATAATACCAACGCACACATTTCTGACATGTACACGTATGTCCCAGTTGCTCATGAAGAACCTTGGACTCTTGTAATGTAAATCCCCAGTAGTTTTGGGGATCTCAAAGGAAAACCCCACATGCTTTCACAAACATTCTCACTGCCCCTCTGAGAGGTGTCACTGCCACATAGCTGCTCCCGTCTCTATGTGCAGCTACGACACCAGAGCTTTATGTCACTAAAGCTCCTGGGTGTTCTGTGAAGTCTTGTTACTTTGTACACAATAAAGTAAATGTTTCTATTCTAAATAAATTAAGGTATTTATTTTAATGAAAATAAAGTTGATAAAATAAATAAATAAATTTGATTATTTATTTCAACCAAAATAAAGATCTATAAACAGTCTGAAAGAAATGATAAAATCTCATAATTTCAATAAGATCATATAGATGACAAAGTATAGGGATGAAAGCCATTGATTAAAAGACAGAGATGTAAAGTGGTCTTGGTGAGTAAATAATTTAAAAGTACATCAGTCTCTCATAATCAAACACATCAGTGTTTAAACTATTCTACTTTATGTTTCAGTCAAGGACATAGCTTATTGGTGGAAGTTACATCTAAGATAACTAAGATAAATTTGTCACTTTAAAGTGACTACAAATGACTTTTTTTTTTAAACAAAGCAAGTCAATGGAGACTGTCATTCATTCAGCAAATATTTACTATAATTTTACCTTATAGTGTTTATGCTAAGAAGTGGGAAAGACCAAGATTAAAGACAAAAATGGATTCAGAAATATATGTGGCATACATAAGAAAGTAAGTTATTCAATTTTGGTACTATACGGTAGCATAGAGGAAAGGTATAGAAATTATTAAGTAGGGTTAGAATATGGAGTTTCAGTTTTTAAGATGTGGGACTCCTTTCTAATTTGATAATTATGTTTTCAAAGGAGAAACATGGTGAAATCTGACATATGCATTAGGAAGACAACTCATGGGAATGTTTAAAATGGATTGGAGGGGTGTGGAGAGGCCCAGAAGAAATGAGGTCATTTAGAAGGCTGATGTAGTGCTCTGGTCAAGCAGCAAGAAAGATATGAACAGTGAGACTTAAAGAGGTTTTTGATATGGCAGGAATCACAGGGCTAGAATTGATAGGCACCATCCATTGACCGCCTACAGGGAGTACAAGAAACAGGAGTCAAAGATAAAGCTACCATTTTCAGTTTAGGTAACAGGCATGATACTGTTTCCACTGAAGCATACTGAGAGCTCGGAGGAGGAATAATCTTGGAGGTAATGTGATGAGTTCAGTTTTAGAAATATTAGCCCTGGCTGGCATAGCTCAGTGGATTGAGAGCGGGCTGCGAACCAAAGCATCGCAGGTTCGATTCCCAGTCAGGGCACATGCCTGGGTTGCAGGCCAGTGGGGGCCACGTGAGAGGCAACCACACGTTGATGTTTCTCCCTCTCTCTTTCTTTCTCCCTTCCCCTCTCTAAAAAAGTAAATAAATAAATAAAATCTTTAAAAATAAATAAATAAAAATATTAAGCATAAGGTGGTCATAGAGTCTAATAGGAGGAGGCCAAACACAGAAATAGGGGCTGGGAATACCAGTTTGAAACTAGTATTGACGTCACAGACAACTTTCAGTAGAATGGTAGTGAAACTAGATTGATTACAAAGGACATTGCTGTGAAGGAGAGATTAGCAAATGGGGGCAGAAAATGTGCACACTGATTCCGCATGATTTTAACAACTAAAAGAAGACTGTATGTTGTTTTAAGACACAGGAACAGGAAAAGATGTACATCAGTAACTGGCTACAATTTGAAGGAATACCTTGCTGTGAGCATTAGTAGAGACTCAGTCATTTTTGTAAGGGCAGAAAAATCCCTGGTACAAAAACTTAACATTATAAGAAATAATTCACAGTCAAGTATCCTTCATGAATATATCTGTAAATGTCCTTAACAAAACATCAGCTAATATAATTGTCAATATATAATAAGTACTTTGTAAGCATGTGGAATTTATTCTAGGAATGTAAGTTTGAATTCACATTAGGTAACTGATCAATGCATCTTTTCTTATTAACAGAAAAAAAGAATAAAAACTATATTTCCATCTCAGTAGACACAGAAAAACCATGTAAGAAAAATTAATACCCATGCATAAGAAAAACTCTCAGTAAACTAAGAATACAGTGCAAATTCTCATCCTAATAAAGGGCATAAAAATAAATCTACTACTAATATCAGGCTAATGATTTTCCTCAAATTCCCCCTCAGATCAGAAATAAGCCAAAGAGGTCTATTCACATCACTTATATTTAACATTGTACCTGAAGTCCTAATTAAGGCAATAGGCTATCAAGAGAAATAAAAAGACAAAAGGTAGGAAAGAACAAATAAAACTTTTTAAAATTCTTTTTAAGACAATATAGAAAATCCCAAGAAATATGAACAAACTAGAATTGGTAAATTTAGCAATTTACCAGTGGAAAATAATTAGTGGAAAAATCCATTTGGAATAACCAATATATTCATCAACAGAAGGATGTAAAAACAAACTGTGGTATATTCAAAATGTAATTCTACTCAGCAATAAAAAGAATGAGGTACTGATATACACAACACATATAAATATAAAAAAATGTGTTGACCTACAGAAAGAATTTAAAATGTGCATACTCTAAAAGTACACATATACATATATAAGATAAGCAAACACTAACTTATAAGTGATAAACATCAAGACATTGGTTGCTTATGGGAGGTGATAATAAACTGAAGTTTCATATCCTAATAAAGATATAAACATTTCTATGACTATACAACGTTAATATATATAGAATGTAGATCTCGATGTCTATATCTATATAGATATATACTTCAATTCCATACAAGGATCTTGCTTTATAAAGATTAAAACAATGTAGAGGAAATGTATTTTTCCTACCAAAATATGATGCATATAAAAGGAGGCAAACCACAAAGAATTAAGATCTTGATTTGAATAGAAGAATTAAAGAAATGCTAGACCAGTAAGATTTGGCTTTAAGAAAGAGTAGTAACTTGTAAATCCCTAGTCCGGTACTGATATTCACTCAGATCCTGTGGACTTGCAATCATGGCAGAGATAGCTGTACTTCCCAAGTGACTGAATCTGTCACAGATCGCCAGTTAAACAGTATGTGTCTGACATGTTGTTGGGAAAACAGACCAAGGCCATAAAAGAACTCAAGAGGTGTTATAAATAGGACATGGGAAAAACAGCCCATTTCTGCACAACCCATTTCTAGATCCCTCTGTTTGCTTGAATATTCATTCAATCGGCAGAAAAGACAGTGTCCTAAATTCTTGATCTTTGGAAATATAAGAGGGCAAACATAGCTCAATACAGAGACAAAGATTTCATAAATGAGAGTTACCAGGACACCTGTGTCATTGGAAGAGGGAAAAGGTCCTCAGGAATGAATGCAGGTCAAAGAATATGAATCACAACCTAGCATCACAAGAAGAGGCCAGTTGTGAAATCTCCTTCACTAACTGAAACACAGAGAACAGCATCAAGAAATCCACTGTCCTCTAACATGAAGGAAAAGGGCAGCTTAGACATGGCCTCAGACATCAGGTCAAACTAAAACTGAAGAAATGTTGACTCTAACTTCCAGGGTCCTGGAGTCCATGAGCCCTGGATCTATGGAAATTACTACATTTTCATAAGCCCTTTCACCTGCATCTGCAATGAACTTGTTCATGCTCATGAGTCAAACAAAGAGAAATGGTGAGGAATTATAAAGTCTTGAAAAGCACAGTAGCCTGTTCTCATTTGCGTTTTCACTTTCTGTGGTTTCAGTTACTTGTGGCTAACTGCAGTCCAAAAATATTAAGTGGAAAATTCCAGAAATAAACAATTCTTAAGTTTTAAATTGTGTGCTGATCTAGAGTAGTGTGATGAAATCTCATGCCATCCTGCTCAGTCTTACCTGAGACAAGAATCATCCCTTTGTCCAGCATTTCACAGGTATATGCTACATGCCCATTAATCATTTAACGTAGTAGACACCTCAGTTATGGGATTGACTGTGGTGGTACCACACTGCCTGTACTTACTTACTTACTGAGGGCCCCAAAGTGTGAGAGAAGTGATGCTGGCAATTCAGAAATGCTAAAGAGGAGCTGTAGAATGTTTCCTTTACATGGAAGGGTGAAAATTCTCCATTTAATAAGGAAAGAACATAAATCATATGCTAACATCTACGATAACACATCTTCTCTTTGTGAAATTGCCTAATTTATAAATTATATGCTTGTACAGGAAATAGCATATACATATATACAGGGTTTGGTTCTATTGGGATAAGAGAGGAGTCTTTGTTTAAATTAGGTGGCTATCTATCTCTGGGTCTGTTTTGGGGATCTCCAAAATTTTCTAGTAGTCTGTTTTGAATACACATACACCTACATCACATTATCTTAATTATTATAGTCTTATAGCACATCTTTACTTTGGTTGTTTAAGTCTTTCAATTTTTATTATCTTCTTTAAGACCACTTTGGCTATTCTTTATTCCTTACATCTCCAAAATTTTATTTGAACATTAAACATTGACTGTTACTGAATTCAGTTTATAGGTCAATTACATCAATTTAGGAAGAAGAGATGTGGTAATATTGACTCCTCTCATTCTTGACCATTTATTTAAGTCTTTAATTTTTCTTAGTTTTCAGTGTCGATAGTTATAAATGCGTGAGAAATAAGGCAGGAGGAACCAAATGATCTGATCCAAGTGCCTTTATTTGATTGCGTGTTTACAAGCAGGCTGACGGCTGCCCCCGGGGGGAGGCAGAAGTGGAGTTTTTAAAAGAAAAAGCTTGGGGTTTGTGCAGGGAATAGCAGAGGGGTTCTCTCTTGTTCTTCTGAGCTCCTGAGTGGGTGCCTCAGGGTTTCAGGATGTGAGCCAGGACAATGAGTTAGGTAAAGGACTGGGCTGTTGCCAGGTACAAGAGGATCAGTCTGACCACCAGCTATTGTGGCTGGGGCCAGGTGTCTATTGTGGGAGGTCAAGGGGGTTTTGATTAAGCCTCGGGCTATCCATTCAGGTGGGATAACTGAGTCAACGGCAGTCCAGTGTGTTGGAAAAAAGGCCTGACCCATTCAGGTATCTTGCTCAATTTTATTTAAATGAGTCGTAGCCATTTCATGCTACTTATGCAATTTTAAATAATTTTTCATATACTTTGCAACTTGTTTACTAGTATATGGGGATACAGTTTTCTAGTTTATCAATTTTGTACGCATTAACCTTACCAAATTCACTTCTTCATTATAAGTTTTTGTTGATCCTTCTGGAATTTTGAATAGAGATATTTTGAAATTAAAGGTAGTATCACTTCTTACCACCTTTTAATATTTAAAATGTTTTAATATTTATACCTCTTGGTTTATTTTTAATTGCATTGGCTAATATCTCTACTGAAATGTTGAATAGAGTGGTGATAGAGAAAAATCCTTGCTTTTTCCCTAAGGAGGGAGAAAACAATAGTTTCCCAGTAAGCATGATGTTAGTTGTAGGCTTTTTGTAAGTAACTCAGTTTATGGAAGATCCTTTCTGTGCTTGGATAGCTGAAAGGTGTTTTTATTTGTTGTTGTTGTTGTTGTTTAGATAAATGAGGGTTGAAAGTTATAAAAGGACTTTAAACCTCTGTTAAGACGATTGCAATTTTTATCCATGCCGATCTGCAAATGTTAAACTGACTGCATTTCTGGAATAAATCTCACTTGGTAATAGTTTTATTATGTTTTTATATCACTATATTTAGAGGGTCATGTGACATGTTGGCCCATAACATTGCTTTCTTGTAGTTTTCTTGTGATTTTCATTGTCAGAGTTGTGGTTGCTCCACAATTTGAGTTGGACAGTGGTCTTGCATTTTCATTCTTTGATAAATGTGTGTAATATTGATATTATTTCTCTCTTTAATATTTAAAATAATTCATCAGTGAAGCCATTGCGAAGCCATTTTCCTGCCTTCCTGCCTTTCTGCGTTCCTCTCTTTTTTGGAAAGTTTTGGAATATAGACTCAGTTCCATTAACAGTTATTGAATTATTCAGCTTTTATAATAATTTTTGGCCATTCACTTGGCTCAATGCCTGCTACTTTGTAATGGCCAGACAGGAAACTCTTACAATTCATGCCCAGCTGGCGTGACTCAGTGGATTGAGCATGGGCCTGTGAACCAAAGGGTTACCAGTTTGATTCCCAGTCAGGGCACATGCCTGGGTTGCGGGCCAGATACCCACTAGGGAGTATATGAGAGGCAACCACACATTGATGTTTCTCTCCCTCTCTTGCTCCTTCCCTTCCCCTCTCTAAAAATAAATAAATAAAATCTTAAAAAAACAAAAAGAAAATTCTTACAATTCTTTTTTTTAATTAAGAGAATGCTATTAATATATTTTTATTTACATGTAAGAAAAATTGAAAGGTATTTTAAATAGTTGAAAGTTTTAACTCTGGGTAAAGTGATGTAGTGACTATTCATTATTATCTGTGTATTCTTATGTATTATTTGATTTAGTTTTCAAAAAAGTACATATATAATTTTTATTCAGAAAGCAATGAAATTTACTTTTTAAAAGATTTCACAAGAAAAAAGATACAAATGCTAATGTTACTCTTACGCAGGTATTTGATCTACAGTACTATTTTAACAAAAACCTAGCTAAAGCAATAAGAATGAAGCTTAGTATTAATAGAAGTTGAAAATAGTTTTGTAGTTTTTCACTGTGACAATCAATGTAAGCCCCTTGGAAATAGAAACCATTTGAATGAACCTTCAGTAGCAGTACACTATAACGGTGTAAATGATTTCTATGATATCCATTACTTTAATAATGTGGATCACTATCTTCGTACCTCAGTTCACGTGTAGCAATGCCAAATTTTTATGGCAAATGCATTTTTCTATTTAATTTTTCCATTCATGCTTGGAGACAAAATTTAACTACCAGATTTATAAGAACTCTTTCTGAGAAAATAGAATAAGAAAAAAAATCCTTTTCTCTATTAAGCCAGGGATTAAGACAATATCTTAGTTATTCTTGGATATCTTAGTTATTCTTATCTAAGAATATTCTTAGATATTCTTATCCAAGAATATTTTTATCTAAGAATGTTCTTATCTAAGAATAACTAAGAGGAGCACCTATTTATACCTTTAAAATATAAATGTATATTCACTAAAATTCTGATTTAACAGTTCTAAGGAAAAGGTCCTAGGATCCATGGTTCTCAAAACTTCCATATTTGATTCTGATGTCTAATCACATATGAGAACTATTATTATCCCATTTATTATTTTTGTTCTCAAAAACCTACAAAGATCACTAACATTTGGGGGTGGATCAGTTTTGGTGTAGGGAGCTTTCCTGTGCACTGCAGGTTGCTTAGCAGCACCCCTGGCCACTACCCGCTAAATTCCAGCAGCATGTGCCACACCACCACAACAACCAAATGTTCCCAGACATTACCAAATGGCCCCATTGAGAACACTATGTTAAAGCAACTGCCCTTCCTAGAAAGTAAGGAGAGGATCTCTGCAATCAGTGACAATGGATAATCACCCGATAACTAAAAATAAAATGAAAGAAAACTCAGGGGCTGAGCAATGAATGTATGGAAGGCACGGAACTCCTTCTAGCTAGCAGATCCAAGCCCTTTCAGACAGTTGGCGTCACAAGCACACTGAAGGGTCACAGGCTACATCCTAACCCTCTTTATATCGACTCTTTTGTGTCTCCAGACTTCATATCCTTTTTACTTGTTTATACAAGTCTATACTTTATAAAACTTCACTTGACCTGTGAAACTCATCCCTAGAATGTATTTTTGTATTTCTAATATCAGGCCCTCTTGAAGAAACTGTATTTGAATTTATGTCCTTGATAATATAACCTTCAGTTCCTCAAGTTAGACGTGATATTTATCCAGACCCCCAAACCCCACATATTCAGCATAAATCCTCATAGTTGGTGTGTGATTCCCTTAAATTAACATTTGTTAACTAGACCCTGAGGTTTCAGCTGATGAACCAACTTACAAAAACAAACAAACAAACAAAGGAATTAAAACAGTAAAGAATATTACTCACAAGTCCTAGAGGAAACCCTGGTATGCTTGCCTTCCCTACTGGGGCCATGTGGGGAGGTCAGGACAGGGTGCAAGCAGACAGAGCAGTGACAGAATGGAGCACATGCCTTTGTTGTGATCCACTGGTGGAATTCTTTGAAGTCCCCAGGGGTAAGTCCAGGATGGAGTAAGTCCAGGTCAAACCCAAAAGAGTGGAGATGTGCTAAGGGGTCTTATGTAAAAAGCTCTGGGGGCTGGGGGTAGTACTCATCAACAAGGGCAGTTGGGAGAGTCCTGTCCAGAATTACATTTATTTGTGACTCTGCAGTCCATTATCCAGGGCATGTGCTCATGGGAGGGGCCAGAGTCAGTTCAAGGCTGCTGTAGGCCATTCCTACCTAATGGATGCTGATGCAGCATATTATTGGGTAGTTTGGCTAAATTCTCAGTTGTTTTTGACTTTGAAGGTTCATCCCAGCCCCATACATGTTTCCCATCCATGTTGAAATATGAACAGGAATCACAAGGCCTCCTCTCCTATAAGATCTAAAAGAATTGTGTTTTAGGTCTTGTTCAGGACTGCTTGACAGAAGACTCTATTACTTTTAAACATAGGTTAGAGAACTTGTTAGACCCTTGTATAACATTCACAATTCTTATATGGGACCTTAAAATTGGTTCTGGGTAAACTGATAGATAATGTGCTGATTTTTTGGTTAAGATGTTAATAATAAGCCCACCTGTCTTCATGTGACATGAATATAGATCATATACGAAGAATACTTAGAGCTACTCTTTCATATGGAATCTAGTGTGCAACAGTTACATAAATCCAGTAACCCAGGGCACGCCCTAGTGACCAACAAGGAATGTGCAGGGGGATATACGTCCACTTTATTGCTGGATGCACCCATTCAGAATGAGTAAACAGCAAAGGGAGAGGTTTCGTGTCGTTCCCTTCCAAGACTAGTAATCAGCAAGTTACCTAGAACACTTAGCATTGAAAAAATGCTGAGGAGACCAGAAGAACCATCTGCCCTTTGCACACTAACCCTGGAAAGACACTGCTAATCCTGATCCTGCTTATCATGTTTCAATCCCACCAAGCATCCCATGGCAAGTTCAGCCAACAAATGTTTCACAACAGCCATTACTGACAAAAGTCTTAGAATTTTCGGAGAATGAAGAGAGGGGTCTAAAACTCATTGGAGTTCATTTGTTTTCTCAAAAGCACTAGCTCTAAGGGCTAAGTTTTTGAGATGTGTTTTATTTGAAAGTCTCATTAAACAAATAGCACTGCGCATATTTTATTGTTGTGGAAATTGGCTGCCAGGGCAGGAAGGAAATCCAGAGTGATTGTTTCTGGGACTCTGCAAGCTACAAGCTAAGAACAGACATAACTCTGTGAGTTCTTCGAGAACACTGACAGCAGTGGAGGTTTTGCTGGCGTTAAGCTGTATGACAACCTTTGAGCATGAAAGTATGTAGGAGATATAAAAATACCTGTGACATGCATCACATAATTGAGGATGATGCAGGGACATATTGACTCTAACTGGGATGTTTTTAGCCAATCACCTTGGAGCACTCACTATGATTCAGAATCAGTGGTCATTTTGGGGACCAGCCATCCTTTAAGGAATATTCATAACTGTCTTGATTTTAGGAAGATATAACCTCCTTAGTGATTCAGGTCACTGGTTAGAGAGAGGACTGACACCAGAAAAATGTGCAATGTGAGTGCTTAGCTACATGTCATAGTAATTAATCATCAGTCTCGGTGTTGGATATATGTAATCATACAATTCCAAGAAATTGAAGCATACCCCCATCCCAGAACTATAGAGAGGTAGGGAATCATTAGGCCTTTTACCAAATTATTTTAAAAAATCACAGTATAAATGGAAGAATGATGATTAATTCCATAGCTAGCAAATACAGGGTGGGGCAAAATTATGTTTACTGTTGTAAGTATGTGAAACACAGTTTATTCTTGTATCATTATTTATTAATTAATGTATTGTTTTCCATACAAACAACTCTAACCTACTTTTGCCTCATCTTGTATATTAAAAAAGTTGAAGACTGCTATGTATAAAAGGATTTTATTTCTGTAACAAGAGAAAGTACATGGAAACACATCTTACTAATACAGTGTTTGCCAAATTGTGAGAGGATTGTTGCTTGCAACTTACCTGGCACAGTCAGAAAAAGATGACTAGTTTCCTAGGCCCAGGACCTGTCAAAATGCCTTCCTTTCTTAAGGGTCAAATACACCCCTTGTGTATATATTTCATGGGCCTGTGTCTTAATAAAAGTGCATACAAGTTGTAAACATCACAGCCCACACCATTGTTTCTCACATCAGACACTACAAAATGTATTTTGGATAAGTGCAACTAGCAACTAATAATTTGATATGTTGATAACGAAGTTTACTATGAAGCCTATGAAAACTTATACTAGTCTCTGGAAAGACATTGTTAAGAATGAAATGTACTTTCTTATATAAATTTCAGTGTAGTTGGCGAATTTATGATATAGCAACTGCATTTTTAAATATATTTAACTATATGGCAAGTACCTTAGAAAATGCATTCAAGTAATGGTGGAGTGAGAAATGTTTTCTTCCAAACTCCATGGACTTTGCTGTGTCATATGCAACAATGGAGAAAGATGTGTCTGTTTAGGGTAAAAAATATATAATATAGACAATTTTCAAAACTTAGCCTGATATATTTGCCAGTGTAATATAGCTGAAAGGAAGTGATTAATTTTCAACAGACCACAGATGAACCCTGAATAATGAGGCATGTGCCCATTATTGTCATATAATACTATGTATGGACATATGTGTGAAAATATAAAAACTGCATTAAATTGTTAAAAGGTGGATATTTCTCTCAGTTTAAAGAGACTATCACATCAGTCTGTGTAATCAAAGGGTAGCTCTCAGAAGCTAGGGTTAACCACCCCAAGGTCTGCCCAATACGACTTGTGGGAAACTGCAATCATTCTTGCTGTTTGAAAAATCTTCTGAAAAGACTCTACAGTATCAGTTAGGAAAATGTTGACAGATGTCCAGGCCATCTGTTAGAGTAAAATCTACATGTATTAGGTCCAGATGACATGTAGTTTATTGGTTGAAATGTTACTAAGGCAGTTTCCGGGTTTTCCAAGGGCAAGGGCATAGGCACCCAGGGTTGCTCTGACCAGACCAGATTTGCATGTTTCAGGTGGGTCACTGAAGCCCATCATCTCAGAATACTCTTGGCAAGAGATACAGATGCTAGTGGGGGCACATTAGCAACTGTGCAAATTTCTGAACTTAAAAGTGGAAAGATTACATATTATTAAGGTAAGATGGAAGTGTCAATATTCAAGGTACAGTCAATGAAGTTTTGACTGCAAACTGTTTTGTTACATATGGAAAATATGCTCCCACCACCAAAAATTACCTAGTATTTTTTAAATTTATTATCCAACATTAATTGACAAAATGAGTGAAACCTTTCAAGGTTTATCATTAGACATTGGATTGTCTTTACACAGACTTTTGTGGGATTCTTTTTAGATGATGTTCAGAAATTTATAGGAGATTAATTTATCTGATCAAATGGTCAGAAAAAAGAGGATTCAGGAAGGCATCAGAAGCTCGGGCGTGGAAACACCCAGCCATTGTAGTCAGGGAAAGGCATGAGCATGGTGCATCAGTTCTTTGAAAAGGAGAAATGAGGGAAAGTCCTAGAGGGAGTGATTCAATACAATAGTAGCATTTTAGGCTCTTCTGGTCTTATTGACAATGTCTTTAAAGTGGGGTCAATGGGACCAGGGTAATCTAATTTTGGAATATTTTCATCCTCACTAAAAAAAATCTTATGTCTGTAAACTGTCACTTACTCTTTGCCCCTCAGCTACCTAAACAATCCACAGTCTACTTTTTTCCTCCATTCTGAATGCTTTTTCTATTCTGGACACTTCACACATATTGTACAACAGGTGAATTGTTTAAACTGGCTTCTTTCATTTAGTATGTTTTCAGAATCAGCCATGTTTTTGCACATTAGTTATTTTTCTTGATTGGCAAATACAATTCCATTATATGGGCATATCACATTATATTTATTCAACAATTGATCGACATTTTAATTATTTCAACTTCTTTGTTATAAAGAAAACTTCTGTGAATATTCATGTATAAGTTTTCATATGGTTTTACCTCTGTATTTTTCTTGGATATATATTAAAGTAAAATTGCTCTTGACAGTTAAACAGGTAAGGAAAACTTGATTCAACACTAGAGAGAAAGGGCAGGGAGATTCCATTCAATTCTGCTGAAACCAAAGACAAGAGGATTTTCAAGTGTGGAAGTGAGCTAAGGGAAAGGTACTGGAGGAATTGGGAAAGGTACTGGAGGAATTGTTGGGGAGGCTGGTCAATGTGATTAGGCCACCTGTGTTTGATGATTGTCTCTTTTGAAAGTAAGCCTCCCAATTTCCCACAAGGAGTAGGATGCAGGACACTATCTCCTTAGATGATTACATTTCAAAGGAATAGCTCCCAGGTTTTTGAGAAAGATATTTCTGGGTTATAAAATTAGCAAGAAGTTGGTAAAAGGTTTGAATCTCAAAAGGACATAGAAAAAATTATAATTTTAAGTTTTATAGAGCAGATACTCTTAAGAAAAGAGAGATGATATCAGAAAGAAACCTGGTTAGAGTTTAGTCGAGCAGAGGGACATGTGAAGGCTGTTGAGGTCATTAACCCAGGAGTGGAATTGTTGAATCATATGGTAACTCTAGGATTAACTTTTTGAGGAACAAACTGTTTTCTTAGGCAGCTGTATTATTTTACATTCCCATCAACAGTAAATAATAGATACAAATTTCCCTATGTCCCTACCAACAGTTATAATTGCCTGTCTTTTTTATCATTATTATTATAGCCATCCTAGTGGATGTGATATGGGATCTTGTTGTGGTTTTGATTTGCATTGTCTTAAAGACTAATAATACTATTTTCATATGCTTAATGGCCATTTATAAATCTTCTTTCAATAAATATCCATTTAGATGCTTTGTATATTTCCAAATTTAATTATTCTGATTTTTCACTGAGTTTTTCTCTTCCATTATTGATACTAACATTCATATATGAGTTAATTCTATTAACCTAGATTCCGAATAATGCAAATGACAATTGAAAATAATATATCCTCTCACATCTCCATTTCCCTTTGTATTATGTAATATTAAAAAGGGTGAAAGGAAATTGCAAAGAATTATGTTTTCTGTATCTAAATAGTTGTGTAAATTTTTTGTTACTGTAATTATACCAGATGAAATGAAAAGAATTAAAATACTTTACTGAAATTTAAAACTTTAAAAAAAATTAAAACAGCTTGGCAAAAGTTGGCTGTGATACTGTCCTGGGACTCAGGCTTTGTTTTCTTCACTTTTACCCCAGCTCTATTCTGTTACCCCTATTTATCATGTTACCTAGGACCTAGATAGAACCCATTCCTGCAGAGCACTCTTGCAGTGATGCTTACTGGCCCAGGTGTCTGTGTCAGTTTCACATTGGTCACTGACTATCAGGTTGCTCCAGCCTCTGAAGGCCAGATTGGACCCATTCCTCCTTCTGCTCTTCGGGTATCTGAAACCAGTATCTTGACCTCTTCCTGATTGGCCAGGCTGGGGGAGAGGAAACTGAACACAAGGCAAGTATGTCTCAGGTGGAAGCACTGAGGGGTGAAAGGGCACAGTCTCCTGAATGATAATATAATTGGGGAATGGTGGGTAGTACTGAAATGCTGAAGTGTTTCTTTTTAACTTTTTAAAAAATGTGTACGCATCTTCATTATCAGCTTTCAAGATCTCAGCAAGACACAGATGTCAGATAATAATACACATTGCATAAGTAATGTTCCCATTATGAATTAACAAAAATGTAAATTGGTCTTTTTTAAATAGCTTTTTTCCAACCTCCCATGTGGCTTTACAATTTCCTCTGGATAAGTGCTGTGAAAAACAAACTTCAGATAAGTTTCCACATGCTCACTAATTTCTATTTTGAACTCTGGGAGAACCAATCTCCAGGATCTCTTTGCTTTCATGCTGGAAATATTAGGGGAAATTTGCTGAATAATGTCCCAGCGGAGGCACCCCACTCAGGAAGTTACAGAGAGTAGTGAGCACACAGAAATGTCCCACAGATGATTTATGGGATGCAAAGAAGCTGACTAATAAAATCTTATACATTGTAAGATTCAAAAGGAAGAGATTACTTTCTGTAAAATATAATATATAATTTCTAATATAAAATACAATAACCTTATTGTGATAACAAGTAATGACAAAAATATACTCCTGGCTGGTGCTTAATATAATTAATGAGCAAAAGATGAGCTTTATGTGTGACTGATTAGTTCAGTTTGCTAAGATGTGTTAAGCAGGCCTACATCATATAATCTAACTGTTACAAACACTTTCAAAATTATCAACTTAAGCCATTTCATCATAAAATGAGAAGAGTGAGTTTTATGAAGGTCAAGTAAATTTTTCAAGACGGGACTTATGACTAGTGTCCATCTTCACACATAAATTCTATATTATTTCACACTGTTCTTATATGAGTTATTTTTTGCCCTATACTTTTTTATAGCACAGATTTCTTTGTCTCATATTTTCTGTCCCATCTATATGCCAGAGACTACATTTCATGTAATTCATTCATTCTTTCAAACAGTGAATATTTCAAAATGAGAATTTTTATTGCATCCCCATTTTATAGCTGAAGAAACTCAGTCTCAGAGGAGTTGTGCAGACTCCCTAAAATCATGGATCTAGCCCTGGCTGGCGTAGCTCAGTGGATTGAGTGTGGGCTGGGAACCAAAGTGTCCCAGGTTCGATTCCCAGCCAGGGTACATTCCTGGGTTGTAGGCCATAGCCCCCAGCAACCACACATTGATGTTTCTCTCTCTCTCTCTCCCTCCCTCCCTTCCCTCTCTAAAAATAAATAAATAAAATCTTTAAAAAAAGACTTCTCCTTTAAAAAAAATTATTGATCTAGTAAGTGGTATACTTAGAATTCAGAACTAACAATGTCCTACTAAATAAGGCCATAGTCATTTTAGCAAACAGTGATGACTTCCTAGCTCTCCTCTTCTAAGAACAAAGAGAAAAAGAAAGAAAAACAAATTAGCAAAGCCCCTATTTCAGTTAGTGAACAAATATTGATGCCATAGCTCCATGATAGGTGTATTTATTGGGTTACAGTGGTAGGCAAAAGCAAAGAATCAAACCAAGGGGGAAAACAAAACAGAAAACAAAACAAACCAAAAATAAAACCATAACCATATCACTTAGAAACAAGTTCAGTAGCATTTGGTATTTTGTGATCTGTCAATGGGATTATGAAAGTAAATGAACATAGAGTTCCACCTTAGGCTGTGAAAATTGATAGGCATTAGATTTACCCTCTCATCTAAACAAGTGGAAAGTAGGAAACTATATGGTTTTCAGTTATTGAATAACAAGCAATGCAACTGTGATCCACAAGAGAAGGATACAAATTAGATAAATCCTGTAATTGCAACAGCTTACTTGCTAGAGGTAGTTTCCTGGAAAAAGAGAAAAAGCAAGAACCCAAACAACCTCAGAAGTCTTACTGAGTGTGGGGGGGGGACATTAGTTTGGGGAGACTGAAGTGCCCACAACCTGTGAGACTGCTAGAGAAAAGGGAGCCAGGCACACACAGTGAAAGAGAGATACGGGGAAAGTGAGAAAGAAGAAAGAGAGATTGAGAGGGAATGCATTTGAAGTCTGAAGTGATGTCTCTTTACGTCTTAAGCTGACAATTGCTTATATGTGATTGAGGAGTGACTAATCAAGACTGGAAGAAAAAAATGCCAGAAAGTAATATGTCAAATAATTTCTTGAGTTTCTACAGAGATGGCTGTAATATGTGTACTAACCGGCTGGAGTTGAAAGACCGTGTAGTACACAGGGCATCTGATACTCAGAAGAGTATTCTCAGAAGAGTATTACCTTAATACAATAACATAAATTAACATTAGACTAAGGAGTGCTCTGGAATCAACTAACCAAGTAGAAAAACAAATCTTGAAGGATGTAACTAATTCTAAATAACAGTCTCATAACAGAACAAAGTGCAATACTATTTAAATGTATACCACTTAATCCAGAAACCAATAATGTACCATACAAAATACACTGTATACAGTAAAAAAAACATTAACTGGCATACAAAGAAGGATAATATGGCATATAGTCATGCAATGAAATCAACAAATGTAAACAGATCCAGCAATGACATATGACATACTTAGCAGAAAATGACCTATATGCAGCAAATGGGAATATGCTCCACAGGACAAGGACATACTAAAAAATAAGAACATAATGAGAAATGGTAAGTATAAGAAATACATAGCCATGGCTGGGTAGCTCAGTTGGTTAGAGCATAGTCCTGATACACTAAGCTAGCGGGTTGGATCTCAGGTCAGGGCACATACAAGGAGCAACCGATGGATGCATAAATGAGTGGAGCAACAGATGACTGTCTCTCTCTCTCTCTCTCTCTCTCTCTCTCTCTCTCTCTCTCTCTCTTCTCTCTCTCTGTTTCTCTGTCTGTCTCTCTCTTGATCAATAAATTAAAAAAAAACACATAAATGGCACTTCCAGAGATAGAAATACAACATATGAAATATAAATATGGATGATATTAACAACTGATCACTCAGAAGAGAACATTAGTAAATTTGATATTATAGGAAAAGCAACTGTCTAAAATAAAACATAACAGCAATTCTATATAATGCTGCAGTGAACATAGGGATGCTTATGTTATTTTGAGTTAGTGTTTTGGGTTTCTTCAGATACATTCCCAGAAGTGGGATTGCTGTGTCAAAAGGCAGATCCATTTTTAACTTTTTGAGGTTATTTACATAATACTTTTCACAGTGGCTGCACCAATCTGCATTCCCACGAACAGTGCAAAAGATTTCCCTTGTCTCCACACCCTCCCCAGGACTTGTTGATTTATTGATGACAGCCATTCTGACAGGTGTGAGATAATATCTCACTGTAGTTTCAATTTGCATTTCTTTGATGATTAATGACATTGAGCAACTTTTCATATGTCTATTGGCCATCTCTGTGTCCTCTCTTGAGAAGTGTCTATTCAGGTCTTTTGCCCATTTTTTAATTGGGTTGTTTGTTTTTTTAGTGTTGAGTTTTATAAATTCTTTATAAATTTTGGATATTAACCCCTTATCAGATGTATTGGCAAATATCTTCTCCCATTCTGCGGGTTGTCTTTTTATTTTGTTGATGATTTCCTTTGCTGTGCAAAACATTTTAGTTTGATGTAGTCCCATTTATTTATTTCTTTTCATTTGTTTCCCTTGCCTGGAGAAATATATCTGATAAAATATTGCTAAAAAATAAAATGAAATAAAATAAAATAAAATGTAAAGGGAATAGAGCATCAGTGACATGTTCGACACATTCCAGGTGTAATTAGAATACCAGAATGAGAAGAGAGAGAGGAGAATAAAAAAGATATTTGATGAAAAATTAATATCCTATTTTTTCTAAATTTAATAAAAATTATATACCCATGGGCCCACAAAGTTTAACAAATCCAAAGCAGAAGAAACATAGACAAAACAACACAACAGCAAATCTAATCAAGCTGCTGAAAACTAAGGATTAAGGCCTGATCAAGTCAGTCCAGATTTTTATATTACATACCATAAAGCTTGCACAAAAGTAAAATTTAACCTTATTTACAAACAAACATATAACATTACACTTTACTGTATCTTTTAAAAATATATTGGTATAACTAATTAGCATAAAAAGTGTTCAGCTTAATACAGTTTTACCTATGTACATATCAGTGTAATCATCACTTAATATATGAAATATACATCACTCCATAAGGTTCTTTTATGGTTTTTCCCAGAGGTAATTATTTTGCTTTTTAAAACTATAGATTAATTTTGGATGATTTCAAAATATTATATGAGTGGAATCATATAATACAAAAATATTATGTATCTGGTTTCTTTCACTCAAAATATTGTCTGTACTATTCATCTGTTTATGTTTTTAGTACTACCTTTCTTTTTATTGATTTAATTAATAAACTATAATTCATCCACTCAAATATTATTGATTAGTTCTGGGGGATTATTTCTAGTTTTAGGCTACTAAGAATAAGGTTGCTAGGAATATTTTTATAGATATTGTCGGTGGACTTTAGCAGTTGTGTTCTGTGCTATTTATTTAGGAGTGGAATTATTGGGTCATAAAGTAATAGTTTGTTTAGACTTAGTAGATGTTGCCGAAAGTTATCTAAAGTAGTTGAACTAGTTTACTTTCCTACAAACACTGCATGACAGTTCCTTCACCAACGCTCTGCATTGAAATTCTTTTCAATGTTAGTCATTCTGGTGAAGTGTGGTAAAAGACATTAAAATGTGAATATGCTTTTCCCTAGTGCATATTAATATTTTGCACATTTATATATTTATTGGCCTTCTGGATAAATACTTTCTGCTTATTCATTTTTCCCAATTTTGAAAGTAAGTTATTGGTCTTTTCACTAATAATTTATAGAATTTGCCTGGCTGGTGTGGCTCAGTGGATTGAGTGCCAGTCTGCCAACCAAAGGGTCACTGGTTCAATTCCCAGTCAAGGCACATACCTGGCTTGTGGGCCAGGTCCCCAGTAGGGAGTGCAGGAGAGGCAACAACATGTTGATGTCTCTCTCCCTCTCTTTCTCCCTCCCTTCTCCTTTCTCTAAAAATAAATATATAAAAGTCTTTTAAAAAAGAAATCCTTTAAAAAATAATTTATAGAATTCACTTATATCCTTTGTTAGATGCATTTATTTCAGATCTCTTCATCCAGTTTTGTGGCTTACCAATTTCAATGAAAAAACCCTGTAATTTCTAGAAGCCCAATTTGTTAATATTTTGATTTTATAGTTTAGTGCATTTCTGCCCTGTTTAACAAATAAGTTAAATAGGGCAGAATAAGTCATGAAGTTATTTTCATATGTATTTTTGTTGAAGGTTTATTGTTTTTACCTGTCATAGAGCTGTAGATCTATGATACATTTAAAATTATATTTTGTGTGTCATGTGTCAAAATTATTTTGGTTTCTATAACATTCAGCAATTGCTGTAGAACTATGTATTGAAAGATTATTTTTTCCTATTCAACTATAGTGACTCGTGTTTGGTAAATCAAGTGAATATGTGTAAATTTATTTTTAAATTATAATTTATCTAATGTGGCTTTTCATTAGTAATTATGCCAAACATAAACTCTCTTAATTATTATAGATGTATAATACATTTTGAGGTGTATAAGTAGGTATCCCCCAACTTGGTACTTTTAGGATGTTTTCTCATAGGTTTTCTTCATTTACATATAAGTTTTAGCCTCAAACCATTAATTTCCAAAAATGCTTTTCTAAAATATTTAGTAAAGTAAGATTGCATTTGAAATACAGATAACTTTGATATTTAACATCTACATAAATTAAATCTTAAACAATAAATATCTACACTTATTGGACTCATCTTCAGAATTTGTTCAGCAATGTCTATTTTTAGTGTTGAAGATGCACAGTTCTTAACTGTAATTTTAATGTTTTTACTTCTGTCTTTTTTTGCTATTATAAATGATATTTGTTAAATACGATTTTCATTTGTCACTAATATGTAGAAATAAAAGAGTTTTGCATATTGACTTTGAATTTAGTGATCTTAGAAGTTTGACTATAATGTTACCAAGAGTGGATTATTTGAATTTATATTAATTAATATTTTTTATGCTTCTTGAATCCATGAATCTATGTGTTTTATCAATGTTAGATACTTTTAAAGCCAATATTTTTTTCAAATATGGCTTGTGGCCCAACTCTCTCTTATCTTTTTGTTGAATTCCAGTTACATGTAGGTTAGATGTTTTGACATGAGGCTTTTTTTCCATATTTTTCATAGGGGAATACAGAATAAATTTTGAGTTCTTGCAATAAATATTTGTTGGTATTTCAAAGAGATACCCTCATGATTATTGTCTTTTAAAGGTAATGACAAGATGTTGCCTACCTGCTAAAATATTAATTAACTAAAGATCCAGGTGGAATAAATCTTATTCTCCAGGTTCTCATGACAAAGTCTGTGTCTATCTATCTGCCTGTCTATCTATCCATCTGTCTATCTGGTTTGTATTTATGGAGATAAAAAAAGAGTTAAAACAAAATTCACCTTGTCAATAGAGGCTGTTAGAAGAAGATGAAAACATTTCTGTTTTTCCTTCTAAGGTCACTAATCCTACAGCTTCTTCTGACCAGGAAAATTCACTCCCTGCCTGTTGCTGTGGGATTTTACCTTGTGTATGGATTTACTAGACATTAATAATTGCTTTATCTGTTATTCTAGTTGTGTGTCTTTGTGACAGGACATAGCTGAGCAGTAGCCGTTCTTAGGTAGGAGCTGACCAGCAGCCGTACCCAGACAGCAGCCATTCCCGGATAAGCAGTTATCTCAAGGCCGTACACTAATGCCTGCTTTTAGCAGCTGCACTCCTTCCCCTCCTCCTTCTGCCTGTGTAACAAGCTTACAAGGAGACTCCAGCTTAAACTCAATGCCCAGAATTTGGAATTTTATCTCCTCTGGGTCTGCATGCATGAATAAACCCCACTTTGTAAACTCCCAGGCCGTCTGAGTCGTCTTTTCCGTGACATCTTAAGTAGTTTAGGCACTATTATTAAGACTAGAACCTCAGATTAAGTGAAAACACAATTTCTGTTTTTTTATGATAATCTTCATCTTTCTAAATATGATGTCATCAACTGAAAGTAAAATAGGACATTTTAAATCCTGGTAATGCTTGGCAGAGAGGGTGTCAAGGCTTAAGGGTCAACAGTTATATATTCATACAGCAAATTACCAGCAAAGGTAAATTCGATACAAGATAATTTGTTTTTGTGGGGTCTTATAGGTCAGCAGTTCAAAGCCTTATTTTAACTGATTAGGAACTCATGCCCAGAATATTTAAGCAACTAGTCTTTGACTGAATAATCAGTCAGTACCAAAGAAAGTATTGGAGTCAAGAGACTACATCTTAACACAATGCTTCTTTCACCATGAAAAATGAAGAAAAAAATATTTGGTTGATTGCCTCACTTTACGTTAAAAATGAATGGACTGAGAGAAAATTGATCAACGTTGCAAGATCAAGGCAACTATCTTAAAATATAATTAGGTCTCATGATTAACAGCAGGATGCTACTTCTGTAAAAAAATTTCTTTGTTTCTCACAGCTTGATACTTAAAAATATCACCTTAACTATAGCACAACAAAGTGCCTACTAAAACAAATTGCAATTTAATCTCTCATCAACAAACTTTACCCTAAAAATTATAATGACCAACATTTTTTGAACACCTGCTATTTCAAGGAGAGTGCTACGTGCAATGCATGCATTTCATTTAATTATTTCAACAACCTTTTAAGTTTTGCACTTTAAAAAAAATCTTAGTAGGAGAATAAAGTTTTTAAGGAGAAAGAGAAAGTTTCCCAAAGTTTCATGGCTCCTCTTTTTAATGGGATAATAGTGAATCTGGGATTTGCACCCAGAGCTGTCTTCAATGCCTCAGTCCTCAGCACTGCATGGCACACACAGGGCCCACCTGCACCCATTTATGAAGCGTCTTCTCTCTTCTCGTTTTCTTCCAATTTTCAACTTGCTTTGCCCTAAATCAGGTCTTGTTTCCTTCAGTTATCTCTTTGTTTTCCTCACCCCATTCCACTAACCCTAATAGAAGTCTCCACCTACCTTGGGAATCTGTCATGTTAATGTCTTAGGATTTCTATTATGTCAGTGTCTCAGGAGTTTGTTTTTCCTCATGCATTAGATAGGCAGACCACAATGTCATAGATTAGAGCTGATATCCGCTAACTGCCAACCCATGGGCTAAAACCAGACCACTGCTTGTTTTTACAAATGAAGTTTCATTGCAACATAGAGTCATGACCATTTATCACTGCCTTGTCTTTTGCAGCTTCCACATTGAGTAATCATAATAGAGACCATAGGACACACAAAGTCTGAAATATTTATTTTTTGGCCCTTTACAGAAAAAAAAATGTTAGTTACTCATAGTCTAATCTGCATAGGTAACTGTCCCTGAGCTGTTTGTTACTATCAGTGAGGATATAAGAACAGGAACTCAAAGTAAACATTTCAGAAACTTGTACTGTGATTTGACATATTAATAGTGTGACTTTGGATTCAATAAGAATATAAATGGGACTTTTTTGAATTTCTTTTATAAATTGTAAAATATAATAAAATACAGTAAATTTTTGCATTTTACAGAAGTGTCAAAATGAAATAAAAACAAAGAAAATATTTTTTTTCACCTAATGAGGGAAGTAGTTTGAGTTAATTTTTGACTATAGACCTGGACTTCCAAAGAAGTAAATATTCCTTTAATTTTTTTCTTGAGTATTTTCTTGAATTCATTCCTATTTTAGTTCAGTTTTTCAAGGACAGATCCTAGTAGAATAAGAGGTTTTTGGCTGATTTGATTAATATATGGCCATGAGGAAATATGCTTATTATTATCAATAGGATACTAGGTGGGTTTTTTTGTATGCTGTTACTTGTTAGTGAATGTCTTTCCTGTCTAGCTGTAGCAATTAAAACAGTTAAATCTGGTTGCTATTTAAATAAATAGCCTAAGTTACATAGGGTGACATTTAGCTTTATTTTCTTCCATCACTCCTTCTACTAAAATTCTCCAGCTGTAATATTGCTGTATTACACTTTATGTAAGGAGCAAAATTATAGCATTCAAAATAAGTATTTGCTTTATCCTCTGTGGGTTTTTTCAGAAAGAATACACAGTTCTGACCCATGGTCAAATAAATACAATTTGAAAATTCTTTCTTTTCAACAGGATTCTAAGAATGTTCCGGCTTCTAACACTGCAACTCTTCCTCCTGAAATTAACAGTCCAGGCTACATTGTTTGGTAGAAACATGCTTAACACTTGGTGAGAAGTTTCTAATTGCCCAATTTGCAGGAATAAACCAAAGCTATAATTTATATGCTTTTACAGTTTATTATTTATAAAGTGCTCTATACATGGCCCCATTTGATTACAAGATGTTAAATCCCATTCTGCAGAAAAGAGGCAAAGGCAATGACTGACTTGTGCAGAATCACACAACTAGTGAAGGATGTGGAACTTGAATCTGTGTTTTCTGAACTCAGTTTTCTGTTTCTCTGTTATTCAACTTTGCAGTCTCATAGCTTATCCCTTTGTTATAAAACTTCTTTTCTTTGTTTACTGCATGTTGACTTAAAGAAGCTGTATCAATTTCCCCAGTTGTCAGCATAGTAAAAATCTGAGCTCTTTCAAATGTTCATTGTTGCTGAATATTCATTAATTGGAAATCACTACCAAAGCATGCTGGGTTGTATTAGGCTCTGAAATACACAGAGGAGAGAGGATTCAATGCATGCAGCAAACTGAACTCCTGAAAATGTTGAAGTAATTGGCATTCCTTAGTGCCACCTTCTATGCTTTTCTGCATATAACCACAGAATTCCAGAATAATCAGATTCCCGTAAGTGGAGCATCCTAAAATTGTGGAAAAAATAATTCTGGCATTGGTGGTTTGCTTATAACTCTGTAAGAAATGCAATTGCTCTAGGGAAAACTTTTGATATGGAAAACAGGTCAGATTTATCCTGATACCTCTCACAATTAGCTCTTGTACTAAATGGGCCTATTAATCTCAATATTTCCAGGATAATTGTTTATGGCTCACTGATAAATAGCAAGGCACCATCTGCACATAAAATCTCTTTATATTGCTTCCTCTTGTTATTGTATCTTGATGCTAATACTATTAAGGCCATATTTTATTGGTAAAGAAATAGGTACATGCATTTACACATACCAAACACATTTCCTAATTTTACCTTTTGTGGGAAACACTTCTGCTCTGAAAATTAACAATGAGTAAGGATTTGTGTAAGCAGCTCACTTGAGGCAGCAGCTCTAGTTCACTGTATACTAGATTTGCACCCATGGAGTATTGTAGATAGTACGATTGTTAAAAACCTTGGGTTGTTGAATACTAAAGACATTTTTGCCAGTAACTTGCCTGTAAATAGTAAATTAAATAAATAGTAGGTTTAAATTGCTGTGAAATGCATGACACTGATGGTCAGGGAAAAGAAAAATTCATGTAGGTAACAACCTGTTTCTATATGCCATCTATGACTAAATGAGGAATTTAGCCACTGTGAAATACCATCAAGATTACCCCCATGTAGTCATAAGGTGCTGAATTCTTATTATATAAGAAGAATAGTGTGATTTTCTTAAATATTTTCTTAACACTGAGCTTAAATGGGTTGTCAACATAAATCTTATCCTTCTGTGGGGCAATGATGTTCAACATAGGGTGGAGGGTGGCAAAAATCATAAAAATCTTGTACACATTTTATGAAATATCTTTATTTCCATTTCACAGAAAATGTGCAGACACATTGATTGACTTGTTAAAGTATATATTTTTTGAAATCTATACTAATTTTCTTTCCTGATTGAAAATAACTTCTACAGATTTATAAAATGGGAAGTAGTATTTCCTTACTATTTATCATTTCCATTTCTTTCCTTTTTGTGGTGATATTTATCAAGTGGGAGCAGCTAGGAATTATCTTCAGAAATTATTTCCTTTCATGTATCATTAGGCTTCAGCATTGTTCATGCATTAATCCACTTACATATCTCGATAAGCAGATTTACCTGTCTGTAAAATTTTTGAAGACCATTTTCTGTAGATATAATAATATCTATATTACAGATGACTAAGAAAGGCCAGAAAGCTAAAGTCAGTACCACAAAGACATATATCTTATAAATAGGAAATACAGAATTGGGAAATTAGTCTTCTAAAGTGAAGATGAGAAGCAAATTATTTTCATTTGCTTCTCAAACAAATATTATCAACTCATTCAGATATTTATCTATGATGCCTCCAGAGAAGGGCAGAAAAGCATTAGAAGTGAATGTTTATGGTCTTAGAATATGGACAATAAATAGAAAAGCAAAGTAATATTTATTAAATACTTTTATTTTCAAATACTTTGAAATTGTATTTTTTCTAAATGTAGTCTATAAATTACACCATAGATTACATGCACTGAACAATTAAGTTAAGCAGATTAAATAATTCTTTCAAGATCATGCTCTTTAGAAATGAGAGCTGCAAGTCCATATTTTCTGTTTTTAAACTAAGGTTCATATCCAGTATTTGGCATTTCTCACACTTCAGTAGGTAGCAGCAATAGGTACAGATATAGTAAAACACAGATTCCACAGCAGTTACATCAACATAATGGTTGAGCAGTCTGCTCCAAGCTTATGTAGCCCCACAAAAACATTAACAACAAAAAAAACAACAACAACCAAAACACCGGCAGAAAATGTCAGAAACAACTTTGTTGTAATTCTGTATACCAGTCAAAGGTTCATAATAACCAGGAAGTGCTGAATCAAGAAAACCTAGAAAAAGGTTTTCTCATGTTTTAATTTGCTCTTGCTGTTCCCTTCCTGGAGCTGTAGCAGTACTGAATCAGGGCAGCCATGTTCCCAGAATGGGTCTTTTTATTCCAAGTACCAGAGTGAGGAGGGCAGACCTTATTTGCAAATTATGGAGTTTGTCTGTTCTATTCTGTTTGGGCTACTTGAAGAATTGTGTAAGAGCTCATATGTGTTATGCCTAAATCATAACTCAGGCCACAAAACTGGTGAGCATAGCTGGAAAATGCTTCATGGTGAACTAGCAATCCACAGATACCTTGTGGGGGAAAGATTATGGTTAAGGCATATAATCAATCACCAAAGGCTTGGAAGGCAAAGCTGGAGGATATTCTTGGGAAACTAGGAGATTCTAAAACATGTATATAAATGGGATATTATAAAACCATATGAACCAAACAACAGAACCCCAAAATATGTAACACAAAAATGAGACAATTATAGTAAGAAATAGGAGGATCTGCAATAATAGTTGGAGACTTCAGTATACCATTTTCAATAATAGATAGAATGTTTTATAGAAAATCAATAAGGAAATAGAGGACCCAGATGACTCTACAACCCACTGGACCTGACAGATACATACAGAATTTTCCCCACAATGAGAGCAGACCTTCTTCTCAAGTACACATGAAATCCCCAAGATAGATCATACGTTAAACCATAAAAAAGTCCCAATGAATTTTTAAAAGAATGAAATATACAAAATATCTTCTCCAACAAAAATGAACTGAAGCTAGGAATCAGTAACAGAAGAAAGGCTGGAAAATATACAAATACATGGAAATTAAACAACACTATCTTAAACAACCAGTATATCAAAGAAGAAATCACAAGAGGAATTAGAAAGTACTTAGAGACAAGTGAGAATTAAAATACAAAATTCCAAAATTTATGGGATGCGTTGACATTCCCCAGGTCATGCTATGAAACCAACATACCCCAAAGCCAAAGCTAAACAAAGACATGGAAAATACAGAGCTAAATCCCTTATGTATATGAATCAAACATCCTCAACAAAACTGAATGCAACAACATATTAAAAGGATTACACACTGTTACCAATGGGATTTACCCCAGGAATGCCAAGGCATTTCAACACAAGAAAATTCATATAATACATCACATTAACAAAACTTTGAGAAACATACACAGTCATCTATATTGACCCAGAAAATACATTCTACAAAATTCAACTAAAAACATCAGATGATACGAAATAGAAAGGACTTTCTCAATACAATAAAAGACATTCTTAGAAAACCTACATATAGTGCTCAGTGGTAGAAAATGAAAATTGTGTGTCTAAAATTAAGAATAGGACAAGGATTTCTGTTTTCACTAGTGCTTCTTCAGCATTGTACTGCAAGTTATAGCCAGAACAATTACAGGAGAAAAAGAAATAAACAACATAAAATTAGAAAAGAAGCAAAACTATCTTTATTCAGAGATGACATAAGTTTAAATGTTTGGAAAATCCAAAATAATCCATGAGAAGACTACTAGAGATAATAGATAAATTCAAAGTAACAGGGACTCAGGATCAATACATGAAAGAAAACACAGAATGAGAGAAATATTTGCAAAATAAATGTATATCTGGTAAGAATTTAATGTTCAAAATATATAAAGAACATCTGTACTCAACAACAAAAAAACAAACTGGACAAAAGACTTGAATACATATTTTTCCCAAGAAGATATACAAATTACTAGCAATCACATAAAAGGATGCTCAATATCACTGGTTACTAGGGAAATAAAAGTCACAACCACAATGGGATAATAATTAACACTTTCACAGTTAGGATAGTTATAATAAAAAAGTAAAATATGTTGGTGGGGATGTGAGGGAATTCAAATCTTTGTATACTGTGGATGAGAATGTAAAATGGCACAGCCACTGTGGAAACTTGATTGAGATTTTTTCAAGAAGTTAAATGTAGTATTAACATGTAACCTAACAATTTCACAGCTCTGTATATTCCCAGAGAACTTAAAACAGAGATTCAAATAGATAACTGTAGTCCAATGTTCACTGCATCTTTATCTATTGAAAGAATAAACAAAAGATTGAAGCAAGTGTCCAATGTTTATCAATAAATGAAGGCACACATAAAATGTGGTGTACACATACAATGGAATATTACTCTGCCATAGAAAGAAATGATGTTCTGATACAAGCAATAATATAGAGAACCCTAAAAACACTATGCTAATAACTCAGAAACAAAACAACAAATAATATATGATTCCAGATATATAAAATGTCTGAAATAGGCAAATTCATACAGACAAAATGTAGATGAGAACTTACTAAGGGAAAAGGAGTTACCACTTAATGTCTACAGATTCTACTAGAGGTCCTACAAAAGATTTGGATATTTGTACAACACTGTACAGGTAATTAATGCCATTGACCTATACACTTTAAAGTCCTTGCAGTGATAAGTTCTGTTATGTATATTTTACAGAAATAAAATACTTTAAATAATGCTTTATATAGTGCATTGTGATCTCCTTAAGTTTTTGTAGAATGATAAGCTATGAATGCATATCGAAACACTACAAGGAAGGTAATAGAAAAAAGTAAAGAGGGAAGTCAAAGACTAACAACTGTCAGACTAAAGTTGGAGGTATTCATTTAATCTCCAGTCTCTGGATGGAGAGCTCCATTTGGACATCCTTGGCATTCAGTAGGTATCCCAGAAGTTTTACACATTAGTCAGAAGTTTACATCATCAACAAGGCTTAATAACAACCCTAGAAAACATTAAGCTAACTTAACTGCTTACCAGAACAAATTCAACACTCTTTAGAAGTATTTTAAAGACTCAGGTACTCAAATGGACCTTGAGAGCTTGTTTGGAGGTTCTAGCAGGGGACTGCAGCTACTCAGATAAACTTCACCAAAGACTGGTCCTCTCCTCTAGTAAGGAAGGTTGTCCTTTTTAACTGAATGTGTAGCTTCAGGAGGGATACACATGGATCAGTGAGAGAGGAAGGGGACACCCACCTAGCCAGCCAGATCAGCCAAATCAACCCTGGTGATCAATGGGGTGATAGATGTATCAGCCAGATCAATTTCTGGTCAACATGGTGGTGTAGGCAAACATGGCTCGCCTCTTTGCACAATTTGCCTCAAAATGACAACTAAAATATAGAACAACCATTACTCAGAACCATCAGAAATCAAGTTAATGGAAGTCTGAGAACCACAGAATTAAAGGAACCACATCCATCCAGACTGGTAGGAGGGACGTAGATGTGGAATGAGCTGGTCCCTCACCCACATGTGGTGGATAAAAATTCAGGAGGGATAGCTCAGGAATGAGGAGTCCCACCCCACACCAGCCCAACAGCTCCAGGATTCTAGATCCAGGAAGATAAGTCCCCACAACTTCTGGCTACCAAAAGCAGCAGGATTAAGTAGGTGGAAGAAACCATGGGAGCCCCAAGCAGTTCCTCTTAAAGAACCCATATGTGGACTCACCTACTTAGACTCATCCCCTCTGAGCTTCAGCACTGGGGTAGCAGCTTGAAAGGCACCAGTGGCATTGTGGGAGAAACTGAAGTGTCAGGCGTCGAGGTGAGCAGAGGCTATTGTCTCTTTTCTAAAACCTCCCCCAACAGAATCTGCAAGCTGTTGCCTATCTGAGACCCAATCAACCTAGATAACACCATTTGACCCATATTGCAGATCCCCAGAGACACCGCCCCACCCAACTTACTGACCCACCCAAGCTCCTTTTCCACGTGATTGGCTGGAGTTGACTCACGATGCACGACTTCCTAAACCCTCTCAAACAAGTGATAGCTGGCCTCAGTAAGCCACAGACTCAGCACTAGCAGTACCCAGTCTATATTCATAGCTTTGCTTCATCTTGGAATCTACAACCCTAATGCAAGTAGCAGCCATCTCAGATTGCTCTAGAGCTCACTTAGGGTGGCCCCAGGAAAACATTGGTTGGGGCTGACTTTGGCCTGTGCCACTCAGGAAACCCCAAGGCCAGTGCACCCAGTGGAGAGCTACAGACCACATTGGAGAACCACTGCTAATTCAGCACCGCTAATCCTCCACAGAGGGTGGAGATTGGTGGAGGGTGGTCACAGCCATCCCTTGCAGCTGACTGGCCTGAATAAATCTCTCCCAATGATCCAACAGCAATCAAGGTGCAACTACAAGAAGAGGGTATACTGAGCCCATATGAAGGGTGCACCTCAAGCACCCAGCTTGGGTGATATGGGAGGTTATGCCACTGGACACTACAGGACACCTGCCACATTAGGCCACACTACCAAGACACAGATTCAAATCAGCTCTACCTAATACATAGTAACAAACACAGTGAGGCTGCCAAAATGAGAAAACAAGGAAATATAGCCCAGATGAAAGAACAGATCAAAACTCCAGAAAAAAAGCTAAACAAAATACCTATTAAAGTACCAATGGCTTATTTCACAGACATAGAACAAACACTTCAAAAATGTATATGGAACCATAAATGACCCCGAATAGCTGCTGCAATTTTGAGAAAGAAGAGTAAAGTAGGAGGGATCACAATACCTGACACTAAACTATACTACAAGGCCACTGTAATCAAAACAACCTGGTACTGGCATAAAAACAGGCACATGGACCAATGGAACAGAACAGAAAGCCCAGAAATAAACTCAAGTCTCTACAGTCAATTAATACTTGACAAAGGAGGCAGCAACATAAAATGGAATAAAAATAGCCTCCTCAACAAATGGTATTGGGAGAACTGGACAGCTACATGCGAAAAAATGAAACCAACTTACACCTTATACAAAAATAAATTCAAGGTGGGTAAAAGACTTAAATATAAACCGTGACACCATTAAAGTCCTAGAAGAGAATGTAGGTAGGAAAATCTCAGATATTTCATGCAGAAATTTCTTTACTGACATGTCTCCTAGAGCAAGGGACATAAAAGAAAGAATAAACAAATGGGACCTCATCAAAATAAAAAGCTTTTGCACAGCTAAAGAAAACAGTATCAAAATACAAAGAGAACTAACTGTATTGGAAAACATATTTGCCAATGATACCTCAGACAAGGGTTTAATCTCCAAAATATATAAAGAACTTACATGACTCCACTCTAAGAAGACAAGCAACCCAATTAAAAAGTGGGCAAAGGACTTGAACAGACACTTCTCCAAGGAGGACATACAGAAAATCCAAAGACACATGAAAAGATGCTCAATATCGCTAGCTATCAGAGAGATTCAAATTAAAACCACAATGAGATCCCACTTCACACCAGACAGAATAGCCATCATAAACAAAGCAACAAACAAGTGTTGGAGAGGTTGTGAAGAAAAGGGACCCTAGTGCACTATTGGTGCAACTGCAGACTGGTACAACCACTATGGAAAGCAGTATGAAACTTCCTCAGAAAACTAAAAATGGACCTGCCTTTTGATCCTGCAATTCCATTGTTGGGACTATATTCTAAGAACACTAAAACACCAATACAAAAGAACCTTTGCACCCCGATGTTCATAGCAGCACAATTTACAATAGCCAAGTGCTGAAAGCAACCTAGATGCCCATTAGTAAATGAATGGATCAAAAAACTATGGTACATTTACACAATGGAATTCTATGCAGCAGAAAGAAAGAAGGAGCTCCTACCCTTTGCAACAGCATGGATGGAGCTGGAAAGCATTATGCTAAGTGAAACAAGCCAGGCAGTGAAAGACAAATACCATATGATCTCACCTTTAACAGAAACTTGAACAACAAAACAAAGAAACAAGCAAAATATAACAAGAGATACTGAAATAGAGACAGACTGACAGTGACCAGAGGGGAGAGAAGAGGGAATTTCAGTGGAGAATGGGAAGGGTTTACAGGAACAAATTTAAAGGACACATGGACAAAAATTAGGGGGGGTAGTAATGGGAGGAAAGTGGGGAGGGTTGGGTGGGTGGGCTGGAATGGGAGTAAAAGGGAGAAAACTGTACTTGAACAATGATTAAAATAAAAAAAATAGTAAAAAAGCTAAACAAAATGGAGATAAGTAATCTATCAAATGCAGAGTTCAGAACACTGATTGTAAGGATGCTCAAGGAACTTAGTGAGGACCTCAATAACATAAACAAGATTCAGTCAGAAATAAAGGATACAGTAATTGAAATAAAGAACAATTTACAGAGAAACATCAGTAGAGTGGAAAAAAACAATAATCAAATCAATGATTTGGAACATAGGAAAGCAAACAAACAAACAAACAAACAAACAAAAAAACCCCAACTAATTAGAAGAAGAAGAAAAAATAATTTAAAAAATGAGGACAGTGTAAGCAGCCTCTGGGACAATTTCAATAGGTCCAATGTTCTCTTCATAAGGGTGCCAGAAGAAGAAGAGAAAGAGCAAGAAATTGGAAATCTCTTTGAAAAAGTAATGAAAAAAAAAACTTCCCTAACTTGGTAAAGGAAATAGACATGCAAGTCCAGGAAGCACAGAGAGTCCCAAACAAGATGGATATAAGGAGGTCCACTCCAAGACACATCATGATTAAAATGTCGAAGGTTTAAGATAAAGAGACAATCTTAAAAGCAGCAAGACAAAAAAAATTAGTTACCTATAGAGGGGTTCCCATAAGACTTCCAGCTGACTTCTCAAAAGAAAATTTGCAGGCTACAAGGGATTGGCAAGAAATATTCATGAAAAACAGGGTCCTGCAGCCAAGACTAGGCTACCCAGCAAAGCTATCATTTAGAATGGAAGGGCAGATAAAGAGCTTCCCAGACAAGAAAAATCTAAAGGAGTTCATTATCACCAAACCATTATTATATGAAATGATTAAGAGACTTATTTAAGGAAAAGAAGATCAAAACTATGAACAATAAAATGGCAATACATACATATCTATCAACAATTGAATCTAGAGAACAAACTAAGCAAACAGTAAAATGGGGATGTAAAGTACAGTATAGGAAAGGGACTAGCCAAAGAACTTTTATGCATGATCCATGGACATGAACAGTGGAGAGGGGATTGCCTGAGGATGTGTGGAGTGTTGCATGGAGGGAGACAAAGAAGAAAAATTCAGGACAACTGTAATAGTATAATCAATTAAATATATTTTAAAATACCATGAGAAAAAAATACAATAAAATTAAATTTAAAAAAACCCTAAGTATTCATAAATATAGTGTGTATAATTCCAGCATACTATCACAAGAGGAAGAATAATATAAATGGGAATAAAAACAGATGATAGAGACATGCTGAGAAATCATAGAGATAGTTAAAACATAAAAACAATGCCTTTAAATTAGCATCATAAATATACAAAAAGATTTAAACAGATATGAGTGTAATGAGTAGGAAGACTAAAGTTTTTTTTATGAAAGAACAACATGAGATTGTAATGTCAAGAATACAATATCCAATAATAAGACATGCAAGAAAAACTCTCCAAACTAGAATCCAGAAAGAAAAAAAAAATGAAAAAACTTAGAACAGCCCAGTGGCTTAGGGGAAAATTCAATCACTCTCATCTATATGTAATGTAAATCCCAGAAAGAAGAATGAGAAGATGAGAAGAAAAGTAAAATAATATTTTTTCAATTTTAATTAAAAATATAAAACCACTGTTCCAAAAATTTTAATTAACTTCAATCAGGATAAAAAAAATTAAATCAATTGCATGTCATGACAAAACTCCTGAAGGTCTCAGATAAACATAAAATTTTAAAAGCAGTCAGGCCAAAAAAGGCACATAAACATACAGAAAACAAAGATAAGAATTGCAGGTGACTTCACAAAGAGAAGGAAAATTATACCAGATGGAAAAATGAGAATGTACTGAATGAAGTGTTTTAGAAGTACTATTACTTATGTAAGTAACATTGAAACAATTTCTCACTTTTTGTATTTTCTTTTAAGATAATTCATTATTTCAAGAATGAATATTAACCAAATATTCTGAGGTTTATTATATATTTGGAAATGTAATATATACTACCAAAACCAAAATATGTAACATGGGAGATAGAAGTATACTGTTGCAAAGACCTTAATATGTGGAGCAGTATAATATTTTTTTTGAACTTAGACATATATTAATGATATGTAAATTAAAACCACATTGAGATATGCTTTCACACCTGTCAGAATGGCCATCATTAATAAACCAACAAACAATGAGTGCTGGCAAGGATGTAGAGAAAAGGAAACCCTAGTGCATTGTTGGTGGGAATGCAGACTGGTGCAGCTAGTCTCTTCTATGGAAAAAGAGTACCTAATTTCCTGAAAAATCAAAGATGAACTGCCTTTGACCCAGCAATTCCACTGTTCTGAATATACCCTAAGAATCGCAAGTCACCACCAATACAAAAGAACTTATGCACGCCAATGTTCATAATGGCATTTTTTACATTAGCCAAGTGCTGGAAACAGCCTAAGTGCCCATCACTAAATAAGTGGTTTGAAAAACTGTGGTACATTTACACAGTGGAATTCTATGCAGCAGAAAGAAAGAAGGAGCTCCTACCTTTTGTGACAGCATGGATGGAACTGGGGAATATTAAACTAAGTGAAATAAGCCAAGCAATGAAAGAAAAATACCATATGATCTCACCTGTAAGAGGAATCCAATGAACAAAATAAACTAATGTAAAAAATAGAACCGCAGTCATGAAAACATGGAACAAACTGAAAGTGACCAGAGGGGAGGGAGAAGGGGATAAAGGTGGAAAGAAGGGGAAGGGACTAGACAAAGAACCTGTATAAATGACCCAGGTCATGGATAAGAGTGTGGGGATTGACTGGGAGTGGGTGTGGGTGGGGTGGAGGAGGGCAAAGGAGAAAAACAACTGGGACAAATGAACAGAATAACATTTAAAATGATTAAAAAATGTGAGTTGTAAAGACTAAAAATATTTATTTTTGAAACAGACATAAATTAAACATAATCAATATTAAAAAACAGGAAAAATAATGAGAAATAACAAGGAATTGAAGTACATGAAAAACAAACAGCAAAACCGTAATCTAAAACCCAAAGTTTTCACTAGGCACATTAAATGTAAATTGCCTCAAGCCCAAATGAAAAATAGATACCACCAGACTGGGAATAAAACAAACAGCCATATGCTATCAATAAGAAATACATCACATAATTTTTAATTTTTAAATATTTTATTGTTTATGCTCTTACAATTTTTCCCTTTTGCCCCCATTCACCAGGTACCCCTCCAACTCCCTCAGGCAATCACCACACTATTATCCATGTCCATGGGCCACACATATATGTTCTTTGGCTAATCCCTTCATCTTCTCTCAACCAGTCCCCACCTCCCCTCTTTCCTCTTAAAGCTACCAGTCTATTCCAAGTTTCTATGCCTCTGATTCAGATATCTTGCATAGCAATATTTTTGATGATATGCCTCCTAGGGCAAGGAAAACAGGAAAAAAATGAACAAATGGGAGTATATCAAATTAAAAATCTTCTGTACACCTAAAGAAACCAGTATCAAAATGAAAATGGAGCCATCTGGAAGGGAAAACATACTAGTCAATGACACAATGGATAAGAGTTTAATATCCAAAATATACAAGGTCTACTCGGAAAAAGTCCAGCCATTTTTCATATAACAGTAACTGTTGGCTCGACATTAGCATAACCTAGTAGTCAAGGAGAGTGTACTGGAGCATGTGTGTGTGAACAGTGCATGTTTGATGACTTCATTGTACTGGTCAGTGGGGCTGATAGACACCATTGAGTGAGCATGTGTACTGTGTGGCTGTCACATTCAAAACGACTGAGAGAGTAGAGAGATGAATCTGCATCAAATTTTGTGTTAAGTTTGAACATTCCACCACAGAAACTATTTTGTTATGCATAAGACCACATCTATGGGCAACTGGTGACTAGCAGCTTCATCATGACAGGGCATCACATCTTGTGCAGAGATTTTTTGGTGAAACATCAAATCACTCAGGTGACTCATTTTCTCTACATCCCAGATTTGGTGCCCTGTGACTTCTGGCTTTTCCGAAAATTAAAGTCACCTTTGAAAGGGAAGAGATTTCATGGTATATGATTTTTTTAATGTATTGCTGAATGAGGTTTGTCAATATTTTGTTGGGGATTTTAGCATCTATATTCATCATTGATATTAGCCTGTAGTTTTCTTTTTTTGTTGTGTTTTTACCTGGTTTTGGGATTAGGATGATGCTGGCTTCATAGAAAGAGTTTGGGAGTCCTCCATCTTCTTGGATTTTTTGAAATAGTCTGTGAAGGATAGGGGTTAGCTCTTCTACTTCACAGTGGTGAGAATGGAAATCATGAACAAATCAACAAACAAGTGTTGGAGAGGTTGTGGAGAAAAGGGAACCCTAGTGCACTGTTGGTGAGAATGCAGACTGGTGCAGCCACTGTGGAAAAAAGAGTATGGAATTTCCTTAAAAGACTAAAACTGGAACTGCCTTTTGACCCTGCAATTCCACTGCTGGGATTATACCCTAAGAACCTCAAAACACCAATTCAAAATGACCTATGCACCCTAATGTTCACAGCAGCACAATTTACAATAGCCAAGTGTTGGAAGCAACCTAAGTGCCCATCAGTAAATGAGTAGAACAAAAACTATGGTACATTTACATGATGGAATACTACACAGCAGAAAGAAAGTAGGAGCTCCTACCCTTTGCAACAGTATGGGAGGATCTGGAGAGTATTATGCTAAGTGAAATAAGCCAAGCCATGAAAGACAAATACCATATGATCTCACCTATAAGTGGAACTGAATCAACACAACAAACAAGCAAGCAAAATATAACCAGAGACATTGAAATTAAGAACAAATTGACAGTAACCAGAGGGGAGGTGGGAGGGAATATGGGGGTGGGGGGAGGAGGAAGAGTTTTCAGGAAAATGTATAAAGGACACATGGACAAAACCAAAGGGGGTAGGATCAAGGGTGGAAAGTGGGGATGGCTGGGGTGAGGGGAAGAGGTAGGGGGAAATGGAGACAACTGTACTTGAACAACAATAAAAAAATGTGGGAAAAGAAAGGGAAGAGATTTCGGACCATCTATGAGATTCAGGAAAATACGATGGGGTAGCTGATGGCAATTGGGAGAATTGTGTGAGGTCCCAGGGTGCCTACTTTCAAGGGGACTGAGGCATTGTTGTCCCACGTACAATGTTTCTTGTATCTTGTGTCTTCTTCAATAAATGTCCCTATTTTTTCACATTAGATGGCTGGAGACCACCCGGATAGACTTCATATATTCCCTATTGTAAAACATAGATACTAACTGTTAACTGGTTGCTATTTCAAAATGCTATCTACCTGAGAAAATATCACAAAAATATATTTGCAAGACTCCATTGAATGTTCCTGAGAAATAATTAATGGACAATAAAATGCAGCATTTTAAGTATACATTGTTTTGAGTTTTGCCTATTGTATACAAGGATGTAACCAACACCACAGCCATTACAAGCATCATTTCATTCACCCCCCAAAAAAGGTTTCTCTGTGTCCCTTCTCAATCATGGCTGTGTTTTCAGCATCAAGCAGTTACTAATCTGCACATGAACACCAGAGGCTGGATTTGTCAGTACTTCATTTTATAGAGATCAGTAATATGTATTTTAGACGGTTATATCATCTAGATAAATTCATCCTTTTATTTTTACAAATATCTCTTTGTCACTGATGATATATCTATACATTAGTCTATTGTCCCTGATATTTTTATAATTGTTCCTGTGCTTTTAAAACAGTTTTTCTCCCCATGGGGAACATAATTCAATCATTTGACCTGTATGCTATTTTATTTAAAATATGTTTCTATGCCTCTGATTCTATTTTTCACATTAGTTTATTTTGTTCATTAGATTCCATATATGAGTGAGATCATATGGTTTTTGTCCTTCACAGTCTGGTTTATTTCACTTAGCATAATGTTCTCCAGGTCCATTCATGCTGTTGAAAAAGATGAGAATCCCTTCTTCTTTTACTGCTGCTTAGTATTTCTTTATGTAAATGTACCACAGCTTTTTTATCCACTCATCTACTGGTGAGCTCTTCAGCTGTTTTCAGATCTTGGCTATTGTAAATTGTGCTGCTGTGAACATTGGGCTGCATATATTCTTCTGAATTGTTTTTTCAGGATTCTTAGGATATACTCCCAGAAGTTGAATCACTGGGTCAAAAGGAAGTTCTGTTTTTAATTTTTTGAGGAAACTCAATACCGTTTTTCCAAAGTGGTTGTACCAGTCTGCAATCCCACCAACAGTGCACTAGGGTTCCCTTTTCTCCAGTCCTTGCCAGCACTTGTTGTTTGTTGATTTACTGATGATGGCCATTCTGACTGGTGTGAGGTGATATCTCACTGTGGTTTTTATTTGCATCCCTCTAATAGCTGGTGATGTCGAACATCTTTTCATATGCCTATGGGTCATCTGTATGTCTTCCTTGCAGAAGTGTCTATTCAAGACCTTTGCCCATTTTTTAACTGGGTTGTTTGTCTTCCTGGTATTGAGTCATAAAAGTTCTTTATACAAGCATATACTGAAAAAAGAATAAGAAATACAGTAACAAATTAACATATCACTGTAACAATTAATGCAAGAAAACAATGATATTGATAACTTATGTAAGTGGTAAAAACATACTTTTTAATTTTAGAGATAATGTCTTATATAATTTTTGGGTCAAAGAAGAAATACACACTTAAGTTACCAATTCTTTATTAACTGATAAGATGAAATTCATATGCATGACAATCTATTGTATATATTTGAGATACACTTATCAGCAAAAGTTTAACATGAAACTCATGTATTATTATATGAGTAAAAGAAAGAGCCATGCATTTGTTTTTAGAAAATGTAAAAGAGTATAAATAAACCAAGAGACAGAGTAATAATAAGGTAAAAACTTATGCTAATAAACTAGAAATGAGAAAAAAAGCTACACATAATATATTAGATGTAGTTCTTTAAAAATAAAGAAAAACTCTAAAAATATTAAATGCCAATAAATATACATACAAATTTGTAAACTCTAATAAAAGGATTAAAGATTATTATCAAGAACATAGAAAATAGGAGAGTTCACCTATATTTAGATATTTTACAACTCTTCTTATTTTGGAAATACCTTAATGAAATAGATTATTAAAGAATACAAGCAGCCAGAACTGACTGAGGGAGAACAGAATAATGGAACTTATCGATATACAAATGAAAGGTTAATAACATATCATAGTGTTATCTCACAAAATAAATCTGTTGCAGATACTTTTATTAGTGAATTATCTAAATTAAGGATTATATTCAGATCTTAAATGTAACAAAAATTTCTACGCATATTGCACAACTAGTATAACTTAATGAGGAACAGGATTGTAAACTCTCAACCAGTCTTATTAGTGAATATTAATGCACAAATACAGAATACAATAGTGTTGATTTAAATTCTACAGAATAATAGCAACATAGTATATCATGATTAAGTACATTAATCCCAAGAATTCAGGGGCATTCAATATATCAAATATATCAGAAATTAGATGCTGATAAGACCTCTAATAAAGTCCAATACCTAATACTGATAATATTTTGACAAAGTAAAAAAAAAAAACAGATAAATCTTTAAAGTAATGTAAAAAAATCTCTTTATCTTTAAGAAATGTCTAAGATTATACTAATAAAACATTTTTTCAGGATCGGAATGGATTGTTTTCCTCAGGTAAACACTGTCACAAATACTGATCAAAATTTTATATCATTAGCATAAAAAATCACAGGAGAATGACCACAAGCTAGACAAAAGAGATTTTCCAAGCTCATTCTTTCTGTGTGACTCCCCCCCGCCTTTTTATGTCTTTGTCTTTCGCCTTCTATAGGGAAATAGCCAGTGAAAATAATTCTTGGGCAGCGGTCCAACCCCTGTACTCATTTTTCACACATAAAAGAATTAGCTGGTTAACACAATCTTTAACTCAATTATATGAACCCTGACAATGTAATCTTTTGTAGGCAGGGGTGGGGTAAGGACATTGACAATCATTATGTAGTCCTTTTCCTCCAGGGTGGCATTCTCCAAGGGTAATAAAAGGCCAAGTAATGGATCTGAACATTGAAATGAGAGGTTTTGTATTTAATATATTTTCTGGTAGTGTGATCCTAAATAGTGAGGATACTATGTGTGGATTTTAGAACAGTTTTATTTGAGATGTCCTCTAACATGTCCAACACTCACAGAAATCTTTTTCCCAAAGATTAATAAACTCACTTAAAATATTCTGAACTAAGCTCTCTGCGGGACTTGCAGCTCTGGTGGTATTAAAACAGTTTATAGCAGATGCGTTTCAAATGTAAAAAAGTATAAAGGGATGGGCAAGTTTATTAAATTAGTTTGAGAAATTCTTAGTCAACCAGAATTAAACAACTACCTATTGCTGGAATTATTAAAATATTTAATGTCCTTCATCAAAATATACATGTAGCATATGAAGTGCCATATTTTATGAATTTGCCTTGGAAATATATTTTTATTTCAATGAGTATCACTTAGGATTAGTGTTCCACACAATACAAAATTTTGGGAAACATTTGTCTAGAATTGTTTACGCATGTAGAGAAATCAGGTTTTATATATTTTGATCACCACCATAGTTTTATAATATGCTTAGTGATTTGCTGGAATTTAATATGTACAAAAAAGAATGATGTTAAGAAAGAAAATATATTTTAATATAATTTAATTATTTCCTCCTTTCTCTTACATTGTTCTTTATATTCCCAACACTCCTCCTGCTTTTATTGCTCCCTCCCCTCCCTCCTACCCCTCCTTTATTCTATTTGCCCCTCCCTCCCTCCTTTCCCTCCTTTCCCTCCTCCCATCCTTCTTTTTTGTACAAACCTCTTTTTCCTGATTCTAGCTATTTAAGCAGGAGGAGGTAATGTGGAGGACAGAGTGGCAGGGGCTCTGGTGTTCTCTGGTGTCTCCCAGAGAATATCAATGCTCCCTCATGAGTACACAGCTTATCGGCTCAGGAAAGTGATTACAAAATTGGGTTTCGGTTTATTAATGATTTAACTTGCAAATTACCTCTTTGCCTCCCTGGGATTCAGCTGAGGCTATTAGAAGTAGAATTGGACAATCCCCTCCTGTTACTTTTCTTCTGACATTTCATTGTATGCATTTTTAATTTTTTAAAATTTTTATTTTACAAAAACCCTGAAAAAGACAATATCACTGAAATGTTTGGGTTTTTATTCAATGTTTTTACATTTTTATTTCATGTTCTTTGTTCAGATTCTTATAAATTCATTTCACAGACTTTAATAAATGCATTTGAAGGCCAGACATTGATGAGGATAACATTATGCCTGGCATTATGAAAGCAGACCTCCAGGTGTCTGACAACAGCATAGCAAAGAAGTCAAAGGTTGCTATATAAAAAGTATAAAAGGGTATGGAAATATAGAGAACAGGGCATCAAGGTGGAAGTGGCATTTAAATTGGGCCTTGAAGCTGATGGAGCCAATGTAAATAACTGGGAACAAGGCATACCACACCTCTCTCAGCAAGGAGACAGGACAAGCATGAGGAGTGACTGGGACAGCTGGGTCTAGTGACAGAGCAAAAGGAGTTTAGAATTCAGCTCTGACGTTCCCCTGCTCTGTGACCAAGTGCCTGTCCTGGGAATACAACAGTAAAAGTAATGGTGGTAACTAAATTACAAGAGCGTTATGGAAGATTATACAACATAATGGATTTTCAAATGCACGACTCAAGTTCCTAGTGCACGACTAAAATAAGGCTCTTGTTCTTGCTACAAAAGTAAAAATGTTGGTGTATTTGAGAGTTGTTGGGAATTCCGGATGTTTAGAAACAGGATGGAGCCAAAATTGGAGACCTTGGCTATTTATTGGTATAATTTTGAACACAGTAGTAATGCAGTTAAATGTGTGTTGTAATGGTAGTCATCGGGAATATTCAACAGGTTTAGAAGAGGAAAAAGTGTAGGGACAAAACTCAGTTTTGAAGTGTATTGTGGCAGGAAAAGAAAACTCCAAAAGTTTCTTATGCTCTGTAACTGTAACACTTGCAAAATTTCACACAGGACTGTAGAAGCTGACAAGTCGTAACCAAAGCAACGGCCAGTTACTCAAGGTCGTACACAGACTCCCATGATAAGCTCCTGTGCTCTGTAGCTTCTGCAAATTCCTCCTGCGTTTTCTCTTTGTCTCCCATATAAGGTAGCTGGACCTAACTTCTGCATTCAGCTTCTGTAACCTTGCTTCGTTCGCCACATAGGTAGGAAGCCCGGGACTATTTAAACCCCTGGAGAGTGATGATTGGTGCTCAGAGGATTTGGATGTTAACCACCCCCTCTGGGCCCCCAGGTAATAAAGTCTGTGCTTCATTATCTCCCCGCGTGTGGGTGGATTTTCCACAACAGTATAAGACTGGAACATGTAAGACAAAAGTAGAACAATGAGAAAAGTCAGTCAGTGTGATCCAGTGAATGGGTTTGTGGTTAAGAAAGCCTTCAGTATTAGGATGATGGAGACAGCAACATTTTTAACATTCATTGAAAATATTTCTTTGAGCCCTTGCTAAGTTCTAAACACTGCTCCAGGAGGTGGTTATGCAGAGACAAGCAGTTTGCATTCACACAGGAGACAAAGTATGTTAGTCACACAGTTAATACATAAATAAATAAACTGCAGATGTAGTCAGTATGATGAATATTTTAACAGAAACATTTTAAAAAGATAAATGGTAATCAAGATAAATAAAAAGGCTACTTTAGATAACCTGAACAAGTAGGAAGATACACATTTTATACTGTGCTTGTAATTGAGGACAAATTCTGTGAACATAAAAATTTATATAATTTTTGCTTCCATTTTACTAGTTTCATAAGTTTTTCACGCTCTCTACTAAAAGCCATCACACATGTCCTCAGAGATTTGTGATTAGACCACTGGAAACTTTGTAAAGTATGTGACATTCCAACTGCTATGCTGTACACCAGAAACTAATACAAAATAATATAGAATGTAAACTGTAATTGAAAAGTAAAATTTTAAAAAACAAAGGATTGAGAACTGAGAAGAGAAAATATGCCTACTCCAACCATGCTAAGATGTTGCTTTACTACCTCTAAATAGTTTTATGGACAAATAAACAGTTAATTGTTTGGTCTTAAATTTCAAGTTTCTAGATTTAAGATAGTCTGTCTTCTCCACTGATGCTCATGATGATGTCTTTTAAACATTCACAGAGAATGTAAAAGTGAAAGAATATAGGTCCTACATTATATAAACTATATGCATTTATTCAAACTTATTTTTCCCAGAAGACACCTGTTTTAAGTGTCTGATATTTTAACACTTGCAAATCAATGTTTCCTTTCTCTCCCCCTCCTCCCCTTTACTCTGCCTCTCTCTGTGGCTTGGTTGCTTACTTTTCTTGTTTTCATAATGAGTTTCAGATATCTCAGCAACCTGGTATTTTGAATAGGTCTTTTTTTTTAATTTGACTATATGAATACTATAAACCAATTCATAAATTTATATATTATTGTAATCTTGAAGAGAAGTGATATACATACATTTCATGCATGAAATGGATATAGCATATTTACTTTAGTCAAGTATTAGTAGGGAGAAAGGGCTTTAAAATACAATTTTCAAAATAATATGAAATGGATATCCTTGTATTGTGCTCCTGCATATGTACCACTATTCTTCTTTTTTTAAAATATTTTATTTTTATTTATTTTTTAGAGAGGGAAAGGAGGGAGAAAGAGAGAGAGAAACATCAAGGTGCAGTTGCTGGGGGTGATGGCCTGCAACCCAGGCATGTACCCTGACTGGGAATCGAACCTGCGATGCTTTGGTTCGCAGCCCACGCTCAATCCACTGAGCTACGCCAGCCAGGGCTATGTGCCACTATTCTTGAAGAAAGAGTAGAACTAATGGGTTACAAGGTGCATGCATTTTTAATTTTCATAGGGCTGCTAAATGGACTTTCCTTGTCATTTTTCCTTTTTATATATCCATCAGCATGTGATCAAATACCCATATCGTCACATTCTAGTTAACATTTAGTATTTTTTTAATCTGAGGCATTATCGTGGATGTGTAGTGACATATAATAGTTTTCATATGTTTTTTCCTGATCACTAGTAAAATTGACCACCTTTCCATATGCTTAGGGAACATTTAGATAAGCTTAGCCCATTTAAGTTACGGAATTGTCTAATTGAGTTTTGTCTGTGATTTATAGTTTTAAGACAAAGTCTTTTGTTGCATGCAAGTAGATCCAAAGTCCTCTCCTACTCCCATGATTTCATTATGTGTTTACAGTCCCTTTTTCTCTCAAAGGCTCGAACTAATTCATGTGTTAATTTGCATTTCCTTAGTTACGGCTTAGGAGAAACAGTTTTACTTGGCTATGTTATTTTCTTTCCAGTAAAATGTCATAATATTAGTATAATCTTCTTGGGTCATTTCTCTTGTACATATTTATTTTCAGTAAACTAAGAATTGTGCATGGATATTAGGGTTTTTTATTTATTTTTAGTTGCAAGGGTTTTCCAGTCTACTCTTGTCATTGAACTTAGTTTAATTTTCATACAGTAAAGGTATACATTTTTATTTTTCCAGCTCTAATGAAATATAATTGACTTATAAATTAAGGTATACAATGTGTTGATTTGATACGCAGGTGTATGGCAAAATGATTACCACAGTAAGGTTAGTTAAAACCTCCACACTCCACATAATTACCTTTTATTGTGGTAAAAATATTTAAGATGTATTATCATATGTTCGAGTACATTATATATATATATATATATATAAAATATTGTTAACTACAGTCACCATGCTGTACATTACATTCCTCAAAGTTATTAATCTTATAACTATACTCATCTTCCTTATAAAAGAGCAAGTTTGTATAGGTACCAACCTCCAGGACTTGACAACCACCATTCTACTCTATGTATGAGTTCAATTTCTGTATATTCCACGTACAAGTGAGATCATATTTAACTGTCTGACTTCGTTTATTTAATATAATTCCCTCAAGGTTCATCTGTGTTGTCACAAATTTATCTGTGTTGGCACAATTGGCAGGATTTCCTCCTTGATAGATAGATAGATAGATAGATAGATAGATAGATAGATACAGAAAGGTAGATATCATTTCATTATATATAAGGTATATATATATGTATGTATGTGTATATGTACATATATATGTGTACATATATATATATATATATAATTTCCATAATTAATAGACAGAATCACATTTTAATTTTCTTTGTCCAGTCATCCATTAATAGACATTTAGGATGTTTCTATGTCTTGACTATTGTGAATATGCTGTGATGATTATGAGGGTGAAGATAACCCTCAGATTAGTGAGTTTATTTTCATCAAATATATACAACAAAGAGGGATTACTGGATAATAGGGTAGTTCTTTTGAAGAATCTCCATGATATTTCCCATAGTAGCTACAAAAGTTTACATTCCTAACTAACAGTGCACAAGGGTTCCCTGTTCTCCACATCTTCACCAACATTTGTTATCTGTTGTCTTTTTTAATAATTGATATTTGAATTAACTCAGATGTGAGGTAATATCTCATTTTGGTTTTGATTTAGATTTTCCTGAAGATCAATGAGTATCTTCTCATTTACTTGTTGATCACGTGTATGTCTTCTCTGGGAAAGTAGCTACTCAGGTTGTCTGCTCATTTTTAATTGGATTGTTTTCAAATATTGAGTTATATAAGTTTTAAAAAATATTTTGAATATTATTCCCCTATCCATTATATAATTTGCAAATGTTTTCTCCCATTCCATAGGTTGCTTTTTTATTTTGTTAAATGAGAGGCAAATTTTTCTTACCTACCACAAAACTTGGGATAAGTTTGCTCTTCTTTTTCTAGTTCCTTTAGTTTCAAAGTTAGGTTGTTTATTTGAAACATGTTTTTGTGGTTTCTTTTCTGAATGCAGGCATGTATCCCTATTAATTTCCTCTTAGAACTGCTTTTACTGCATTCCATAAATTTACTGCATCCTTATAAATCATAAGGAAAAAGCAGGTAGATCAAACTTGGTGAAATTCCAAAATCCTTATCTTCAAGTAAATCAGTTAACTTTTAATTAAAAGCTTAGCTCTCAATTGAAATCTTCCTGAAAATAATGAGGCATTTAAAAAATTACATCATTAGGTTACCCAAATTTACATGTAGTCAATAGTTATATATATGAGTGGATAGATGGTGAATTTTATGTACATGAACTAAACTTTCCAGGACAATAACATGGACTGGATAAACCTGGACTGGAAGAGTGAGATTCCTCTAAAATCGAGTAGAAAAAATATCTCAAGTTGAATAATGTGGATTAATTCATCTGCATGGAAAATAATTTATATGTAAGATCTAAGGAATCTTTTCTCTAATGTTCCAAATCTAAATAAGGCAAGCCCTGATTTCAAGTGGACATATATTAATGGCAGCAGTCATTCAAGTAGAGATAAAGTATTACTTTTTAAGCCACTGATTCTCAAAACCTATAAAAAATAAACAACAAAATTTTAGTGCACTGCTCATACTCCTTTTTATTACAGTGTTTTACCTCGGGTAACTCCAGAGTGTCTGGGTGCAGAGGTGAAGGTCATGGGACAGGAAATCTACCTATTCTTGCATCTTCTATTTTCTAACTGGAAGTCCTTGAAATTCAACTTCATCATCTGTAACATGGACTCTATGTCTTCTGATATTTCTCCTAGCTCAGGCATTCTGTGCTTTACAGGCATTCTTGTTGTAATGTGTTTGAATGATAACCCACAAACAATATTTGTGGTAGAAAAGGAAAGCATGCTGCTGAACTGAGTGAAAATTAATTTTCTTTGATTTCGAGCAAAATGTCACTTAGCAGGCAAAGTGTTAAAAAAAAATTAAGCCCGCAATCCACATTATATCAATGGGTTTTTCAGGGAATGAGAGCACAGCAGGGCCTTTGTGTCTAGAAGTTCATCACATTCCTCCATAGATACTGATCCACCTGCAAAAGTATGCTTCTGACTGGTTCCATGTGGGGCTTACCTTTAGAACTGACTTTGGGCTTTTTAATGATTATTTTATTACATATATTTTTGTTACCATTCTTGTTTTCCCACAAGCATGTAGAAAATTGTACTTATTTATATACTTTTATTTGAGCCACATTAAAAAAGAGTCTATTATCTATGGCCATAGAATCAACAAAAAGCCACATTAGCAATGCAAGCCTGCCAACAGGAGAGGAAGTGCAAGAGACAGAGCTTAAATTTTGCCTTGTAAAAACCTTCTTGGAGCCTATAGCCATTCTTTGCTGTTCCAAAGAGAAGTTTTCTCCACCTTTGCTTTTATTAGGGAAGGTTTACTTCTTTACACTAGTATGGTAAATAGATGTGGGTCTCTGGTATAATAAAAGTGAAAAATATATACAAATACACATAAATATATACATAAAATATACATGAATTATATGTGAAAATATACTTTTTAGGCATCTCATACTTTAAATTATTTTATCATGTTGTAAAGTACTTAACTGTAAATAAGTATTTTCTTTCTCTTAAAATTATGGAATGTTTGCTTTGGGTAATATGATGGTCAGTTTTATGTATCAACTTGACTGGACCATAATATGATCAGATATGTGGTTAAACATTATTTCTGAATGTCTATGATTGTGTTTCCAAAAGTAGACTGGAGATTTTCCTCTCTAATGTGGGTAGGCATGATCAGTCTGTTGAGGGCCCTGCTGAAAACAAAACAATGGAGGGAGAGAGATATTCTCTCTCTCTTTTCTCTCTCCTCTCTCGTCTCTCGTCTCTCCTCTCTCCTCTCTCCTCTTTCTCTCTGTCTCTCTCTCTCTCTCTCTCTCTCTCGTTGCCTGAGTACTTGAGCTGCACATCAGTCTTTCATTGCCCTTGGATTGGGACTTGCATTATTGTATCTTGTTTATCAAGATAAACAAGACTTACTTCAATGCTTCTTGTTTATCAAGATAAACAAGACTTACTTCATAAACAATGGCTACTTCAGACTTACACTGGAACTTCACCATCAGTTCTCTGGGACCTAAGGCATTTGAACTCAGACTAGAACTACATTATCTTTCCTGGGTCTCTGACTTGTAGACAGCAAATTGTGGGACTTTTTGGCCTGTGTACTCATGTGGCCTGTTTCAACATAACAAATATTGCTATATAATTTATTCATACATATGTATATATGTAAATATAATATTTTATTTGTCTAGAGAACTCTGACTAATGCAGTATATAAATTCTAAAGTTCCTACAACACCAACATGTTAAATTAGCATGGATGACCCATTCTCACAGGTTAATATTTTTCTGAAATGCAGGCTCAGAGATTCTTGGATCTCATCTTTTAATGGATGAGGGCTGCATAGAAATATTCACTCTGAAAAAAAGTAGGTTTAATATATGCAATATCCTGAAACAATGCAAATGTAGTGTAGACATCTCCTTGAGCACAAGCAGGATTTAATTGCTTCAGTGGAATAGTTCATTACATCAGTAGATAATGATCAAAATGGAGACTTTCTTTTGTTTCAATAAAATATAATTATCCAGTTCTGGCTAGTGTAGCTCAGTGGATTGAGCACAAGCCTGTGAACCAAAGGGTCACTGGTTCGATTCCTAGTCTAGGGCACATGCCTGGGTTGTGGGTCAGATCCCCAGTGGGGGCCACATGAGAGGCAACCAAACATTAATGTTTCTCTTCCTCTCTTTCTTTCTCCCTTCCTCTCTCTCTGAAAAAATAAATAAAATCCTTAAAAATATATCATTATCCAGGTAATATTTTTGTGCACTAATACTATCAATAAATACTTTAGGATATTAGTTATATTGTACAAGTTAACCTAAAATATACATGTAAATATATATATAGCTTTAGCATGTGAGAGGATATAATGTAGCTATGATTAATAGACAATAGAGCTCTTTTCATCCCAAAAGTATCAGAGTCATGTTCTCTACTTGGGAATCATCTCATTAATTTACACAGCAAATTTTCAGAATGGAAAAGAACACTTTAATAAAATTGTGTAAAATATTATACATCCATATTTAGGGAAAATAAGCCCAGAGAAAATAAACTATTTATTAAAGATCCCATTGAAATTTAATAGTAATAATCAATATGCATTGAATGTGTTCTGTGTGTCAGTCATTCATTTAGGCTATTCATGAAGAGTATTTCACTCTTTACTGAAGACAACCTTCAGGCTAGGTACTATTATGTCCTTTATAAAGGTGAGGAAACTGAGGCACAGAATGTTTTCATAAGTTACGACAGTCAGGTTGTACTACAGGCAAGGCTTTAGCTCAGAGTTGTTAAAGTCTACCAAATGTTCTGTCACTCTGACAATAAGATACATTATTATTTCTTACTTACTTTACATAATGATCTATTATATTATATTTAATTATTTAACTTATTTAACTTATTATTTTCTTATCTTTTCATCTATATTATTTCTCCTAATTTCTACATGTCTTCCACCAACTTCAAAGGCCTAATATATTTATATTTTAACATTGTACTGGCTTATAAAAGTAACAATTCGCTAAGAGATGTAACAACCTTGATTTCAAAGTAACGGAAGTTTTTCAAAATCTAAGAATTATGATCAGAGAAGGAATAGACCAGGGATAGAAATTAAATATTAGCTAAGCAATGAACATCTAGACCTGAATGAAGGAGATAATGACTCATTTTTTAATGTTCTTAAAATTCAATATGTACCTCACAAATATTTTAAATATTACTATATTTTAATGTGCATGAAATTGTAATTATAAATTAAGATGAGCAGAGAGCAAGGGAAAAGTTATGTAAACTTCACCTTTACTATTTATAAAATGACCATTCATCTTCCTAGAAACACAGTAAGTATTTTATAGGACCTATGTCCACAGCTCAGGTCACACTATGGCAATTGCTGGGTCTACGATTAAGTAGGAATTTGGTTAAAGAATAAACTGTTCATGCTACATATCATTTTAGCCCTTAAGTGAAATGATGGATACACGGGTACACATTTTAGTATTAACATTCATAATGTAGATTTTGTCACTTATATACTATTGCATATATCGCATACTATATTTAGAAAAAGTATATTTATAAAAATTAATAATTCATTAAAGCCTGAGGCTATTCTATCATTTTATAAGTCACAGTGGGAAAACAAACATTGCCAAGTTGAATAGATGATTTAGATGGAAAACCTGAGCATTTCTTTCTAAGATATAAGAGTCAGAATAATATGAAGATGATTTCTCTTTCCCTGACTTCCACTCATGAAATGAGGACAGTCCAACCCACGATGACCAGCTGTGTCCTCACATCAGCTATATGTGACAAGAATGACGAGGAACACTGAGATTCTCAGTGCTTGTTTTGGAATGGCCTTCTATGGAAAGAAGCTACAGGATTTTCCCCTGGCTACGAGGAAGCTGTTCTGTTCTCACTCTGTTGTCCTGGTCACACCTCATTAAACTCAAATCTCCAAATGATATGAAACTGCTCATAGACCTGATATAAAGGAGTTAAGCAAGCTATGAGGTGCTTTGTGTAAAGACTTTGCTCATAATAATACTTCATGTTAAATAGTGACTTGAGTAAATAGTGATTCATGGAGAAGTTTAAAATAAAGCAGTTTAGGTATAGTGAAGTTTGAGAGAGTATACATACAGATATGGCGGAAAAACTAAAAGTAAAGAGACAAGCTTATATAAAGACAGATAGAAACTAAGACAGGATGGGCCATGAGCGGGCCATCACGGAGAAAGAGAGACGTGAGAGCCTACTTTTGAATGGACATTAGGAAACTGATTTGAGAGCTGCTAATGCATCTAGGCAAGTGGTGAGTTGATTTTTTGCCACGAATCTTTAATATGTACCTGTTGAGGCAATCTTTCCATGTTAACTTACAATAAATTCCCATCATTTGAGGTAACCTGAATGTACTTCTGATTCTGCTAACCTAAAAGTAGTGAAAAAAACACCACAATTCATAGGGCAAATGACTTTTGTGTTTGGTAGAAACTATAGAAACATATTCTTTTTTGTCATTTTCATACTGAAAACTTAAATTCACTCTACAACTTCTTATAAGAATGTTAATGCAGCCTTTGCTCATCCTACAATGTTAAACTCATTAGCTATTAAGGTAGGAATTGCAGCCAAATTCAAAATAAAAGAAATATTCCCTGTATTAAATTTATGTTTCATACACATTCTACTCATTGATATATTATCTGAGACGAATGAAAACAGCATCCATTTGTCTTCCAAATGTAGGGTTTCCAAATGTTATCAAACCTGTATGAGTCTTCTGTTTTGTTTTGTTTTCTTTTTTTCAGAGTTTTCAGTTTCCTGGTAAAATGCCTCTGAGAACACTTAACTTTGAATCATGATTATGATTGTATTAATCTTGCAAGTATAGCTCTCTTGATATGTGTAATTTCTTTCATTTATAGTGTATTTTTAGAAGTTATTATTTTTTAATTTTGTTTTTTTTATTTTTTAAGACTTTATTTATTTATTTTTAGAGAGGGGAAGGGAGGGAGAAAGAGAGGGAGAGAGATCAATGTGTGGTTGCTTCTCACATGGCCCCCACTGGGGACCTGGCCCGCAACCCAGGCATGTGCCCTGACTGGAAATTGAACCTGTGACCCTTTGGTTCGCAGCCTGCGCTCAATCCACTGAGATACACTAGCCAGGCCATTTATAGTGTATTTTATTGATTATGCTATTATGGTTGTCCCCATGTTTTTCCTTTTGCCCCCTCCACCAAGTACCCACTTTCCTTCCAGCAACCTGCCACCCCCAGTTCATGTCCATGGTTCCTATGTGTAAGTTCTTTGACTTCTCCCTTTCCTATACTGGTCTTAACATCCACCTGTCTATTTTGTTTCTACCCATTATGCTTCTTTTAAAAAATATGTTACTTATTTATTTTTAGACAGAGGGGAAGGGAAGGAAAAAGAGAGGGAGTGAAACATCAATGTGTCAGTTGCTTCTCACATTCACCCCCTACTGGGAAACTGGCATGCAACCAGCCATGTGCCCTGACTGGAAATCCAATCCTTGTGTTCACAGGCCAGCACTCAATCCACTAAGCCACACTAGCCAGAACCAATTATGCTTTTTGATCCCTCCATCATGTCCTACTTCCTCCCCATTCCCTTTCCCAGCTGATAACCCTCCCAATGATCTCCATACCTATGATTCTGTTCCTGTTCTGCTTGTTTGCTTAGTTTGTTTTTGTTTTTATTTTTTGATCCAGTTGTTAATAGTTGAGTTTGTTGTCATTTTAATGTTCATAGTTTTAATCTTCTTTTTTCTTAAATAAGTTCCTTTAACAGTTTGTGTAATAATGGCTTAGTGACTTCCTTTAGCTCTACCTTGCCTGGGAAGCACTTTATCTGCCCTTCTATTGTAAATGATAGCTTTGCCAGATAGTGTAATATTGGTTGTAGGTCCTTGCTTTTCATTATTTTGAATACCTCTTGTCAGCGCCTTCTTACCTGCAAAGTTTCCTTTGACAGTCTTATGGTAACTCCTTTGTAGGTAACTCTGCTTTTCTCTCGCTGCTAGTAAGATTCTCTCTTTATCTTTAACATTTGACATTTTGATTATGATGTGTTTTAGTGTGGTGATCTTTGGGTCCAACTTGATCGGAATTCTCTGTGCCTCCTGGATTTGCATGTCTATTTCCTTCACAAAATTAGGGAAGTTTTCTTTCATTATTTTTTTCAAAAAGATTTCCAATTTCTTGCTCTCTCTCTTCCCCTTCTGGCACCCCTATGATATGAATGTTGTATTTCTTGAAGGTGTCCCAGAGACCGCTTACACTATCCACACTTTTTTAGATTCTTTTTTCTTGTTCTTTTTCAGATCGGTTGTTTTTTGCTTCCTTATGTTCCAAATCATTTATTTGATTCTCAGCTTCATGCAGTCTACTGTTGTTTCCCTGTAAATTTTTCTTTATTTCAATTACTGTATCCTTTGTTTCTGACTGGATCTTTTTTATGCTGTTCAGGTCCTCACTAAGTTCCTTAAGTATCATAACCGGTGTTTTGAACTCTGCATCTGATAGATTGCTTATCTCCATTCTGGTTAGTTCTTTTTCTGGAGTTTTGATCTGTTCCTTTATTTGGGCCATGTTTCCTTGTCATTTTGGCAGCCTCCTTGTGTTTGTTTCTATGTATTAGGTAGAGTTACTTTGACTCCGTGTCTTCATAGTGTGACCTAATGCAGGAGATGCCCTGTAGGGTCCAGTGGTACAGCCTCCTGTATCACCCAAGCTGGGTACTTGAAGTGCACCCTTTGTGCTGAGTACACCTTCCTCTTTTAGTTGAGTCTTGGTTGCTGTTGTCAGATCAATGCCAGGGATTTACCCAGGCCAGTCAGCTGCAAGGATTGGCTGTGTGACCAATAACCATTATCAGCCGCCTGCTGAGGAGGACCACCTGTACAGGGGCAGGATGGCAGTGATCCGAAGTGGTCTTTAGCTGTGCACTGGATGCGCTGGCCCTGAGGGTTCCCAGGTGCTGTAGGCCATGGTTAGCCCCCACCCATGTTTTGTCTGGGTCTGCCTTTCCTCAGCTATAAAGCAGTCTGAGATGGCTGCTACATGTGCTGGGCTTAGACATTCCCAGGTGAAACCAAGCTGTGAATCTAGGCTGGATCCTGCTAATTCCCAGCCTGGAGCTCACTGAAACCTGCTGTTTCTTGTTTGAGAAGATTTAGGAAGTTGCGAGGCATCCACCAAGACCAGCCACTCATATGGAAAACCAGCTTCAGTGTGCCTGTAATTTGGGTGGAGCAGAGTCTCTGGCAATCTCCAAGGTGTTTTAAACAGTGTTAACCAGGTTGATGTAATCTCAAGTATGGTGCCAGCCTGCCAACTCCATGGCTGTGCAGTGGGAGGGCTCAGCAAGGGGTCAATAGCCTCTGCTCACCCCAATGGCAAATACTTCAGTTCCTCCCTCAGTGCCATTGGTGCCCTTCAAGCTGCTACCCTGGCTCTAGAGCTCAGAGGGGATGAGTCTAAGTAGGTGAGTCCACATGCGGGTTCTTTAAGAGGAACTGCTTGGGGCTCCTGAAGTTTCTTCTACCAACTCAATCCTGCTGGTTTTTGTAGCCAGGAGTTGTGAAGATTTATCTTCCTCCACTGGATCCTGGGCTGGTGTGGGGCTGGGACTCCTCAGTCCCCAGATATCCCTCCCAAATTTTTATCCACCACACATGGGTGAGAGACCAGCCCACTTCATGTCTGTGCACTTCCTATCAGTCTGGATGGATGTGGTTTCTTTAATTGCGTTGTTGTCAGATTTCCAGTGAATTCGATTTCTGATGGTTCTGAGTGATGGTGGTTCTATATTTCAGCTATAATTTTGATGAGGTTGTGTGAAGAGGTGAGCTGTGTGTGCTATGTCGCCATCTTTAATACGCGTAATTTCAAACTGAGCACACAACATTTCAAATGTCTGAAAATTTAGTACCAAAATAAGATTACCACTCTAAGACACTTTAATCTGATTAAGATCATATAAAGATGATGTTTTGCAGCTTCAACATACACTTGGGTAACTTTACACTTGAAAATGACCCTTGATAAATTTCATATTGTTAGATTTGGTTTATTTTTCTACCTATTTCATTATGGATGCTAATACTTATTTGTTGCTTAATCACATATAGCTTTGTTTTGTATTTTGTTTTTATATTCTAAGTCCTAATGTATTTTATAGCTGTTACTAGGTTATATATTTTTCAAAATTAAGAGTAAGGCCTTATATTTATTTTACTTCTTTATGGCTCCTAATACAGTATTATGCAGGTGACATATCTTAAAGATATATAGTGTGGTGATGGCCTGAGGTGGGGAGCAGAGACTAGGTGGAGGTGGGTATAGGGGGTAAAAGTGGGGACTATTGTAATAGCATAAGCAATGAAAAATTAAAAATAAAATATATGTGTACTTATCAACTAATCAGTAAATTTAAATGTACACCTTGGTTTTCTAAATTTTAAAATAGCTTGAAATTTTAGGTAAAATGCAGGTGAAGTTTTATCAACTGTTTATCATTTTACCAAGGAAAAATTCAACTATAGTTTATTTAGTTATGAGTTTGAATATTAAAAATATGTTTTCAGATTGATGGAAATGCATATCCAATGGAAGATTGTCATTTTTTATTATACCTCTATTTAATATTGAATCTCATCATAAATCAATTTCATGATTAAGTACAATGATAGGTTTCTGACAGAACTACTTCTAAAATGCCACAAGATGCCTGTTCATGTTTGCCTCTTGCATCATTGCTGCTGCCATCTAATCAGGGTTAGGATGTCAGTAAATGCCAAAAGTCATTTGTTATACTTCCAAGACCTCATGGACACCTCATTAATATTGTGGTTAGTTAGTATTTGCCTGATCATTAAGATTATATCATTTGACATTCAAGTGAATAATAAATCCATGGTAATAGAGAGAATGCAGATTTAACCTAGCATACATTTGCCTTATTCAAATAAAACTAAAGTACTATTTTAATATTTTTAATATTTACAGGCATTACTATTATATTGTATGGCAAACATTACTATTGAAGTATTAAATAATGGCTTACATAATAACTTGCACTGAAATATAAACTATATTAAACAATATTAAAGCCTTGGTCAATCTAAAATCTAACATTCTTTGTAAGTTTACTTTTGTCCCTTGGAGACAGTCCCGAGCACTCCTCACAGAAATAAGTTGTTAAAGGGTAGGATAAAAGGATTGGTAGATGCAATATTATTTTGTGTCATGGGACATGGTTTACAGAGGAACATATAACATAGTATGCCATTCTATTTAGCACAAGAAATGGCCAAAATCTTAAAATTTTCCTAGCTGTGATATTTTTAAAGGAAAAATACAAGTTATATTTTATATTTATTATATACTATAATAAATACTTTTAAAACACAGCATTTGTGGTGTAGTCATTATAGAAAACAGTATGAGGGTGATTCACCAATCTCACTCCTGAATATATATTGAAAGTAGGTGAAATCAGTATCTTAAAGAGATGTCCATGCTCCCATGTTTATGACAGCATTATTTACAGTAGCTGAGATACAGAAACAATCTAAATGCCCTTCAACAGATTAATGGATAAAGAATATGTAGAATAAATGCAATTGAATATTATTCAGCCATAGGGAATAAATTCCTGCCTTGGCTGGTGTGGCTCAGTGGATTGAGTGCCGACCTGCAAACTGAAGGATCACAGGTTTCATTCCTAGTCAAGGCACATGCCTGGGTTGCAGGCCAGGTCCCCATTTGGTCATGAGAGGAAACCACGCATTGATGTTTCTCTCCCTTTCTTTCTCTCTCCCTTCCCCTCTGTCTAAAAATAAACAAATAAATTCTTAAAAAATAAAATTTTAAAAATATTTATTAAAAAAGAGGAAGAAAATCCTGACATTTGTAACAACATACACAGATATTGAAGGAAGCCAGAGAGAGAAAGTCAAATATGGTATAGTCTCCCTTATATGTGCAATCTCAAAACAAAACAGCCTAATTCATAGAAATAGAGAATAGAATGGTAGCTAAAAACTAGGGGAAGGAGGAAATGTTGGCAAAACAGTACACAGTCATTTATAAGATGAATGAATGTAATACATGGTGATGATAATTATAATATGTATGGTTGAAATATGCTGAGAGTAGATTTTAAGTGTCATCACTACAAAAAAAGTTAACTCTGTGAGGCAATGGATGTGGTAGTTATATTAACCTAGGAAATTATTCCAATGATCAAATCATGACATTGTACGCTTTAAATACATATGACTATTTGTCAAAAAACAAATTTTTAAACAAAATAATTTTAAATTGAACAAATAAAATAAAATATGATGTTAAGGAAAACTTTTTGAGCTTAATATAACACAAAGTATGTGAGATACAATTTGGATCAAATACATGTAATTCCAGCTACTTAGGTCACATTATACCTTCAGGATTAGTTTTGTTGCATAAACGTGTGTGTGTGCGTGTGTATGAATGCCATGAGATCTACTCTTTTAACAGATTTTTAAGTGTATAGTATAGCACAGTGTTGTTAGTAATAAGCACACTATTATGCAATATATCTCTAGAACTTTTTCATGTTCCATGACTCACACTTAATACTAATTAAACCTTATATCTCCATTTCCCTCTCCCCACAGCCCCAGCAATCACCATCCTACTTTTCTCCTTTGATGAGTGTAACTAGTACAGAAACTACATATAAGTGGAATCATGCAGTTTTTCTTTTCCTGTGGTTAATTTATTCCACTTCATATAATGTCTTCGAGGTTCATTCATATTGTAGCATATTATAGGATTTTCTTATTTTTTTGTGGCAAAACAATATTCCACTATATGTATAAATCACAGTTTTTATACATTCATCTGTAAATGGACATTTAGGTTATTTTTAACTCATGGCTATTGTGAATAATGCTGCAATGAACAGAAAAGTGAAAATATCTGTTCAAGATATTGATTTTAACTATTTTAAATAAACATCCAAAATGAGGTTGCTAGACACTAAGGATTTTTCTCTACATGTTAAGATGGGGTTATAAAAATGATTTTAAGGAATATATCTTCTCACGTAATTTTTAAAAATGTATATATTATAGCAGAAGCATCAAAAATCTAAAAGCCAAAAAACCCCGCAAAATTTAAAAAGTAAAATATTAACATGTATAGGAGAAAGCACCATTTGTGCAGAGAAAAATTTAATTACAAGATAATTTTCTGAAAACTGTATCAAGTAGCAATGATCAAACATCGACCAGAGCATAAAGCTGTACGTGCATGTACTGCCACTGCCTCTTGCATGCAAGAGCAGTTGTTGAGTACTACAGGCAAGATCATTGGCATTTGAGTGTTCTCCATGGAGCAAGGAGAAAGAACAGAAAATCTTCCTTAGAGCAGAAGGATACTGAAACTTATTGAAGTGCCCTGGGATCAGAGAATGTCTTCTCAAAATAAGGCTGCCCAAAATAAAGAGATCTGTTAAACATTCTTTATTTTACTAAACAAAACAAATAGATGTAAACTAAACATCGTAATACATGTCCTTGAGAGTAAAATCCAACCAAGCTAAAAATTGAATCCAGAAACATAAATTATATATTTATTTAAAAAATATTTCATTGTTTATGCTATTACAGTTGTCCCAGGTTTCCCTTTCTGCCCCCTATACCCAGCCCTCCACACACCCACAGGCAATCCCTGCACCACTGTCCATTTGGATGAATCATTCATAAATGTTTTTAGACTAATCCCTTCACCTTCCAGTTTTCCTGATTCTATTTTAATAATTTTTATTGTATTTTTTCCATTAGCACTTAACTCCCTTCCATCCCCCTTACTTCTGCTATAATCACACTGTTGTCCATGTCATGAGTCCTTTGTCCTTTTTGCTTGATCCTTCCACCAACTAACCTCCCCTTCTAGTAGCTGTTATCTGTTCTCCCACTATGAATGTGTCTCCATTTTGCTTGTTAGTTCAGTTTGTTCATTAGATTCCCCATATGAGTGAAAACATATGGCATTTGTCTTTCTCTGACTGGCTTATTTAATTTAGCATAATGTTCTCCAGATCCACCCATGCTGTCACTAAGGGTAAACTTTTCTTTTTTTCTCTATCAAGTAGTCTACTGATAGACACTTGGGCTGCTTCCATATCTTGCTGATTATAAATAACACTGCAATGAACATAGGGGTGTTTATGTTCTTTCCAGTTAGTGTTTTGGATTTCTTCAGATATATTCCAAGAAATGGGATTGCTGGGCCAAAAGGCAGATCCATTTTTAATTTTTTGAGATATCTCCATACTGCCTTCCACAGTGGCTGCACCAGTCTGCATTCCCACCAATAGTGCCAAAGGGTTCCCCCTTCACATCCTCACCAGAACTTGTCGTTTTATTGATGATAGCCATTCTAACAAGTGTGAGAGGGTATCTCATTGTGGTTTGAATTTACATTTCTCTGGTAATTAGTGACAAAGAGATCTTTTCATATGTCTATTGGGCATCACTATGTCCTCTTTGAAGAAGTGTCTATTCAGACCCTTAACCCATTTTTAATTGGATTATTTGTTTTTTTGGTGTTGAGTGTTGTAAGTTCATTATAAATTTTGTATAGGAACCTTTTATCAGATGTACTGGCTAATATGTTCTCTCATTCTATGGTTTGTCTTTTTATTTTGTTGATGGTTTCCTTTGCTGTGGAAAAGCTTTAGTTTGATGTAGTCCCATTTGTTTATTTTTTTTCCTTTGCCTGGGGAGATATATCAGGTAAAATATTGCTACAAGCAATGCCTGAGATTTTACTGCTTATGTTTTCTTCTAGGATTTTTATGGTTTGGGGTCTAATATCATTAGATCCCTTTTGAGTTTATTCTTGTGTGTGTGTAAGCAGGTGGTCTAGTTTCATTTTGCCACATGTATCTGTCCAATTTTCCCGACACCATTTATTGAATAAACTATCTCTAGTCCAGTGTATGTGCTTGCTTCCTTTGTGGAATATTAATGAACTAATAGAAAATAACATTAGGAAAATAATCCCATTCACAGTTGCTTCAAAAAGAATAAAATAGTTAGGAATAAATCTAACCAAGGGTATAAAAGACCTATAATCAGAAAATTATAAGACATCAAAGAAAAAAATTGAAGAAGCTATAAATAAGTGGAAGCCCATAGCGCGTTCACAGATAGGAAGAACTGACATTGTTAAAATGCCCATGCTACCCAAAGCAATCTATAGCCTTTCAAATGTAACACAGCAAGTCTGACTGGACAGGTAAATCTGCAAAACGGCAAAACTGGAAGAAAAAAAAAGTGTTTGCTTTCCAGGTGAACCATAGTAGAAAGATATCCAAGTGTTTGCTAACTACCAATCCACCATATCCTTCACATTTTCTCACAAAATCCTTAGACTAGATGAGGGAGTATTGAACAAATCAAAATTAGCTATTAGCATTATGATGTAATAGTATGCAAAATGTCAAAAAGACTGAAGTGAGAGAATTATGTGAGCATAGAAATATTTATACCCAGAAAAAATGTTGCTAGTTACATTGGTGACAACAGATCTTAATTTGAAAACAAAAAGATACATGTATATGTTGTAGAAGTGTTTTAGGCATTTAAAAACTAAAATATCAACATTAATATTTATGGTGAGTGAGTAGTCAGACAGATATCTTTACTTATTAGGTCAACTATTTCAAAAATACAAAACCAACACAATAGTTTAAATAAATATATAGATTTTATAAAGCTATCTTGAAAAATTTTGTGCACTGTACAATATGAGGCTATAGAATAAGAACCAGTTTGACTCATTTTTTTAACTTCTTGATGAGAAAAAATTTTGAATTATTTTTAAAATTATGAAGGATGTAAAATAAAAATGGGAATGGAGAAACTAAAACCACACTGAATTAATTAGATCACTTGACATCCCAGAAGAATGCTTTTAAAGTTCTTTCCCAAGATAATTTTGGCTTCTGCAAGGTTTAGAATTACAAATTTGGTAGTGGTGATTTTTGACAATTGCTAAATTTAGAGCCATGTTTATATAGATCAATTTTATTCAAAAAAGAAACTCTTATTATAATTCTGTCAATCTCTGTAACTCAGATTGCATATATAATTTATGCAATTTAGTATCTTGATGGTAGTTTTTGCAAGAGCTTAGAGAGAAGAAGCTATGTTAATCAAGGAAAGACATAAGATAACCTTTTTCCATTCAAAACAATTTTTACTCTTTTTCCTTATATTTAATTTTAAAGGCTATGGTATTGCCAGTCCATAAATACATTGAATTTATAAAATATGTACATTTGTTAATGGAATCAATATTTTGTTCCCCTCAGTGTGACATTCTTATTTTGACACATTTAAAATGCAACACTATTTATATTGGAGACATTTTATCTATTTTAAATTTTAATGACTAACTTATCAGGCAATGCCATCCAGATATTTTAGGAAAATCTCTTAAAAGATTTTTACTTTTATTTTTGTTTCTGAGAAGTTGACTTTTATTTGCATTAATTTAGAGTATGTCTAAATTTATATTGTGGTACATATATGCTATGTACCGAAGGAAACCATAAGAAAAGATGAAAATACTGCCATTTGTGACAACATGGATGGACCTTGAGAATATTATGCTCAGCATAATAGTCAGTCAGGAAAAGCTATGGACCATATGATTTCACTTGTATGTGGGACATAAAAGTGAAACTCACAGACACAGACAGCAGTATGGTAGTTACCAGAGGAAGGGGGTTGAGGGGTCGTAAAGGGTAAGAGGGGAGCAATGTATGGTGATGGAGGATGATTCAGCTTCAGGTGGTGAGTACCCAGTGCAGTGGACAGATTTTGTGTTTGTAGATATACACTTGAAACCTCTATGATCCCATGGACCAGTGTAAGCCCAACAAATTTAATAAAAAGAACAAATAGAAATAAATAAATAAGTTTAAGTATGCCAGAAAAAAATGTGATATATAGAACTGATATTAATAATAGTCATGATGATATCTCTCTTCATAGTTGTATTAAATGTATTTCCTTCTTTGTTCTTTGTTTTGTTTTTGTTTACTCAGAGTTTATGTCCTCCTTAACATTTTATTGTTGTGATCATAGTTAAATGTCATGCGTATCAAATAATGAAAAATTAAAAGTGGAGAAAAAAGCATCCCCAAAGTACTGGAGCTCAAATTGCTGAAGCTCTTGAATTTGGGTGGGGGTTTTTTCCCACCCTCTGGCCCATAGCTATCTTCCCAATGTGTCTTGAGGTATTGCAACTTTCTACTCAGTAGACACAATCAGCATTATTCTCCCTTTGGGGAGAAAGGCAAAGTCACTGCTACCTGTACATGGCTGGAAAGGGGATATGCTCTCAAGATAATACTATGAAGGTACATTGCAGGCCTTGTCATTTGAAAGCAAATTGCTCCTGATGGTCATAGCTGTCAAGTATGTGAAAAACAAAAATGATTTGCCAGATCAATAACTGCATACCAGGTGTGAGGGGATTTGTTGATTTTTCCCCAACAACAAATCATAATTAAAACAGTTGCAATCTGGTTAAGTTTATGATAATACATTGTCATTCTCCTAGCTCCATCTATCTTTTGCTGAGGATAAAATATTAGTTAAAGGAGATGTGGTAGAATTCATCACCCCTGCATCTTTGAAGTGATTGATGGTCCAATCATCTCTGCAGTTCTCTGAGGTGCAGAGAACTGCACCTCAAAAGCAACACAGTGTTGCTTTTGTTGTAATGATTTCATAGGCCGAGGCAGTTCTGATTTCCGCTTGGCATCTCCTACCATACTAGTCCTCATTCTATGGGTCAAGAACCAGTATGGGACTCTTCCAGGTTGCTCAGTGTGTATGGTATATTTAAGTTGTGCTGCTTGTACCAGGGTAATAACCACAGAGTGAATTTGCAGGATCATTGTGTTCATTATAAAATGTACCTGAGCTGAAACTCCATTGGTCATCTGACCTCCAAACCTCCAGCTCCAACTGGTGGACCACAGTGAAGTTTTGGCTCTCTGGATAATGTACCAATTAAAAGCCAGTCCTCCCAAAATATTTTTTCTTCCCACTGCAGTCACTCTGAGTAAGGTTATCAATATACATTTTGACAGTGTAGCTGTTCTTTTCTCAAGCCAACTCAATCTCATTCAAGGGGCTTGAGATCTGTAAGCTGATTTATTCTTGGACTTTGTGGAGGGGTTGTGACTTCTTTTTTATAAGTGGTTCAAGTAAAATTTCTATCCCTTAGACCCAGAGCTACAACCCACAGCCCAATCTCCCATATATCTAAGTAAAGTTTCCTTGGCACATATCTACACCCTTTTGTTTTTGTTTAAGGTATGCCAGGCTTTTGTTTTGGGACCATTGATTCATCACCAGAGATCATCACTATTGACTTCTGTCACCACACAACCAAACACCATTTACCTCTCATACATTCCTTCTAAAACTATCTGGTCTGATATATCCCAGAATGCATCACAGCAAAGGATTCACAGCTAGTCTACATAAGGAAATCATATGGGAGTTAAATGTGTTATAAATCTTGGACTTCAAGTAAAATTTCACAGATATCTACACTAATTAGTTGTTAAATTTTCATCATAAATTGTTTGAATAATTATTCAAAATTTTCTTATAATTTTAAGAAGCTTAAATATTTCCTATATAGTAATTATATACATCATAAGTATTTATTGACAAATATTTTTATCATATATTGTACAAAGCAAACCAATGCACTACCTTTTAAGTGAAATGTAATTTAGAAATCAAATTTGGTTTTATTAATGAAAATGTATAATATTCAATATGTCATTTTTCTTTCAAGAATCTTAGAATGTTGCATATATTCATGTGGTCCTTCAACACACCTTACTGTCTCTCAGTGTGGGTAAAGTCACTCTGTTTTAGTGTGCAATCAAGGACGCAGAGATGAGGCTATCTGGCTAAGGTCAAACAACAACGCACACGAAGAGCTTAGGTCAGGAGAAATTCACTATTTTCCAAGATGCTAATATCTGTTTTAGCAATACAGCTCTCATTATTTTATGTGCATAATCAAGGTAAAATTTAGTATTTTTGAGAATAACTTGAGATAGCTGAAAATATGAATAAATATCATTCCTAGAACTTTATGAGTGACTCACCTTTTACTGGATATTAAAAACAATTTTTGCGATCTTTATTTTTTGGTATTAAGTCACTGTGAATATATAGAATTAAGGTAGATAGTATTCATTTTATAACATCATTTGCCCAGTTATAAGACAACTAATCCCTAAACCAATGAATAGACTGAAAAACAAACAAAGAAAACCTACATTAATTATGAGATAAGCTATTGCGTTACAGCATTAGAATCATCCTGCCTGCTTCTGATTTCCTAAATAAATAAGAATCACCAATAGATAGACATTTCTCTACCCAGAACACAAACATGTAATAGTGTAGTTTTACATTTTTTAAGTTTATTAAAATTCAAATCTTGCCCAAGAGAAAGTGTCTCTCTGGTTTAGCTGAAGATCCAGCTTTTCTAACAATGTCTTTAACAGGGTGTGGGGCGGGAATGTTGACAGTAAGCATGCTGATTTCAGATCAGCAACAACAGTGATTGCACGATCCAAGAATGTCTTTTAAACTCTCTTCAATTTAGTGGAATTTTTCATCAGACCAGGTCCTGTGAATAGAAGTTCCATATGTTTACTACCTACTGCGCAAAATAAGTGGTTACTCCATAGAGCTACAAAACTACTACTTTCAATTCCAGGAGGTCCTCTCTCATATTATGGGCTTGATAGAAAAAAAAAAAAAACGAAACAAAACAGAAGTTTACTGTATACTTTCATTCATATTTCATTTCATGGCTAAAGGTGCATTGAAAGAAGCCAAATTAAATTCATTTTGCATGGGAAGCATAATCCTACACAAGTCAGTAACTGTCTAAGTATTAGAGATTATTGATATATTTATCCTCTAATAAAATACTATTCTTATAACTTTCAAGCCTACTCATTTATATCTTATTTTGCTCCTCAATAATTTTTTAACAGCAACTATTTGTGAGTATTTGATGGAAATGTAGTATTTGTCCTTCTGAAGTTTACATTTTAGTCAAAAAGAAAGATACATAGTAAACTATAAAACTAATAAATACATAAATTATACAGGGTAAGGATGACGTGGTATGCAACTTTTTAGATAAAATGGTAAGAGTAAGCTTCATTGACAAAATGGCCTTTGAAAAAAATTTTGAAGTGGTTGAGAGAATTAGGAAGAAGTGGAGGAAGACCAGGGGAAGGAGCAAGCTTACCTGAGCCTTAACAAGGAGACCAGTCTGGCTAGAGTGATTAAACTAAGAGAAAAGTCAGGAGAGGTTCTGAAGATTCAGATAATGTGGAGTCCCTTGGGCAGACATTGTGAGAAGTCTGGCCATTACTCTGCAGAAATGGAAAACCACTACGTGGGTTTGAGCAGAGGCATCATATTATCTGAATTACATTTTCAAAGGCTATAATATTGAGAAAAGACTGTAGAACATAAAAAGCAAATTTGAAAGCAGAAAGAGCATTTAGGAGGTTATTGCAATAGTGTACGGGAGAGATGATGGTCACAATGGTTTTAGAAATGTTTAAAATACTTTGTTATATTCTTTAAGAAAAAGATAAAACTGAACAATTTATTTACTCATTCAAGTGATATATAAATATTTATGGCCATAGCTTAATGGCCATGAGGGTTAAGATTTAGACTCAAGGATCAGACATACTTGGGTTAACTGCCACTTAATGATTATTGACATTGGGGGAAAAAGAATGAATAAATGTATTTATTGATTCAGAATCATTAGTAAATGTGAAAAAAAATCTTGCATTTAATGATTTTCTAGACAACATTGTTGATGAAAGAGAATGTGGGGAAAGAAGCCAACTGCAAGAAAAGTCAGGAAAGGTTCTGAAGATTCAGGTAATGTGGAGTCCCTTGGGCCATTGTGAGAAGTCTGGCCATTACTCTGCAGAAATGGAAAACCACTACGTGGATTTGAGCAGAGGCATCATATTATCTGACTTACATTTTCAAAGGCTATAATACTGAGAGTAGACTGTAGAACATAGAAAGCAAATGAGAAAACAGAAAGAGCATTTAGGAGGTTAGGGGAAGTGTTAGGGGAAACAGGTTTATATGTATTCTGGGAGGGATGTGAAATTAAGTTATAGAATATAAATAGCAAACAGTGATTATATTTTGAATGTTCATAGTGCCTTTTCAAAGAACCACCCCACTGGACACATTTTCTTCACAATAATCCCAAGAAGCCAGTAAAACAGAGAGATAAAGCTCAGAGAAAAAACTATGTATCTGGTGATAAAGAGTTAAGTAGTGGAAGAGCTACACTTCTAATTGACCAGGCCTTCAGTCAAATGTAATTGTTACTAGACCCAATTGTTAACAACTTTAAAAGGGGACAATATGTTACTCAAGGCATTTATATCATTGTTTTAATAACAGCACAGAGATAAATATTTTTGATGGCAAAAGTATGCCCTGCTTTAAATATTTTTTCAGCCTTGGGATGTGAATACAGTGACTGTATTTGATCAAACAGTAACAAGACAACAACAACAACAACAACAACAACCTGGAGGGGTGTCTATTCAGGCTCTCTCTCCCAAGTTGTGATAATACACAATGTCAGAGAATTTGAAATGCCAAAGTATTCCCAAGGAAGAAGTAAATGAAGAAAGCTACAAACTGCAAACTGCAAGGACAAACTAAGCACCAGCCCTACTCTGAGTAGGGGTTTTGGGTGTGTGGAGTTCTCCAGAAAGGAGAACTATAAGTTTTTACATATAATGCATTACCTCCACTCCAGTCGTAGAAACTGTGTTCATGATGACTTTAGACAGGTAACAGTGTGAGGAGATCTTGAATCACTGTCTCCATATGGAAGCTTACTTGCATCATAGCGCTGATAACACGTTCACATGGGCAGAAGGACATAGGAATAGTATATTGCATTAATTGAATAAATATTTTTAGATACGGACTTATAATGTATTTTGAGTATCATTTATTGCCAGGAGGGGTATGTGTGAATGTGTACAGTTTGCCCGATCATTGTTTACCAGAATATGGCAAGATGAATATAGAAGGTGGCACGTTTACTCTTCATATTGGCATGAACAGCTTGGTAGGACCGGAGGTGGAGTGCCAAGGGATGCACAAACTATTTTGCCAACACTGAAGTGAAGGAGCATTCCCTTGGCAATCCTGCTAAAGCCACTCATATTTCTTGTCTAATTTCAAGTAGGGGACTAAGGCAAAGAAATCCAATTTCCCTGCAAGACAGGGAGTTTTCAAAAGTACCATGAAAATTTATATTAAGAGGGATTTAGAAATGAGTCTATCTTGTTAAGATAAATAAACAACGTGTGAGATGACCGAATAAGGATAAAGTTTTTGGAATGCCAATTAAATGAGCTTTGTGAGGAGTCCTCCTTTGCTTTTTTCTTTTTAAGCTCAGAAACACCACACGTGGCCTCTAGTTTTATTCTTTGTCAGAGGCTGCCTTTGAGTTACAGAGTATAATGGGAAACAAAGTCTGGTCAGTCCAGGGAAGAGTGGCCTTCCCTGAACCGCTGAGGTGCTGGGGTCAGTACCCTTATATTAACAGTGACTTAGGGAGGACAACAATGCTGAACAGGGGCCAGGAAAGAAGTGGTAAATGAGTCAGGTAAGTGGACAGGGCAGTGGACCCAACAGTGTGGTCTCATGGACCATGTTGTAGAGAAACCTCTGCCAAATACAAGACCTGGGGTGATGATATCATAAACATGTGTCTTTCATGGTAAAGAGTGCTGGAATTTTTGTACACTGACATTTATTAAGGACCTGCTAGACGTATACCTTTGTAAAAGAGGTGAGATTGAATGCTACCTTAAATTCCAGCAGCAAAACAAGTAAACCAAAACAAGTAAATTGAATAAGGGCATCCTACTTACTAAAATCAAAGTTCAGGAATGCTTTTTCACCAAACTGGATTTTCTTCATTAATCTGATCTCAATAAATAGTTCTAACCCCTACAGAAAACCCAGGAGTTATCCTTGACATCTTGACAGTCACTTTAGAACAGGTTTCAGGAAGAGTTCCTGAAGATAGGTGGGTACAATTGAATTCTCATCAAGGTGCTGTTCTGGACTAAAATGTCCCACTTGCCTGTGCACATCACAGCCCAATAAGATGCAAACAGGAGCTGTACTCAACCTGCCCCTAATTTCTCAACTGAAATTCCTTGCATGGTTTGAACTACCCATCTTGTAATCTGGGGAGAGCTCATTACTTTGGTGGATGGCTGTGTGAGAAAGCCTCAATTCCTGGAGGAAAAATAGCTACAAGTGGCACCTGATATTCTGGTATGGAACTTGAAACATCAGACAGTCATATTTTCCCATAGTAACCTACTAAATGTCTTCTATATCAAGGAGTAAAATAAATTTCTGGTACTGATCTTACCCAATTATTGTACTATAAGCTCTGTCAGGTCAGAGATATTGTCGGTTAGCTTTATAGCAACAAACATCCCCGGAGCCTCTGACAGTGTTTTGCAATAGTTGTGAGTAATAAATATCTTCAAAAGAGTGATCGCTCATCTCGAAATCACCACCCAATCTTGTTATGGTATCCATTAAGTAATTGCTGGTCTGTAATAAATATATCTACTTACCTTTTCCTGAAGCAATCACTATGTTTTCAGATCAGAGGCAGAGTTACTCTTACGTATAGCAATAACCACAGTTTTCCTCACCCAGTTCTCCCCTTCAAGGTTGTGTGATGAGAGCCAGACATTACCTAGTACAGGTAAATGGGATTTTTGCACTAAAACAGAGGAACCCTGAAATTGTGACTCTGGGTATGTATATAATCTCTCCCAAGGGAGGGAGAGATGCTTTGCTTTCCAATGTCTTACCATCTTCTCAAATGAAAATTGCAGCTCTCGTTTTTATTGCCCTTTAAAATGTAAACATATAGGTCTACAGAGATAAATCTTTAAATATCTCTAGTGGTTTCTCACTATCTCAGATTTGCTATTCAGTAGCATTTAACCTCTAAGGATTTTCTTTTAACTCAGATTCTAGTTCTCTGTCTCAGAAAAATCTGACCATGCAGGTACATGAAAATATTCACCTTGTTTTCCATCAGTCTGCACATCTCTTCTCTTCTCCACTGTCTTCCTACCAAGCTACCTTACTTTCTCATCTGGACTGTTGCAGTAGCTTCTCTCCATCTTCTCTCACCCCTGTTGATCCTTTCTCCAAGCCAGGATCCAGAAAGATACCTTTCAAATGCAGACTGGGTCATATTCTGTCAATGAGACCTAGGTTATAAACTCTCTGATTCAGTTTTTGGTTCTACCTGCTGCTGAGCCTAAATCACCTGCCATCCTTCCCCCCTGAAATAAACACAGCGTTCCTGAGTTCCTCAGGCCATCATTGCTCATCTCTTAACACCACTGTTTATCTCAGCCTCCCCTTGGGGTGGAGACAGGTGTTTTTTCTTGGCCTCTACTGTGGCTCTCATTGCGCTTCAGAAAAGCACATGAATTCAGATAAATTGGTACTTACCCCAGAGAGGATACTCCTAGACTCAGTGACTCCTCTTGGGAAAGAACTTGTGTGACAAGGCAACTAGAGGTGTTTCCTTGCGAAGCTGGGTGCAGCTCCCTTACAGACACTGTGTATTGGCTTTCTCTACTTTGCTTCCTTACTTACCCTTTTCACTCCCTCTTACCACTTTTGATTTGAAACCTCCAGAAAGCATAGATAAATAAGCTTTTTTTTCAGGTTCTAGGACACAGGTGGCAAACTCAAGGCCCTGGGCCGAGTACAGCCCTCTACCTTGTTTTATCCGGCCCAGCCCCTTGCTTCTACCTGGTGGCAGTGCTGAGCTCCTTGCCCCTAGTTAAGGAGTGGTTACATTTATACAGCCCTAAAATTACATTTGGCCCTTTGAAGGCAACCTTGAGGCTGATGTGGCTCCTGGCAAAAATGATTTTGACACCCTGTTCTAGGAAATTCAGACTATAATGCACTGCTCATTGAAATATTTAATTATACATCATTTTAATGAGAAGACACACTAGGCTTTTTTATATAGGTCCTACGGTCACACAAACTTTAGAGTTTTAGCATATGCTCCTCATCTTGAGTGCTCTTTTCCTTGTTCTTAAAGCTCTGTATACACAAATTTTCTTTCACTGTATTAAGATTCTTCAAACCTCAGAAGCTTCATATATATTCTCCCTTTCCTGTACTGCTTCCCCGCTCTTCCTCTTCCCCTGGGTATCTATAATTTACATTCCTCTCTCAGGTATCTGATGAAAAACCACTTCTTCAGGGTTTCCATCTTTCCACCAAGTTTAGATAAATTTTCTTTGATATTCTATTGTATCACCTCTGCATACCTTCACAAATCTACACTCAAGTCTCAATAAATGATCTGTGGCACAAACACTTATCTACTAATTGACACATAACTCGCTCCTCCAAACTTAAACTCTCTGAAGGCAGAGATTATTAATTTTTAATTTTTTTCAGTTTTAGGTCCATTGCTACACAGTCTGACAAGTACTATGCATTTGATTAATATGACTTGAGTAGGTAAACAAATAAATAACTCAAAAGAGCTAAACCACTTTCTACACATTTTAAAAGTGACATGGCTTGACCAGTTATTTAATTACAGTAGTACTTGATGAACTGCAAAATAAAAAAAAAAAAAAAACACAGGGAAAGTACAGCTATGTAAGAATTGTGGTGAAATCTGAAGAAAATGTCTGTGTAAAGGGCTGTTAGTGCTTTGTTAATAGGACCCCAAAGAGTATTTCTCTATTTGTTTTACCATGTCATACTTAGAAAATGAAGTTTTAGCCCTGGTTGGTGTAGCTCAGTGGATTGAGCATGGACTGTGAAGCAAAGGGTTGCTGGTTCAACTCCCAGTAGGGGCACATGCCTGGGTTGTGGGCCAGGTCCCCCCTGGCCTACATTACAATTTAGAATGTAAATTGCCACATGAAAGGCAACCACACATTGATGTTTCTCTCCCGCTCTTTCTCCCTCCCTTCCCCTCTGTCTAGAAATAAATAAATAAATAAATAAATAAATAAATAAATCTTAAAAAAAAGAAAATGAAGTTTTACTTTCCAAGCTCATTGTGAAAAAATAAATGTATGTATCTCAGCTGATCTTTTGAGAGAAACATATATATGCATTTAAAATTTATCTTGACTTTTCTCTCATATCAAATTCTAATTTTGTTATTCAACCAATTATTATTTTAAAAAAGAGTGAACTTTGTGTGGTGGGCACACAATGCACTGTAAAGATTATGTATCATAGAAACATACACTTGAAATCTATATGATCTTATTAAAGAATGTCACCCCAATACATTTAATTAAAATATTTTTAAAAGAGTGAGTGTGTAATACACAAGAGTTAGGAAATGATTTTTCAGGTTGGTATCAAATTTTTCTTGGATTTCTTCAATTGATTTTCAAGAAGAAATGGAAGTAGGCAGAACGGCATCAATAATTAGAGGTATGGGATATTGAACATCTGAGGGAAAAAACAGTGGTTTTTCTATTAATGACAAGATTTTGGATTTTATTTTTGATTCCATTTCAAAAGGTGGGTTTTTATTTTGTCTCACCTGAGCATTTGAATACAGGCATTACTTGGCAGGGCAAATGTTGCTGTAGATAGAAAACAAATAATTATCATAAAAGTATGTGATTCAATATATCATAAAAAATAGTATGGTACACAGAATACCAAGATTATTCCCAGTGACCTTTATACTTTTATAAACTTATCTTTTGAATGTAGGCAGCTATGCTGATAATACTACCTTGATTATATGGCAAGGGAATTTTTCAGATGTAATCAACATATCAAACCAAATGACTTTGAGGTAATAAAAAAAGGATGGGGACATTATCCTAGGTGGGCCTGGTGTCATCAGGTGACCATTTTAATAACATATTTTTTGTGGCCTTCTTTGCTTGGTTTTTCCATCTGGTCTCAGAGGGGAGAAGCAAATAGGCATATTGAAAATGACCTACACAGAGAAGCAGCCTTTAGGAGCTGAGCAAAGGCCCCAGTGAACTTTAGCAAGAAAACAAAGACCTCAGTCATACAACATTAAGGAACTGAATTTGCTAACAGCTTAAATATGCTTGGGCGAAGACCTTGGGCCTCAGATGAAACTGTGGCCCCAGCTAACACACCTTGATTGCCACTTTGTGAGAGCTAAGAGGAGAACCCATCTAAGCTATGTGTAGACTCCTGACTCAAGGAATCTGTGAGATAATAAATTTACTGGGTTGGCCAAAAAGTCTGTATGATTGTTTTTCCATAAAATAAAAGACATATCTTTCATTTTCACCAATAACTTTATTGATTGGGATATTTTGAGTATGTCAGCTATCTGTCACTATTGGCTTCTATTGGGTAGAGGCCAGTGGTGCTACTAAACATCTTCCAATGCATAAGACAGCTCCACAGCAAAGAATTCTTTGGCTAAATTATGAACAGTACCAAGAAACTAAACAAACCACTTGCGACACAGTCAGTCAGTCACAGCACTTTCTCCATGCCATAGGCTGCACAGATTTTTTTGTGTGTTTCAATTGCATTTTTATCTTTCTGCAAATAATAAAGGATAATGGGCTGAACATGTTGCATATTTCCTTCCATTTTCAATATTAATATGGATACACAAAAATTCACCAATTTCGATGTTTTGAAATGCCTGCTGATATGACAGCTGTCACAATACAATCCAACCAAATTGTTTTGAATGAGGTTAAAGACAACTAAGCACTACTAGAGCCATTGTGCAGAAAAAAAGCTAAACAAACTTTTTGACCAAACCAATATATGGTTTTAAGTTCCTAAGTTTGCAGTGTTATACAGCAACAGAAAACTAATACAATGAGCATAGTCTACTTATTTCATTTCTTACTTCTTTTCATAAAGAGCAAGAGTGGAAGTATATCGAGCTAATTATCACATTGTTCTCTGGACATCAGAGCCATCATATTCAGAAATGGAGCAGGCAAAGACAAAAGCCAGTTGAGAAAATGGGAAGGTATCCTGTAGAATTCTTCCTGGATGCCGTGTGTTCATTTTCTTTTTATCTTCCACTTAAATCATTCAAAATGACTCCTAAGATTCTGTAATGTGTCATGTGATCAGGAGAGTATTATTTTATGCATGACCATTTCAAAGAGCAATCTGGAAATATTAATAAATGAGAAACACCCTTTCAATTACTCATTCTAGTTATGGGATTGAAAAATAATTGAATATGCAGAAATTAGACATAAGGTTATCCATTGCATTATTGCCTATAATATAAAAAATCAGAACTAACTTAATATCCTATTCGGTGTATGTTGTGGAAATGAATTATGATGCATTTATGCTTTTAAGAAGTTTGCAGCTATTACAAAAATAACACTGATAAATATGTTCTGATGTGGATGGATAACAATATCCATTTTTTAGTGAAACATATTACTGGGTAGTATATACTGCTTAATACCATATATAAAAATGAATATTTTAAGTATGAGTGAGCTTTGTATCTATTGAGCACACCTGGAAGCCTAGAAATGAGGCTGTTAATAACATTCAGTTGGGGAAAAAATTTAATCTTTTCTACTGAGTTTTTTCTTTATTCTCACACTACTACACATTCACAACACTTCTGACACTAGATGTGTAAGGCTGTTCTCCCTCCAAGTAATTATCTCATACCAACTAGTCGTCCTATAATTTAACTCAATTCTGACGCTACCTACCCGGTGATAGCATCAGATTCCACAGGTTGAGGACTCAGTCCTGCAAGACTGCCCCCCTTTCAGATGCTAAACCCAGATTACCTACAGCTACTGTCCAACTTGGCTACAATTTAGATGTCCCCATAAGTCCCTTCTAGGGTTCAACTAATTGTTTAGAGGGTCTCACAGAACTCAGGGAAACACCTACTTATGTTTCCCAGTCTAATAAGGATATAGATAAACATTCTATCTACATGTGCAGAAACTCCAACATTTTATTATAAATACATTTGCATATGGAAAGATAGCTATATTAAAGACAATTTAATATATAACACAGTAAAAAAGTTAGGTATAAAACAGTATTTTTCCTTAATACATCTAAGACATAGCAGGTAAACATATAATGATATAAAAATATGTACATATAAAATATTAATTTTTATAATGGAATGTTGGTGATTTTCACTTTATTTATATTTTGGTTTGTGTCTGAATCTGGAAACAAATTTAAAGGTATGTATTTTCATTTTAGATGAGTGATTGACTTAAATTATTTATACACTTAAAATACTTTTTGTAAATTGATCTAACCTATTTTCATATGGAAAATATCAGCTGCTGATCTATTTTAAAGCTCTATAGTTAGATGAATATTAAATTTACATCAATTAACACTTAAGCTATTAATTGAAACCCACTTAAATTTATCTCAGTTATTTTTAGACATGGAACACATTTTACATAATTTCTATACTAAATATAATGTTATTAAAAATGCATAGCATCTTCTATTACTCCTTTGATATTAAGTTAATTATTTGTCAATTAGATTTATTCCTGTCATAATAATTAAAAGTTAATGTATTTCAGTATTCTAATATGATTTTGTTTTAAGCCAATGCTGAAATGCATAATTGATTCTTTCTCTATTTCTTCCATTTCCTGGGTCAAATAGTTAACTAGTGTGGAATCACTCTTAATTGCTACCATCTGTCAGTAGTTAACCCACCCAAAATTTCCCAATATTCTCAGAATTTTGAATTAAAAGAGAACATTGCTGACTAATCAAATACTGTTCAAGCAATCATCTAATACTGTAAAAAAGAACTATGTAATTAAGGGAAGAAAATGTAAAAGAATTATATATTACTGCTCATATAAAATAATTTCCATAGTGCTAACCCTTAGAATAATGAATGTTCCATTAGGAATATAGAGTAAGTATTGCTTACATTAATTTCAATAAATAAGCATTACTAGATTTTTAAATATATATATACTTATTGCATTTTCTATTTCAAAAATATACATATACGTACTCAGGTTTTTTTCTTTAAATGTTTTACAAAATTATGTAAAGGAAGTATTTTAGTAATGTTTTAGAATTTTGTCAAATTGTATGACTACTCCCTCATTGGAACTATATTTTGAACTTTTTAACTACAAAGATATGTGACTTTCAAGAACTAAGAGAAAACCAATCAAATATTTTATCCTGTCTAACTTTTGGGTCTTCCAAAACAATGTTTCAGCAACCTAGAATTCTTTCAAATGTGTGGCAATCCAGTACCCAAGTCACTGTACTCACCTCCACAGAGAGGTAGAGGCTAAGAGTCAACAGCCATTTCCTCAAAACATGATTCAGTAAGTGCTTCAAAGGATAGGGAATCTTGCCTTTTCTCTGACTATTCTATTGGGACATTTACTCATGGTTCTTTTATATCATGCAAAGAATATGCAAGAATGGCATTTATTCACAACTTTCTTACCTCATTTAATTACCAAGAAGTAGTTGACTCTTTTATCTCATGGAATCATTAGAGATGAGGTAAGAATGATTTTTTAAGAAATATAATTTGACATACAAAATTTGAAAACCTATTTTTATCTTCCCTTTACATGTAAGTTCTCCTCATGGAAAAGTTACACACATTATAGAATAACTATTAGGAAAAGCAAAATTATTTTATTTTTATGAATAAGTTTAAAAAATTATATTTATTTTATAGTGAGCATTAGGAAGATCTTTCAACAGAATAAATGAGAGTTGACTAAGGATACTTCAAAGCTGTTAGATATTTAGCAAACTGTGTTTATCAATAAAACAAGTACTAACAAATTAATTGATTTATCTGAGAAAAATCTACAATTTTTTTTACCGGATCCAAGAATTTTGGGGGTCATTTTCAGTTTCTAGCTAGAATACATATATTCTCTAATTTCAATCTCATAACAACTATTGGAACAAGGAGCTATTATTCCTTGTAATTATGTAGAAAATAGCAGACAGAGAGGCTCACAAAAATTGTTAAATGTTTTACAAGTTTTTGTGACCATGGTTTTCATTAGAACTTTGCTCAACTACACTATTACTGAGTTAGTGGAGACTTTACTGAAGAGTAAGAATTAGGTAGGTCTATAAATACTGGCAATTTTATTGTACAGAGAAAGATGATGGCAGTTCAGATAAGAACAAAATAGCATAAACAAAAGCATAAGGGCAATAAAGAACCTAGATTATTTTGGTAACAAATAGACTTGCAGCAGTAGAAAAGAATCTATGTAGGAAGAAAATGGTGATGAAACAAGAAGGATGGGCTTGGGCCAGAGAAAAATGACCTTCAATTCTAGACTAAGGAGTTTGACTTTTGTTCTAATTGCAAGGTTCTAATAGTTTTATTGATCATAATGAACAATGGAACACAGTTTCTCTTTTAATTCATTACTACTTTATGCTGAGTTGGAAATCTCATGAGAAGAGACCCAGAATAGGAGCAAGATCTAGCATGTTCGTCTCCTCAGGCGCTCACCCAACTTCAGGGAACACAAAGGATTCTCTACCTCTTGTTATCATGTTGTTCTACCAGTTCTCTCGCATTTCATAATTACTTGAATCTATTCCATTTGGACTCTTAAAATATACAAGCAGTTTTTCATTTGTTTACTGTGCATTTCATCTGTGTCAAGCACTGATAAATGTTTTATCAATGGCCTTCAAGATTTATGAATGCATATAGAATGTCCTCACTGTTCCATTTTATATACAAATATGTTAACTAGTATTCTCTTTGCACTTATGGAATATCTTCACCTATACTTAAGTGTTATGGGGAAAACATAGTCCATGCCCTTGAGTAAATTGGGAGAATACCATAAACACAAATGATGTGTAGAGTACACGAGGAGCTACATATGGTGAAATGACATATACTACTATCTGACTATGGAAGTGGGGGGTGTGATGAGCAAAGGGATTAATGGGGGAAAATTGGGACATCTGTAACAGCATAAGCAATAATTTAAAATAAAAATTTTATTTGAAAACAAATACTATATGAATGTTGAGAAAAAGCAGTTGAGTTGGATAAGACGGTCCCACGGGAATTGGTACTTAAGATCTTAAAGATGAGGAAAATACAGCCCAATAATAAAAAAAAAGAGTGAAAAATCCATGTAGGAAGTTGAAAATAGGGTCACAAAACTAATATGTTATAGTTATAGATATATAGTTATATCTTATGTTATAGAACATAATCTAGTCTGCCTCTAGTATGCCAGAATTTGTTTTCAGGAAAATAGTTGCAAAAGCACTGATGAGATTGGTTTCTTTGTGAAAATAAAATTTATTTTGGAAAGATATGAAGGTCATTTTAAAAAGTGTATTTTTAGGGAAAAAATACAAAAAGCAATTAATTACAGATAAGGGGGGAAATTTAAGCTTGCCTTACATTTCTCACAGCAGCATATAATGGTTTACAAGTGACAGATAATGCTTATGAAGACCTTAGATGGGGAATGACCTAATAAATCTAGTTAAAAACAGTAACTATATAATCAATCAAGTTGTTAAAATTTGGAAAACAAAGTTAAAAATGCAAGAACTTCATGGAAAATATACTTTTGGATTGTTTTTTAAGGTTATTGCATGTCAAAATTCTAAAAAACAAAATATTACTATAGAAGTCATAACAGGCATTGAATCTTTTTAGTTATGTATATAAGGTTAATAACTGGAAATTTGGAATAAAGGAAAGAGTATAACTATTAAAAATATTGATGTAGATATTTAAATATAAGCAAAAATTGAGAGAGAAAAGAAAGAAATATAGGGGAAATGTAATGGTCTCCTCATTACATAAAAATGAAGTCTGAATATATTATTTATAGATTAAAATCTAGTATTAATACTTTATACATATTGTTCTGACTGGTGTGGCTCAGTTGGTTGGGTGCCAACCTGCAAAGCAAAAGGTTGCTGGTTGGATTCTCAGTCAGGGCACATGCCTGGGTTGCATGTTGAGTCCCTGGTCAGGTACAAATGAGAAGCAGCCAATCAATCTCTCTCACTTTCTCTCTCTCTCTCTCTTAAATTATTCATTTCTAGAGAGAAGGGTAGGAAGGGAGAAACAGAGAGAGAGAAACATCAATGTGAGAGAGAAACATTGATTGGTTGCCTCTCACACGCCCCTGACTAGGGACCTGCCCTGCACCCCAGGCATGTGCCCTGACTGAGAATCCATCCAGTGACCTTTTGGTTTGTAGGCCAGTGCTCAATCCACTGAGCCACACCAGCCAGGGCCGATGTTTCTCTTTTACATTAATGTTTCTCTCCCCTTCTTTTTCCCTTCCTTTCCTTCTCTCTAAAAATAAATACAATCTTAAAAAAATTTTAAATACTTTATACATATCAAGATGTAGAAGTAAGCATAATATAAAATAAAATGTTATGTACATAAACATATACATACATACACACACAAACATATATACAAAAATCTGAAAAGTGATAGGAAATTTTATTTTAACTATTTAAAACCATATACATTTAATCAGACTTATTTAAAAAGTTGACTGTATGGAATGACAATGAGTATATTAAATAAGAATTTATAGTCATAAAATAGAGAACATCTTTCATTTCCTTTTTTATTGTTTTAATAAAGGCCACACAAAGCTGATGATTTAAAAGATCAATAGAAGAGAGAAATATAAAGATAGAATAAAACTAAGTGGGGGGGACAAAAAGATAGCTATATAGTGATAAATGGTATATAACATAATAGAACATTATACATATTTTTAACAAATAAACATGGCATTTTTGATAAAAACTCATATTTTTTGTTACTAAATAAAAACATAAATTCTGAAACAAACCCTGTATCCTGACTCTCCAAGCTGCTGTCTGAAAATATTTTCTCAAACAGTGGCACTCTTAGATAATACCTAACTAGTAAGCTGTACTAAATTCAGATATTTAGGGGAAAGAATAAAGTTTCTCCTTTTATTTTTAATCTGAAGAAATCATTACACACATACACACAGTGACCCTTTTCCCTAGAGTTTGCCATTCATCTTTAAAGTTGGTATATAAATTTTGTGACTTTTTAATTAGGTAGAATTAAGGTAAAAATGGTGAAGTGATATACGTTTGGTTTCATAAAGTTTCTGAGATAAAGAAGTTTGATTAAGAACCACAGGCAGATAATACACAGATAACATTAAACCTAGGAAGAAACAACACGTGTGTGGAGATGCTGTAAGTCAGCCTTTCCTGACCTTGTCAAGTTGGCCTCCAATAAGAAAGGAATAAAATATATAGAAAGAAATTCATAAAATTTCTGTTTCATTCTGTATTATTATCATCTTATTCTATACACATAAAATATTCTCACCTGAAATAATACTGGTTTTTTCTTCTGAAAGAATCAGTGTTGATTTTTAATTCCTAAAATGTCTTACTGTCAGAATTTGGGAGTGTAAAAACACAAAGGAACCAACTTGCCAGTTCAAGAGAAAAAAAATACAGAAGAAAAAGCTAAGCATCAGAAAAAAAAAATTGTGACCCAACAGGCTGCTATTTCCCTACACAACTATATTTGAGAAGGAATGGCTGCTCTCACAAAGCTCCAAAATGCGGGACTAGAATGTGCTGCTTTGAATTATACTCCATGATGATAATGCCTTGTGGTCTCATTTATTGTTATGTTTATAGAGCTCCACTGTGTGAGCTTTTCTTAGTGGTTTTCCACTCTACTGGCAGTTCCCAGCCACTCTCAAATATTACTAGAGGGGATAATCAAGGTAACTTCAATTCTCTCCTTTGGAGGCGTGTTTGGTTTTTTTCCTTCCATTCCAGACTAACAGTCATCCATTTTTAGCACTGAGGCATAGTTATCTGCTTAAAATATTTATTTTAGTTTGGATCTATTCCTGAGTTCCAGGATCAAACTTTCTTTTGTAGCTGAGAATATCACCTAACATGATAAGACGTTGCTAATTGAATATAGTGTTTAATATCTAGGGAGTAGGTAAGGACTCACTGAAAGCAAGACTCTCTACATTCTGCACTAGAGTTTCTATTCCTATTTTTTTTAAAAAAAGACTTAAAGAACCAAAGAAACATTTTATTTTTGAAGTTTAACCTTCCTTAAATATCATAAGAGATCATTTAAATCACAAATTTGAAGTGCTAATAAGTAATATATAAAGAACTGGTTTTAAGCAATCAAGTGGTTATATATATATAACTACTCCTTCTATTATATACCTGTGTTTAAAATTTGACCCTAAACATTTATTTTTACCTGATACCAGCATCTGGAAAAATTCTTAAGTGATGGAAAATTTACCATTGAAGGTCAACACATTGCCTATTAGCCATTGAGTGGTTTCTTTTACTAATGCCTCAATAGTCCAAAGGAGTTGAAATAAAAGGAAAAAGCCAGACTATTTAGCATTAAACTGTTTTGAGATACTATCATTTAATTTTCCTTGAAAATAAATTGTGAAACATCATATGCATCTACATAATAATCACTTTGTGAATGTGATAAGTAGAAGTTTATTTTTTAGTGTACTACTGTGAAGGTTTATCTTATATAGTAGGCAAATCTGGAAGGAAAATTAGAAAACAAAAGTTAGAAGGATTCCTTTGTCACCACTATATTTTCTAGTATAACTTAGGTACCAGTCTATCCAAGGAAGACTTTATTAGGCAACAGAAACAATTAAAAAAATCAGTAGTCTAATTTCTATAGAAAATGCGCATAAATCACAGCACTAGTAAGTACAGTGCTTGCATCTTATTTCCAGGGTGTCTGGTGGAGGCAAAGTAGTGGTTTCAGTGCAAATGGGGTTAAGAAGCACTCCTTTTTCCAAGAATGTGTATAAATGAGTTCTATACATGAGAATAAATGTTCTTAGCCTACAAAAGGATACAATAAATCCTATAAGTACCCCTTCCCAAGCTTCTGTGTGTCTTTACTTTTGACATTGTACACTTAGAAATATTATGTTGCATCTACTGGAGCCATTTCACCCACATACGCAGTTACTGGGACCGTACATCACTGAGGCAGTTCTTAGCTAATGACTGACTGCTGTAGAAGTGTGAAAACCCCCACACTCCCTTTTTTAACCAGGATGGACACCGATGCACAATGTATACCCTGGAATAGGGATCACCAACCCCTGGGCCACAGACCATGTAGGGCCATGGCCTGTTAGGAACCAGGGCACAGAGCAGGGGGTGAGCAGTGGGCAAGCAAGTGAAGCTTCATCTGTATTTACCACGCCTCATGGCTCCCATTACCGCCTGAGCTCCACTTCCTGTCAGGTCAGCGGCAGCATTATTTTCTGATAGGAGAATCTATGCACTGAAATCATCCCCAAACAACCCCCTGCTCCCTTTTCCAAACGTGGAAAAGTTGTCTTCCATGAAACCAGTCCCTGGTCTCAAAAAGGTTGGGAACCACTGCCCTAGACTTCCTCTGTGGAATGTGAGGAGACTTTCAGGGGAGTCCAACCTTTTGCCATCTCTGGGCCACCCTGGAAGAAGAAGAATTGTCTTGGGCCACACATTAAACACACAAACGCTAATGAAAACAAAAAAATCTTGTTATATTTTAAATGAATTTACAGTTTTATGCTGGGCAGCATTCATAGCCATCCTGGGCCACAAGTTGGGCACCTTTTCCTGAAATCAGACCTTCAATTGGCTTCTTCCCATATCTTCTCTTTGTTCTGTTACACTGCTACAATTTTATGTTTACGACAGTTAATAAACCTATTACATGCAAATCTTCATCTCAGGACTTGCTTCTGACATGTATCTCTGTGTGCATTTATTTTAGGCCAGAAGTAAGTGGGAATTCAAGTAAAAGGAGAGCACCGTGGTGTGGCACGGCACCTGCCCCTACCTGCCCTCTTTGACTGATTCGGATCCCCAGAGAGCTTCAGTGCGGGGAAGAAGGTACTATTTTATGAGCCACTTTTTCAGATTCTGAGTAATGTCCATGGTAATTTGAGACCAAGGTGACAAACTATGGGATCAGAGTTAGATATAGGGGCATTCTCCAAATTGTTGTGGAAAGCTCAGTAATATTTGGGAATCTTGAGGAAAGTTGGCTTTAAAGCAAGATGAGTGAATAATTTTATTGGCACTTACAAGACAGGGTTTTTGCGGTAGAGATAATGGTGGGATACTGTGAAGAACAGTTAACATAGAAGAACATGTTTTTGAACATATGAGACATAACCAATGGGAAACCCCTTAGCAAACAGTCAGAGTTTATGGGGAACCAGAGCAAACAAGATTCTTATATCATTGTAAAGGTGTCTTCATGGAATTGTGATACCCTCAGGTTATACCTAAGAACTAGATATTTCTAAGAGACCTTCTATATCTTTTCTAACTCAGTAATGCCAAGAATAATACTAGGTGAAGAGATGATAATACTAATAGATAATACTATGCTCAATTTCTCAAAACACTTGTTTTTGACTATCATAGCAAATCTCCTGGTTTTATAGGTCTAATATAATTTTCCCATTATATATATATATACGAGGAAATTAGACTGATAAATGTCTAAATTCACACAGCTATGACATGGCAGCACGTTTGTCTAAGCCTAGGTCTTTTAATTCCACACGATTTCTGTATTTTTAAAACACTGTACTATGAATACTTAAAGCTCTTCCAAGGAACGTAAACAATGTATTGGGTTGCTTATGTACAATCAAATGGAACTACTCTAAATCATATGCCTTCTGCCCATATCATAAATAACAGTATTCAAATGCTATTTCCCCTGTAGAATTTTAAAAACAAGATATGGCTGTTCCTCTGAAAGAAAATAAGCTGATGAAAACTCAGAAATAGCATGCTTCTAATTAATGTATTATCTTAATTTATGTGTTAACTAAGCTTATCTAGATAAATGTCCTGCAAAACATAGAGGAATATAGTACATTTGAGGATTTTAAATGTGGCCTGGATAATTTGAAGGTTTTGATTTCTTCCATATGATTTGTTTTAACTTGATTTTAAGAGATTGCTTACAGTTTGGTTGAATGACAGGTAGCCTCATTAAACATCCTGGTGTTCTTCAAGCTGGCTTCTTTGTTCTACTGTGCTTGCAGTGGTCTTCTTCCTCTAAGAATTTGGTGCATAAAATTTCAAATTCAGGGCATAGGTATTTCAAAGCATTATTAATAAAACAGTCTCAAAATAAGATTCAAAAAGAACGTTTTTCTTAACAAGGGATCTGCTTAAAGAAGTAATTTTAATTTTTTTTTACCTCTGACATTAGTGATTTGAAAGCTCCTATTTTTATTCTTATATATACAAAATGTGCATGAGAATAAATCATTAATAAGAAACCAAGTTTTAGAAATCCAATTATATCTTATCTGTACGATTACTTTGTAATAGCAATTTACTGTTTCTTTTTTCAAAAATATAAGTTTTATAGGTATGTACCGAAGACACAGGAGGAAAGCAAGTATCTGTACTAAAATACCACTGGACAATAAGGCAGTTTCTCCTAATAGTATAATTTTGTAATTTGAAAGAAGGAATGAGACACAGAAGAGTAAACTAACTTGCTCAAAGTCATTCAGCTTGTTAGTGGTAGAGCTGAGAACCGAACCGGAGTCAGTGTGCTTAGTGATTGTGCAACGCTGCTTTTAGATTTTAATGTTCAATAATTGGACTAGATGGTTTACTAAACCCTTTCAAAATCTAGGATGCTATAGTTTGGCAAAATACATAATCCTCACCCAATCTGAGACACTCCATACAGCTTCTGAAGTGTCTAAATACATTTACTCTCTTCAGTTACAATATACATTTTTTGTTCCTTAGATAACTAACAAATGTCTAAGTAAGAAGGACCTCCTAAGCAAGCAGCCACTGTGTTTTCCAGCTCTTGTCATAATGTCTTGCACTCAGTGACATCAGATCAGTTTTCTAAACCCACATAAACTCTTTGCTTTGAATTTTACAGCTTGTGTTATACGATATAATTTATTTACTGATAGAGATCAAGATAGTTTTCATCTTATGTTCCTCACTCACAATGTGCCCCAGCCTCAACAGTCACTCTCATTTTCAGTCGTTCTTCATTCATCCGTCTACTTGTTTTTCCAGCCAACCAACAAATATCTATGATTAATTTTACTTAAATGCTAGGCATCAGAAGATGAATAAGTAATGACTTACTGTTCCTGAAAAGCTCACATTTTAGCTTGACAGAAAAAGACAAATGAATCAACTTGAATAAATGCTGCAATGAAGATATGTATGAAGTACAACACAAGTTGCAGAAAGGGATGGGTTTTGTGTTGTGGTTGGGGAAGTATCAGAGGGCACACTTGAACAGGGTCATGACAAAGGAGCATTCATTTAATAGGTGTCAAAGCAAATGGGTTCCAAGCTAGGGGAGGGAGGCCTGCTAAAGCCACCCAGGAGGAATGAACAAAATGAGCAGGACCATATTTAATTGTTTTTGCATATTTTTCCACTGAACATGCTGTCCTAATCCTGAAAGAGCTTATTTTATATTTAGTTATAATATTCTACTCCATATCATTATTGGAACATTTCCATATCGATGTATGTTATAGTTGATTTTAAAAAAATATTTTAGAAGCCCTGGCCAGTGTGGCTCAGTTGGTTGGAATGTCATCCTGTAGAGTGAAAAGGCCATGAGTTCACTTCTCAGTCAGGGAACATGCCCAGGTTGCAGGTATGGTCCCCAGTCTGGGCACTTACGAGAAGGCAACAAATCAATGTTTCTCTCTCACATCGATGTTCATTAACAGCTGTGGGTGTTTATTCCCTACTATGGTAATTGCATTTACCTTCTATATTAAGGAAGTAATATTATCTAGGTCAGTGAATAAACTCAGAGATATCTATATTAAATGAATAGTGAGTGAATGGAGATTGATGAATTAAAAAAACAGACTGAAATGTAAATCTGTTTGCAGTTATTTCAACTGCATTTCCTACCCTTACTAGTTATAGACTAAAGCAAAAGTTATTTAAAGATCAGGAGGCATCCTCTGTTTTTCATCTAATTACTAGCTATGTAATATATTTAGAGAACTCCCTTATGGAGAGAACAGCAACTGTGGAAATTAATATAGGTGACCATGATATCATTGTTTTCATGAATATACTGCCTATAGGAATAATTACAAGTTAGATATGAATGAGACAGTATAGTAAGAAGCTAGGAGAATTCCTTGGCATGTGGAATAGGGAAACTGAGACAGACAGCTGAATCAAACTGACCTCATCCAGCACCCTGACTCATCTGCCTCCTTCTCCCTTGCATGACCCCTCTCTCAAACATTAAGCCCTCGGGACAATGAGGTTCTGGTCAGTATCAAATAATCTAAGGAACAAAGCCTCAGGTCTGTTCACCACAGAGAGAGTTTTGGTCAAACTAGAAATAACATCTAGGCCACAGTTGTGTTTCAGCCCCAAGCCCAGAAAAGCAGCAAATCCAGAGGAAGTGATGCCATGGCTGACAGTAGGACCAGCTGCAGTGACCAATGACCCCCTACCTTAGCACTGACCAATCAGTAGAGATCACTACCATGACTCTAAATGGTCATTTTGATTAATCAGCATATTAAAGGACACACCCTGGGAGGCTTCCTTGCAGTGAAGTACCCACCCTTTCATATCTTAAAAGGCCCCAAACAGCTCAGAAATTTGCAGGGATGCCTCTAATTCTTGACTTGTTACATATTTCTCTCTCCATAGATGAAACCAGTCCACAGTGCCTTGGGACACCCCTTTGGGGTGTATACTCACCAACTGTGAGAAGCTTGATCCTGATGCCAAGGCTACTCTTTTGCAAGGTGGCTTGGCTCCAATATAAACTGGGCAAGGGAGATATTTGGCCAGTCAGTGGCACTATTAATTTTGATACTATCTTAGAAGTAGACCTTTGCCATTCCCAAGGAAAATGGATAGAGGTTCCATATATCCAGCATTTATGACCCTCAGGGATGACTGTGAGCTGTGTACTACCTATAAACTAGATCCCTCTATAATTGCTATACTACACTCACAGCTGCTGCCTATAACCCCTCCTCCACTATGGAGGCTGAAAGAAGAAAAAAAACAAAGTAGAGAAAAACATCCCAAATATGGCTGGATAGATTTGTCTGTACTTTACCATTTAGGTGGCAACCCAGTTTAAGGTAATAAAAACAATTGTCCTTGTTTTACTAATGAAGTCTTTGCAAAACAAGAGGTATGACTCCAGAAGCAATTCAAAGCCCACCAATTCCTTTTACCTTCCCCAAACTTCTATTCATGCCAAAGTGGTTATAAAGCATTGGCTTTACTAAACCAAAGTCTTTCTAGGAGGAGCTTGCATGTTTTCCCCTGTACTGTTGAGATGTAAAAACTGGGTTTTCTACAAAAACTCTCATCTGGGCTAATTTTTTCTTTAACTTTTTATGTATGTAAATATGTATGTATGTATTTACTTTTTTACTTGTGATTTTATTACAGTTGTCCTAATTTTTCTGCCTTTGCCCAGCCTATCTCCCACTCCTGTAGTCAATCCCCACACCATATCATGGGTCATTTGTACATGTTCTTTGACTAGTCCCTACTTTCCACCATTGCCGCCCTCGTCCCTTCCCCTGTGGTCACTGTCAGTCTATTCCATGTTTCTGTGCCTGTGGTTCTATTTTGCTCATTAGTTTATTTTGTTCATTAGATTCCTTTTGTAAGTGAGATCATATGGTATTTGTCTTTCACTGCCTAGCTTGTTTCAAGTAGCATAATACTCTCATTTCCATCCACACCCTTGCAAAAGGTAGGAGTTCTTTCCTTCTGCTATGTAGTACTCTATTGTGTAAGTGTACCATAGTTTTCTGATACACTCATTTCGTGATGGGCACTTAGGCTGTTTCTAGCACTTGACTCTTATAAATAATAAATAATACTGCTGAACATTGGAGTGCTTAAGTTCTTTTGAATTGATGATTCAAAATTCTTAGGAAATAATCCCAACAATGGAATCTGGGTCAAAAGGCAGTTCCATTTTTAATTTTTGGAGGAAATTCCATACTGTTTTCCACAATGGCTGCACCAGTCTGCATTCCCACCAACAATGTATTAGAGTTCCCTTTTCTTCACAAATCTTTGCCAGAACTTGTTGTTTGTTGATGTGTTGATGAGGGCCATTCTGACAGGTGTGAAGTGATATCTCACTGTGGTTTTATTTGCATCTCTCTGATGGCCAGCAATGTTGAACATTTTTTCATATGTCTATGGGCCCTCTGTATGTCCTCCTTGGAGAAATGTCTGTTCATGTCCTTTGTCCATTTTTTGATGGGAGTTAGTTGTTATCCTGGTGTTGGGTGTATACCTTTGTATATTTTGGAGATTAAACCCTTGTCCAATGTTTCATTGACAAATATGTTCTCCCATACAGTCAGTTTCCTTTTCATTTTGATAATTGTTTCTTTAGCCATGCGGAAGCTTTTTAATTTGATGCAGTTCCATTTGTTTAGTTTTTCCTTTTGTTTTCCTTGCCCTAGGAGATGTATCAGCAAAAATATTGCTACTTCGGATGTCTAAAATTTTACCACCTATGTTTTCTACTATGACTTTTATGGTATAAGGACTTATATTTCAGTGCCTTCTATATTTTGAGTTTATTCTAGTGTATGGTGAAGTTGGTGCTCTAGTTTTGTTTTGTTGTTTTTTTTTTTTTGCATGTACCAGTCCAGTTCTCCCAACACCATTTATTGAAGAGGCTATCTTTACTCCATTGTATGTTCATACCCCTGTTGTCAAATAGTAATTGACCATAGAGACATGAGTTTATTTCTGGGCTCTCTATTCTGTTCCATCGATCTATGTGTCTGTTCTTATGCCAGTACTAGAGAGTCTTGATTACCATGGCCTTGTAGTATAGTTTAATACCAAGTATTGTGATCTCTCCTACTTTGTTCTTCTTTCTCAGGGTTGGTGAGGATATTTGGGGTCTTTTTTGGTTCCATAAATTTTTGGAATATTTGTTCTAGATCTGTGAAATATGCCATTTGTATTTTAACAGGTATTGAATGAGTCTATAGATTGCTTTGGGTAGTATGGACTTTTTAATGATGTTAATTCTTCCAACCCATGAACACAGTGTAAGTGAGGAATATACAAATAAATGTAAGCATATACTGTGCTCATGGGCTGTTTTTAAAATGCAAGTTGGTGGACAGTAATTCTTATTAAAAGAGAAAAAAACACCTTAGCCTTCTGAGCATATCAATTTAACTTAGTTCAGATGTTCCTTTCTAAATTAGTAAGTTTTATTTTATCGTGCCTGTCTCATGGCTAAAATATCTGTGTCTGTCTGTTTGTATGGTCATGCATGTTGCGGTATTTTCCATGTTTGGATGACATTGTTAGTTAAATAAAAGGAGCTTTATTATTTTGGCTCAAACAAACAAGAGTTTATATGAGAATCCTCAAAAATATAACAGAAACTAACCCATATGCTTTTCAGAAACACATTATCTAAGAAAATATTTGCTATTAAAGCTGGTTTAAATATCGTTTTATTTTTTAAATAAGTGTATTGAGGTGACTTTGGTAATAGGGTCAGATAGTTTTCAGGTGTATATTACTGAGATACACTGTCTGTATATTGCATTGTGTACATTGCTCTAACCAACTGAGATGCTGGGCCAGGGCTGTAACACCCTGTTTAAATGTTGTATCATGCTATCTTAAGTAACTAAATCATTCTATGATTTCCAGCAAGTATTTAAATGCCGTGAACTTCAAACTCCTCAAGATTTATTGAACTAAATTGTATAAAATAGCTAATAAGTTGGCTATTCTCTGCTTTAGAGAAATATGGGGAGAGAGAGAGAGAGAAGAAAAAGGGGGAAAAGAGAGAGAAGAAAAGACAGAGAGAGAAATAAGTCAGCCTAAAAGTTACAGTAAGACTGATAAACAAATGTTGCAGGAGATTAAGGAGAAATATGTCACAATATGAGGTGCAGTGAACATGTGCCAAGAGACATTCTACCATGCTGAGACAAAATGTTAGATAAGTCACCACAGTGTGCTGACCTATTTTACAAAATAAGAGCAAAAGAAATTTCTCTGTCCTTTATCGTATTACACAGATATTGGGTCAACATTATATATAGCTGGTGATTTGTTTCCTAATCTATAGACAGTAATTAAAATAAATAGATAGCTAACTAAATAAATTAATACATTAAGCATTGTCGATGTATTTTTATCATACCTCAGGTCTTTCTGTTACATAATTTTAATTCTGATGAAGAAAAAGATGAAAGAAATGACAATTTTTTGTGGAATAAAAAGAATTTTCCTATCATCCTAATAATAAAACTATGTAAAATTAAGTTATTTTCTAGGTTTTTCCAGTAAATGTGGTAGGAATATTAAGTTTAAATTAGCCTTTCCACTGCAACTCCCTTAGGCTGTTTTTAGAGCAGAAAAGAGTAAAAAATTTCAACTCTGATAATGACTATGTACAAAAGGGCTATGGCTTTAAATCTAAGAATAGGAAGAAATCATAAGGCCTCAAGGCACTTGCCTAGAGGTTAATTAATTAGTATCAGTATTCTTTGTCACAACTATATTTTTACTTGCTACCAATTGGCTGAGCAGATGGTAAGGACTAAAAATCTGGCACATCTTGAAAAATAATCAAATCTCATAAAGTCGATTAGTTTTGGAAAGTACATTAGAAATTCTTTGCTGACTTAAGGAGAAACAGTTTACTAATAATGTTTGTTCTGGGGAAAGATTTATGCTGCAAACAATTCTTCTCTAGTAAATCACTGCCCTCCCCCGACACACACATGCTGGATTGTGGAAATAAATAGAAGGAGAGATTTTTGTTTTCCCTAAATGAACATCTGAACAGCTAGCTTAATCTCTGGCTAGAAAAAGGGACTAGAAGCTGAATCTACCCATTTTGGCTGCTTCAGTGACTTAAAACAACTTCTCCCTTTAAAGAAGTATGTACACATGTACGTGGAAGATAAAAAAGAGAGAGAGAAAGAAATCCCAAAGCAGTAGAGAACAATAAAGAAGAAACATAAGGTATATTCTACGAAGGAGCCAAAGAGACAGTCTCCTGCCAGCAAATTCGAGATGATTAATTGCCAGCTCCACAGAAGGTGAAAAATCTTAAAACAGGAAAAAAGAAAAAAAATGAGAAAAATTTAAATGTTAAGCAATTTGCTTTCTCCAAAATTATTTGATAACCAATTAAGAAAAAGAGAAAGAGTATGATAGAGTTTTGAATTCTATGATACTCTTTTGGGAGCAGGTCACAGATACCATCATAAGATATCTAGAATCCTCTCTTAAGAACACATATTTACTTATTCACAGAGGTGCAAACACACTAACAAACATTAGGGCAATACCCCAAATTTAAATATATACAAAATATAGACACTGGCATATCTTAGCCTCAAGTCAATTTTTAATGTTATTTCTTTTTGAGAATTATATTTATATGATATATATACCTGTATATGTTTATACACATACATAAAATACATACATTTTTTAAGAAAACTACTATATGTTAAGCAGTATTCTTGAAAATGAGAGGTGGGGGAAAACAGTGAACAAAAACAGACTAATAACCTGGCTTTGTAGTGCTTGCTTTCTATTGAAATGACAGATATTAAACACTAATCTGGAAATAAAATGTAGTGCATTATAAGGAGATTACTGCCTTGGAGAAAAACCAAGCAGTGATGAGGGATAAGGAGTGTCTGGGAAAGGTAGTTTATATAGGGTGGTCAAGACAGGCCTCATCGAAAGGTGACTTTTGAGCCTGAGCTGGTAATGCGGGAAGACTACATGCGGGAGAGTAGTTGAGAGGAGGAAGGCTGCCTGTGCCTGCCATTGTTTGCGTTACAACAGGGAAACACTTGCTACCGGAGGAAGCCAGGACAGGTGAGTAGAAGAAGAGCAAAAGAAATAAAGGAAGCCCAGTGATGCAGTGTTGTGTAGGTAACAGTAAGTACAATGAGAAGACCAAGGAAGGCCTTGAGCAGACAGATGTCATGCTCTGGGTTTTATTTTATGGGAGTACTTTAGGTCTCCTCCTATGAGAACAGAGTGATAGGGCAAAATCTGAGATATGAAGGTTATTGGAAAAGCCTAGGACTCAGGGGTGTCCAACCTGAGGCCTATGGGCCACATGGGGTTCAGGATGGCTATGAATGTGGCTCAACGCAAATCATTAATCTTCTTAAAACATTATGAGATGTTTTTGTGATTATGTGTCACGGTGTTTTTAACATGTGGCCCAAGACAACTCTTCTTCCAATGTGGCCCAGAGACACCAAAATATTGAATATGCCCTATAGATTGAAGACATAAATTGAAGGGTTACAAGGAATGTGGGCATTGATAACACCTGACAATATTTGATTATAGGTGGTGATCTAGGTAATACTTTTTTAAAAAGTCAATATCAATAATAGTAAATGCATTTTAATAAATATATTAATAATACATTTGAAAACTTCTTTTTATATATTTTTTAGATTTTTATTTATTTATTTTTAAAGAGAAGAAGGGAAGGAGAAAGAGAGGGAGAGAAACATCAAAGTGTGGTTGACTCTCATGTGCCCCCTCTTGGGGACCTGACCTGAAACCCAGGCATGTGCCCTGACTGGGAATCAAATCAATGACCCTTTGGTTCGCAGGCCCATGCTCAATTCACTGATCTACACCAGCCAGGGCAGTTTGAAAACTTCTAACAGTCTGTGATGAAAGTGTGAAGAATATGGGCCTGTTGCATGAATTTAATTTTGCAATTATATGTTTTTTGTTGCCTTTAAGACAAAAACTTGAAAAGGCCTAATAAATCACCCCATCTCAGGCATGGCCATCACCTGGGAGCTAGTTAGATATGTAGGATCTGGTGCATTATCCAAGACCTAGGGATTTGTATGCATGTAAAGGTTTGAGCAACACTGCCCTATTTCATACAATTAAATTTATAGATGTACAATAAAGACTGCAGATGGCAAGAGAAGACAGACTCCTGGGATCCTTTACATTCATTTGCACCTTTGATTATTTCAAATATATTTTTGCTTCTCTCCTTATCAAGATAATAAACATTCTGAGACAAGTTTCTCATCATTGTAAAATCATTGGAGATCGATGGAGACTGTGCTCTTCACTGTGTCCATGGTGCCTAGTACAGTGCCTAAGTAGATGCTTATAAACTTTGAATAGATTAATTAATATGCTGATTTTTGTGTAAACCTAACTGAAAATTTAAACCAACCAGACCCAAGAGTGGACAGACAAATATAATACCAAAATGTAATGATTTAAAACAGACTTTGACAAACAATATCTATCATGCTTATTCCACAAAGAGACACACATTTTCTAAGGCCTTTTTGTTTATTTATTTTTTTAATCTGACAACTGCTAATCATCAGCCAAAACAAGTTATATGACCAAACTCAAAACTAAGGTGCAAAAACAAAGATTCCGTTCCTGATTAACAAAACCATTAGTCCAATGTGTTTTATGAATATCATGTGCTAAATCTGTATTTCTCTCATACACAGCTGATTTATATTCATCTCAGCCTGCAAAATTTCCACCAGCCCTTCCATACACTGCTCAGATACCCTCTTCCTGAAAGCCTCTTTTATCTCCCTGCCAGTATTTAAGCTTTCTCTGTTCTCTATGTCTCTGTTACTCTCTCCATCTCTGTAACTTAGCACTCCTTCTTGTTCATTATCCTGCTTACTTTAGGCCTCTTTTTGGCCCACCATCCCAACCAGCAAACAGTACAGAATCTGACAAGTTGTCAAGAATGTAAAAAATACTTAACAGATAATACTTTTCAGAGAAGGGGATTCTCAAAATTGTTGTAGAAAAGAGGAAAGGGGTAAGATATGCTTATAATTTCTACCCTTCCTTTTGATTTTTAGAAGTCCTTATGAATATTGTATTTTCACAAATTTACTTTGGAAACAGCCTCTCAAATCAAGGATTCCAAATCCATGGTGCTTCCACAGACCCTGTGCAGTTTCTCATTTTGTCTCTCTGATTTCCCAAGGTGCTACTCTGTGACAGTGTTCTCATTTTACCTCCTTCTCCTCTCTCAGTTTCCCTGGTTTACCAAGCATTCTTAGCATTGGGATAAACTAAAAGTCATTTTCTTGTAATTAAATGCATTCAAAATGAAGTTCACCAAGCATAAAAATTCCTCTCATCATCTATCAACAAATGCCCAATAACAAAATCTGTGAGAAGGAATTCTTAAGTTTATACTCCACAGGTCAAGTGAGTGGGCTTTAAAATTATTTTTAAAACAACCAAAATGGGAGGCAAAATTTTTACATAATGTTAAAATATAGGGAAATTATTTGCAAAAGTGAAACTATGTAAATATTTTGACTAATAGAAACAAACCATCGTTGATGGCAATAGATGCGTACCGAGCACCTCTTCTGGTTTGGTGATCAGACGGAGAACAGAAAGATGAATGTGAGCGGGCACTCAGGAAGGCAACTGGTGTACAGTACTGGGAGGTGGGGAAAACTCTGTAACCACAGTGTCAACCATATATGTTCATTTTATATCTGTCAACCTATCCCTCCACTTCTAATAGTCATTCAAGTCACCTCTGTGACTACATATCTTTTTCCCTCATAGAGAGGAAGACAAAGGGATTGGTGATATTTTTATTTCATAAAGGTTACTTTGTGAATAATATGATTACTGTTACTAGGGATATTTACATAAACTATATCAAACTGAGACAGCCCATGATATTGTACTATTTAGACAGAGAGAAAAACAGGTTAATCTAGTTCTGAAATTGACCCTTGCTTTTTGTGTATGTTCTGCGAATTAGGTTAGGATTTGAGGTTTCCATTTTATTTCTTTTAACTAAACATACTACCACTGTTTTTTAAAGGACCATTCTTTCTGTTGATACTTACAAGAACACAGAGGGTAGTGTGAATGGGAAGTACCATGCTGGACTATCCCCAAATTAGAGATTGGCAAACAGAGAAACAGCCATGCTGGCAGACCTGGGAAGAAAATTCAGACTTTCTGACTTTATGTTCAGTATCTTTTCCATGTAAAACAGTTCTAGTCACTTATCAATCCAGGACAGCTGAAGATCTAATTATATATTAATGGGTAATATTTTTCTCTCATATCTCAAAATAAACTTATCTCTGAATTTTATTGCAAAATATTAATATCAAACACTGATAATGTATATATTTTGCATGTGTTTTATTTCTTTTTGTGGTTACCTTGATCACAATATCCTCATTGAAAATCTATTTCTACTATTTATGCCTAAATAAATGAATTCACTTCACTGACTGGAAAAAAAATAATTTGATGTAGAATAACTGAAACCCCTATCAGACAGAATAAGGAACAGCAAGCTTATTGTTTAATTATAAGTTTTGTGATAATAATTTTCTATGATTAAGGACAAGGAATCTAGAAACTGTCCAGTCTAGGGATGCATTGTATTAGCAATGAGTCTTTGGCTATGTTTTTAAACCTTCCTTATAGCTTAGTGGACCGCTCTACAAAATGAAAACAAAAGGAACACCTACCTCATAAATTTGTAAAGGACCAAGCACTTAGAACCATGCTGAGTACATAAATAAGTACTCAGTAGTAGTTAGATACCTTGTGTGGTCCTAGCTGAACAGCCCAGGAGAATTGTTGTTATTTTATTTAACTGAAACTGAGATTATTTTACTACCTATCATCTATATTTTTATCAAAAGATTTTAATCTCAGAATTTATTAAAACAGTACCTACTAAAATTAAGCAGTTTTATTTTAAGATATTTTTCCATGAATAAAAGACAGATAACCACTATTTAATATTAAATGTAAAAGCTTTGAGAACTCAACACTGGGTGGGGGGTGGGAGGTGAGTTGTTATAGCTTTATTATTCGGTGTGAGACCTGCAAATGTGTGTAAAGATAAAGCACAGTTGCTGAGCTGCTAAAGTAGTTGATGAGCTAATTAGATTTTCAAAAGGTAGTGATAAGAAGTGTTAATACAGTGTGCCTCATAATTCAAGGAAATAGAGGAGGATTAACAAGTGTTTACTAATGGTTCATAAAAGCCCAACTTCATTTATCTTCTGTAGATGACCCTTCTGTTCTCATTTTGTTCCTTTTCCTTCATATGTAGGCATCTCACCCTCCCCTTTTTCATTATCTCTTTTAATTTTATTCCCCATTTTTTCATTTCTTTCTGTTATGATATTTTTACCTCACCACCCTTCCTTCTACACTCTTTGCTATCCATTAATTCCATAAAGAATGATACAAAACTGACTATTATTATTTTTAAATAAATTTCTAGTTTTTGTTCATAATTCTGTAATTTAAATAAATTTGTTTATATGTACCATGATATGTCCTATGATTTCGTATAGTTCTATTTGACTTTCTATCATCTCAAAAGGGCCTATTAACCTATTCATATATAACTTCCCAAAAGATAAAGTTTAAAATTTCACTTAAGATGAAGGTAGATCTTTTTACTAGTTTCCTCAGCTTTCCTCATTACTCTGATGCTCACTTCTAGATTAAAGGACTGTTGTGATGTTCGTGTGGCATTTGCTCTTCCCTCAAGAGCCCAGGACATAACACTTGCAAAGTAAATGATAATTTTCTGTCTCTTTACTGGTTTTTATTCTATTCCTTGGGGGTCAGCAAAACATATGGTCAAATTGATTTTCTGAGGCCCCCAAACCTAAGTCTTTGCTTTTCAAAGAATCCTTTGATGCTATTGTGGTTTATGAATGCTAAATGGCATTCTTGATCTATGCCAGTATTAATGCCGGGTCAGACTATCATTAACATTCACCTTTATTGCAGACTTTCATAGAAAGCCACATGGAGGTGATACATCAATTTGAAAATAGTTAATTAACAGCCTGCTTCTCTTTGCAATTGTTTCTGACAAGGTCATGTACATTCACAGACATGTTCCCATGGCACTTCTATACAAAAATGGGCATTGGCCTTTTTCTTAACTTGTTCACAATGAAAAATTTGTGTGAGGCATCAAATATATAGCACATTAACTGAAGAGTGAGGCACAAGTTTTAGACATTGTGGGGAATATACCAGGGAGCACTTTTACTTCTGTAACTAAAGTACTAATTTGGAGAAAATATTCCTATAAAGTGGTAAATATGTATGTATATATTTGTTTACATATGTATATATATGTTTATATATTTGTTTATAAAATGTATATATACACACATACACATATACATGTAATATGTTTTCAAAACAGGGGTAGGCATACTAATCGAATTATAAATAATGCAATTTTAAACATAAATATGTGTACTTTGGGTGAGATGGTGACCAGTTTCATAGAGAATCAAGGGAAATGCTCTTATACATTTAGCACATAGGACTGTATAAAATCCACATCATTCACATAGACAATAACCAGGAGCATTCTATGCAGCCATATATACAATTGTTGTTATTGAAAGTAATGACAAAATTCATGGTGATGCTTGTAATTCTCAAGTGTCTAATGAATTCATTGTTTTGTTATATATCAGATATTTTAATTCTAGTCCTCTTTAATTGATTAAAAATATCTTACAAGTTTCTCAAATTTTGGTTGGTCTTCCATTGTGTTTATTGGCACAAAAGGAAAGAACATGAAGTGAATTCATGAGCACAATGGTAGAAAAAATTTTCAACAAAGGAGCCAAAAACAAACAATGGAAAAATAAATGGTGCTAGAAAAATTGTAAAGCCCAATGCAAAGGAATGAAACTATACTACAGTTTGTCCCCATGTATAAAACTAATTCAAAATGGATCAAAGACCTAAATATATGATCTGAGATAATTAATTACATAGAAGAAAACATAAGTGCTAAACTTATGGATCTTGGTCTGAGAGAAGTTTTTATGAATTTGACCCCAAAGGCTAGAGAAGTAAAGGCAAAAATAAATGAATGGGACTATATCAAACTAAAAAGCTCAGCACAGGAAAAGAATCCACCCACACAAAAAGGCAATCAACCAAATAGAAGAAGATATTTGCAAACAACAGCTTGAACAGAGGGTCAATACTCAAAATATATAAATGACTCATACAACCCAACACCAAACAAACAATCCAATTAAAAAATGAGCAAAGGACCTGAATAGACAGTTGTACCAAGAAGGCATACAAATGGCCAAAAGATACATTAAAAGATACACATCTTCACTAGCTATTAGACTAATGCAAATCAAAACTATGAGATACCACCTCACACACATTAGAATGACTGTCATCAAGAAGAGAAGTAATAATAAGTGTGTAGAGAAAAAGGAACCCTCATTCACTGCTGGTGGGAATGTAAACTGGTGTAACCACTATTAAAAAAACAGTATGGAATGTCCTAAAAAATTAAAAATAGAGTTATGATATAACCCAGCAATTCCTCTTCTGGCTATCTACCTGAAAAGTGTGAAAACATTTATTTTCAAAGATAAATGTACCCCTATATGCATTGCACCATTATTCATGGTGATCAAGACATGGAAGCAACAGAAGCATCCTTTGACAGATGATTGGATAAAGAAGATATGGTGCATTTATACAATAATGGCACCAAACCCAGGTTTGGCTGCCTGCTGATTCAAAAGCCAATGCTTGAGAAACAGGTACTGGAGTAAGGAAAAATGGTTTATTTAAGAGCCAGCAGCTCTAGAAGTTGGGGAGCTCTCATCCCAAAGACCATCTTAACATCTTAGTGCAGTCAGATGTTTTTACAAGGAGGGAGAGGGAAAACAGAACAAAGAGATTAATAGGAGGTTGAAAAGTTTTCTATGAACAGACCAGCAAAGTTGACTCTGATAAAAACCTTGAAACTGGTCAAGGGATGGTCCGTGTGTGACATCCTGGTTTAGTTCATCCTGGCTTTATGTCATCCTGGCTTTATGGCTGAAGGAGCAGATCTCCCACAGCTAGAGTACCCGAAAGTCAGAGTCTGTATCTTGAAGTTAGTTCCTGGAATCCTTATACAAACATGTTGTTGATCTATAAGTTACATATTAGTCAGCGTTCACATTTACAGAAACAATGTCAAAAGAATGATGGGGTGGGTTACAATAAGAAAAGATAAAATACTACCATTTACAACAACATGGATGGACCTTGATAATATACTAAGTGAAATAAGTCAGAAAAAGCTAAGAACTGTATGATTTCACTCATATGTGTGATACAAAACTGAAACTCAGAGACACAGACAGAGGGAAAGGGTATGGGGCTGTAGTAAAGGGTAAAGTGGACAAAATATATGGTGATGGAAGACTATTTACTTTGGGTGGTGGACAATACAGACCATGTATCATAGATATGTACACTTGAAACCTATATAATCATATTAACCAATTTCACCCAGAAATTTAGAAATTAAATAAAATAAAATGCTCATAGTAGAAGACAACCTTCAAAATTGGGTCAGAAATAACAATATTGCTGAAATTACCTACTACCAATGTACTGTAAACTGTGGATGAGCTCATAGTTTGACAATAAAATATAAAGTATATGTACGAGAAATTACAAAAATTAAAGTTCATATCTATAGTAGTGGGTGATTTGAGGCATAATTTATTGATTTTTATTCTAACCACTAACAAATAAAATACTTTTTCATGCTTCTACTTATCACGAAAAGCTTTTTAATCATTGAAGTGGAATGTAACTCAGGCAACAGGTAAATCCAGGCTCTGAGACAGCTAGGCTAAAACACTCAAGACACACTTCATATAAAAATAAAATTGGCAGAATATATGAAATCCCTTTCTGTGAAAGCTGCTACTGAATATATTAGATGAAAATGCTAAAGAAAGTTGACATTTCTGAGTATTATAAGCAGAAGGGTACAAAAACATAAATGCTAGAAACAATATTGCAACTCACGTTTTTGGATAAAATGCAAGGGGAGCATTATTGCCAGATTATTCTTCAGTTGAAGACAACAAAATCAAATTTATCTAAGCTTTTCAATAGGCCTTGGATTATGTCATTTTAAAAGTTTCAATATCTAATTTTTTTAAGAAAAAAGTTTTTTTTTTCATTTTAGTCAAAGGAATAATTTTAAAAATGGTTTAACAGTATGTAAATAAAAATCAGTTTGCTTTCTGCTTGCAACTACTCTCCATACTCAAGATTCTAAAATGTCTGAGGCACAATGAGAACCATTTTTGGAAAATATGAAAAAAAACATACACATACACATACATATGACACACATGCTCTACAATTGATTCACTTACCAGGAGAAACTTTCTGAGTGTTGCAGCAGAACAGATGGGTGAGGTCTTTCATTAGTTCAGAGCATTGACTGTGTGGCTGCGATGGCCATCGTAAAAGTAGGATAAACATAGATTATTGCATTGAATTAAAAAAAGTGATTGCAATGAAAAATAAAATAAAAATAAAATAAAATCATTTGTTTAACTAAACAAGCAAAATATGAATTTAAATATAAATATGTATCAAAATAAGAGCTTAGAAATCTTATTTCAATAGAGGTATTTCCGGTATAATATTAATATAATCTATCATTGGCTTTAACCACAGAAAGAATAATATTTTATCAAATCAATTCTTAAAACGTTACAAAATCTCACCAACCCAAAGAAGAGATCAAAGAAAAATATGATTCAATACTCTTTGAAATGTATTATGGTTGTTAAAACTAATTGTAGATTAAAATTTAGCTTCAGAATTTAGTCAAATGTAGAACATTTTAACTAAAGATAATAGCATGTTATATACCTGGTCTTAGATCTAATACTGTCATTTCTGGAAAAATGATAAAGAACAAATGAATTGAGAAAATTACAATAAGACCTCACATTAATGAAGGGCTTTATAAGGATGTTAAATCAATATTAACAATGTTATCATTATTACAGAGTGCTAATATTGAGCAAACTCCTGTATTTCAAAATAACTCTTAACAGAAGTGTTAAATAAGAATAGTTTTGTTTTGCATTGCTTCACAGAAATTCCATTCAACAAAGAATATGTTGGGTATCTGCCAAAGTCAGCTTTCATGTTTCTTCTTAAATCATATTATAGACAATAAGACCAGAAAAAATTGTCTTGTTTTTTGTTCATTATTCTCTTTTGTAAAAAAATTATCAAATACTTGCTGAGCAACCATGCCCAGCTTCATATTAAAATGCTACATATTTTTTAAAAATGATTGGAATTTATACCCAGTCTCAATTACTTTATGCATAGAAAACATAAATATAACATAATTAAAATAAATATTAAAAAGCTAGTTTTGGAGATCAGGCATCACTGAAATGGGCTGGCCTAACACAGAGAACAGACTGTTGGTTGCCAGAGGGGTGGGGGTTTGGGGAGTTGGGTGAAAAATGTGAATAGGGGTGGGAAGTACAGCTTGGAATTATAGTCAGTAATATTGTAATAACTACATATTGTGTAGTTGGATACTAGAAATACCAGGGGGAACACTTTGTAAAGTGTATGATCATCTAACTACTATACTGCACTATTCTGAAACTCATATAAAATAATATTGAATATAAATTGTAATTGAATGATTTTTTAAAATCCAAATTCCTGTGCCACTTGGCAATGAGTTGTAATAAATCATTTCCAAATTTAAAAAGAAAGAACAAGAAAAAACAAGCATCTCCCTGATGAGGACAGGGTTATTTCTTTTTAATATCTATTTGTTTTCTAGGCACTTGAAATGAGAAATTTATTCAATATATATTTGTTAAATGAACCAATAAAAACATCTTGATATAGACCTTTGAGTCTCAATTATTGAAAGGAAATTTCTGTAAACAGTATTTGGGATTTTTCTTAAAAGCATTGTTACTTCTCCCTAATTTATTTATTTTTTATGTATATTAGTATAAGCTTATATATATGTATACTGGCTTATAATTAATCTGTTATTTATGTTTTTGTTCAAATTTTCCAGCATTAGCCATTGGGAATTCTTCCAGGTTGATTCCTGTATCTCTTTAACATACCTCCATTCTTATTTTTTTGTGAAGCATTTCTTTTCTTCCTTCAGATTACCTTGCATTTTCCTTCTCTCAACCGTGGAATCAGCCATTTCTCCAGTGAGCCCTGATTCCTTTTAGTAACTTAGTAATGAGAAAATAAACATAAAAAAGATTTTACATAAACAAAATTTTGATCATATTCTTCTCAAAAGAATATTCACCATTCATGAGAGAAATGCAAATGAAAACCACAATATGATATTACTACCTGTCCATAAGAATAGCAAAAATATAAAAAGTTAGACCACAGGTTGTTTAAGATGAGGAGCAATTCTAAATCCAGATAGATTGCTAGGAGTCAAACACAAAAGGCTGGATACTGTATGATTCCATTTATATGAATGAAAAATTGAACAACCCCCTCGGAAATGAGTATGGTAGTGTCTCATGAGGTTTCATGTACACTTACCATACTGTTCATAAATCCCATCCTTCTGTATTTATCCATGAGAAGTAAGAACAAATATCCACATATGACTTATTTTTTCCAACTTTACTGGAAAAAAGTAAAGCTGGAAAAATTTATATTTACTTGAAATCTAATTGACATATTGCACTGTGTAAGTTCGAGGTGCCCAATGTGTTGATTTGATATACTTGCTATTGCAAAATGATGACCTTCATGACATTTGATAAACCTCCATCCTGTCACATGTACATGTGTGTATATTTTTCTTGTTACCTGTTTTATAGTTGTCACCCAGCACAGGGCATGGGCATAGTAGGTACTCAGTAAAGGTCTACATGAAAGAAAGTTTTGCTTAAGTTAAGAAAAGATATATTTGCTTCTAGACAATTGTGTGTATATATACTTATTCAAATATTTATATAAAATGCATTATTTAATATATATTGCTTCATACATATTAAATTACAGGTTATGCATAAAATAATTATATATATATATAACATATGCAATTATATATAATTGTTAATATACAGTAGTATGCCCTGGCTGGCGTAGCTCAGTGGATTGAGCGCGGGCAGGGAACCAAAGTGTCTCAGGTTCAATTCCCAGCAGGCCATAACCCCCAGCAACCACACATTGATGTTTTTCTCTCTCTCTCTCTATCTCCCTCCCTTCCCTCTCTAAAAATAAATAAATAAATAAGTAAATAAGAAAAAACCATTCATACTAAAATAATTTAAAAATATATATACAGTAATATTAGAACCATTTTTTCTAAACATAATAGCAATAGTGGATATTTTTACCTAAACTCATTTTCTCAAAATAAAATGTAATTTTAAAAAAATGTATAGACCCAATGCCTGATATTTATATTGTGCCAGACGGATTCATATAAGAACTCCAAAAGGGGAAGGGTTTACAGGAACAAGTATAAAGGACACATGGCTAAAAAACTAGGGGCGGGTGGAAATGGGAGGGAGGGCTGGGTGGGTGGTCTGGGATGGGAGTAAAAGAAAATTGTACTGCAACAACAATTAAAATAAAATTTTTAAAAAAGAACTCCAAAATCTTTTGTGAATGCAGATGGGATAAAAGTAAGTAAGAAGAAAGAGAGGGGTGGTAAGAAGGAAAAAGGATAAAAGACAAAGAGGAGGAACTGAAGCAAGGAGGCAGGAGAGACCTAAAGAAAGGATGATAGTTAATTAGGGTGTGTTAAAATGTAAACATCCTTAAAAGTGGGGAAACTAAAGGTGATCATCTAAATATAGGTGATCTAGTATTAAATGAACTTGCTCAACATTTTCCCAAAATGAAAATCTGAAAGTAATACAAAAGTTTTTAAAGGATGCTTCTATTTCAGGAAAGGGCAAAGACAAAGAACAGCTATTTGTTGCCAGATATGAAATTTCTTGGCCATTTACCAATTTTTGGCCATTAGGCAATTTTTTTTCAGAGTGCTTGACAGGAAAAGTTACTCATATGCATATAGTTTTAAAAAATTCACATTAAATGCCTGAAAATAGCACCTACTTTATAAAAATGTGCTTGTTTTTAGTTCACTGGATAGGTGATCAAAGCCAACATTATGGAAGCTGTAATCACATTTCCTTTGTAGCTGAGGTGAATTATTCTCTCTTTTTTAAAGATTTTATTTATTTATTTTTAGAGAGAAGTCAAGAGAAGGAGAAAGAGAGGGAGGGAAATATCAGTGTGCAGTTGCCTCTCATGCACCTGCTACTGGAGACCTTCCCCACAACCCAGGCATGTGCCCTGACTGGGAATCGAACTGGCAACCTTTTGATTTGCAGGCCAGCACTCAATCCACTGAGCCACACCAGCCATGGCTGAGGTGAATTATTTTTAAACATTGTTGGCATCCCATTCATTTGGAATGGTGAAAAGTTCAGATTTTGAAATACAGATTTTCTCTTGGGTATTCCCTTCAGTTCTCCATCAATTGCCTTTTGTTATGTCTTATAAATAGATCAGAAAATACTTCCAAAAAAATTTTTTGCATACATGTAAGGGTCCTTGCTTACATGTTGTAGAAACAACTGTGAAATAAACATTTTTTAAATGGCATTTGTTTGCCTTGGAATAAAAACACATTTTTAAAATAATTTTTTCAAGATAATAATATAAAATAATGTTACAGGCTTTTAACAAATATTAGCCAGAGTAAATTTTATAAAACAATCCTTAGGTGTGCTAGCAGTTTGAATTAACTGTGTTGAAGCACTATTATAATTCCCTCACTAATAATTTGAGATTTCACTGAAAATGCTATTAAAGTAGTAACCAGTGCTTAGTTACAATAATACTTAATTTATTCAGTATTGCAAAAAAAAAACTGGATTCCACTAAAATTAATTTTTGCAAGCAATTGAGGTTTAGTTTTTTTAATTATCAAAATATCATTGGGAACAGACATCTTTTAAGTATATATGTCAAAGGTAACTTGCTTTTTTAAATTTTAGTGTTCTTAAATACAGAATTATATCTAACTTACTGGAGATGTGTTTTAATTCAGTATTCCAAATAGTCCTAGTCAGTCAATTTTTCAGTCATGTAATAATAGATATATAAAGAAATTAAAACTACCCCAGTGTTTGTATAAATGTGGTGTATAGACTACCAGTGTTAAAAGTGACTAATATGACTATTAAAAATGTTGATACTTTTACCTGTTTCTTTTGCATTTTTATTCAGTGGGCTGAGTTATAACCTAGGAATTTACATGTTTAACAAATAACTCAGTGTGATTTTTATGCATTAAAATTAGAGAATTGTTTAGTTTATTTTCTAAGAGGTGATATTTAATGGAACTTAATGAGGAATGTGTTTTCAACATCTCAAGAATAAGTTTGAAATGTAACTCTATTATGTAAATCAGTAAATAGGAAATTTTTTATTTTTCTTAAGAAAATTTCCTTTGATGATTATAGCACATGACTGGAAATAGGTGCTGTTAATCCAAATGAGACACTATTATCAAGTCATCAAAGATGGTCCAGTAGGATCTCTACACTTAAAATGCTTGATAGCAGTTAATTGAACTGTGTGCCTAAAGGATATAAAATAGTATTTATTTATAATTCATGATTTATTATTGTCATGAGTTAAGACTCAAATTCCTCTAATTAATTCTAGTTGGAGAGTTGGTAAAGTATGAGATAACTCCAGCCAATATTGTCCCTTTATCTAGAGATTCCAAGGCAACGAATTTCACAGGTAATATGTAAAACTTATATCACATAAATTTTTATATAATTTAAAGCCTATACTTCAATTTTGTCTCTTCAGTATATATCTAATTACTTTTTTCTGTAATAGAAACTCAATATTAGAAAATTATATTTAATGCATATAAATAAATTATCCCTGTGGTATTACCAAGAATAGCTGGAAAAGCAATAGGCAGGTGTTTGTGATCAAATGTTACAAAGTAACATTAGTTCTGACTTGTCTCTCAGGAATAGGGAAAAATGGGGGATCTCAAAATTAGAATGGATGATTAACAAGACATTTGGTGTAATTATTGTGAAGATTCTACATATTTTATCATTGCTTTCACAGACATGAAATAAAATTCTCATTACCTGCTACAACACTGAATTTCTGTGGGAGCATATAAAAAATCCAGGAAGGAGTGAATGATAGAATAAATTCTTGATTGCATGAAAAATTTGTGAATTTCTTGTGCTTTTTTCTATACATTTGTTGCATATTCAGTAGGAGTTCAGTAAAGGAAATAAACATCACATTAGACGTGTCAATAGAAATGATTTAATAAAAGAAACCCATTATATTTTATTATGAAAGTGGCTCAGACCTCTGTGATGAGGGTGCAGTCTAGCAGCTGCTGGTACCTGCGTGTTGGTAGTGGTGGGGGCGGGGTGGTGATGAGAAGATTTTTTATGAGACTTGTTATAGAAATTCTAAAAAGGTCTGGAGTCTACCGCAGTCGGCTGTGGTTTGATTGCCACTGAGTGAAGTACAGTTGCTGCTAGAAGGGCAAAGTCCCCCTGCTGGTGCTGTACTGACAGGGAAGTGAAGTTTGATTCTGCTTTTAGTCCTTTTCTGTATTCCCAGTTGGCAGAAACTAACAGGAAGTCAGATGGCAGAGGTATCTAGGAAATGTAGTTCGTAGAGTTCCAATCAGAGCAACACAGAGCATAAGTGAGAAGAGTGAATTTGAAGCTAAAATAAAGTAGGTAGTGCCTGACACGTGTTGCCTCTATAAATATTCAAAAGAATACAACAGTATATTTACAATCACCTTTAGGTAAGAGTGAAGTAACAGGGAGATCATTAGTTACAATTTCAGATGCCTGAGGAGCATGTAGAGGATTTATATACTTCCTGTGAAGGATAAGAATATACCTATATATCCTTATTTTAACACTTGTCACATTTTTATAGGTGGTTGCCTGATTCTAAATGTGATTTTTCTATGGGTTCTTAATACTTGTGCTGAATAGCATATTTGGGATATGGTAAGCGCTCAGGAAATGTTGAGTGAAATGAGGAATGTCATCTGGGATTTGGAGATAATGACATCATATCCCTTTATACTGCTAAGGAATAGAATTTTCTTCTGTTTTTTTCCACAAATTCTTCTTTCGACTGAAATGAGGGGAAGGGTTTTCCAGTTAAATATTAAGAGAATTAAAAAGAATTGCAAGCGATATTTAATCAAAATTTGAAGACTAGGGATAAAAGAATGAAGAATATTTCTGTTCATTTTTCTTGATTATACAGTGAAAACAAAATGACTTATTTTAAATTTAGTACAATATATTTCCCAAAGTATGTTCACCTATAAATGAAACTTAATAAAGGTTTATTGAGAATTATAATTAGTATCTAGTACCTTTTCTTCCAAGAAGTCAACAGTTTCGTTTTTTTTTATTGTATTTGACTTCTTAAATGACTCCACAAAGAAAATTTCATGTCCACTCCCATGTTTTTTACATTTGAGTGATCTTTAATACCACTGTATTTTCCTTTATTTTTTTTCTTACTGGTAATTGACACCCCTATAAACATGAAACATATTCATCTAATATGAATTTGGAATCAGGTTACTCGTCTCGAATTTTAGAACAGTATGGACCAACTAGATGCCATGGGGGCTCAACTGGGAATGTAATTTGCACCACTTAAGACTTCAATTTACACATATGAAGAAAACAATTATGAAATGTTTCTTCATCTGCCCCTGCCTCTCCTACCTCTGGGCTTTGCCCTTCAATGATGCAATCACAATCATGGATATGTGGAGAACATAGCTGTATGATTTGTAAATATTCTACATAAAGATTGATTCTGATCATTGCTCACATAAGATATTTCAGGTAGCAATGGAACTCATTCCATTACTATGTCTGCATAATCACTTTATAATTTCAAAATGAAATAGCATATAGTAAAGATGCTATTAGGTTCATGGATTCTGTGTGTCAGGAATTTGGATAGTTCACAGCCCAGACAGATGTCTCTGACCCACAATATCTGGAACCTCAGCTGGTGCACTGAAACTGCTGGGGCTGGAAGATCTGAGGACCCAGGAAGTTTCTTTCCTCATGTATGTTTTGCAAGTAATCTCTCAGTATGGCAGGAAGTAGCAGCCATATGTCTTATATAATGTCTTCACATGTCCTGCCTAAAAGCATAGATCCTACCTCTGGGTGAATTTAAAGGTTGAATAGAACTTAGTTGAATTAAGGGAAAGAGGAATATAAGAAAGAACTAACAAGGTGAATTATTCTATATACTCTGGAAGAAACCAAAAAAACATTGTAGATGAAAAGTATATAAAGTGTGTAGACTTTCAATAATCTTAGAGAATACTATACAATACATTGTATATTTGTCAGGAACACAAATTATAGTTTTTTGCATGACCATTTTATCTGAAAAAATGTTTGTTCCCATTTTGGTTGGTTTCTGAAAGGAAATTTGGAATCTAGCCATTTATGCCATCCTTCACAGAGCTAGAGAAGAGTCTTTTTTTACATCTTACAACACTTGGATGGGGAGACAGACAGCCAGCTCTCACATAGGCTCTGGAAATATTGAATGTTCAGGGACAGAAAGGGACTGGACAATGAAACCAGCTCTCAGAAATGTTCGGAGGGATTCACACTGATGGCTGAGTGGAGAGCAGAGAAGGAGCAAGAGTTGGAATGTGGGACGCTCTAAAATGGAGTTTAAAAACTAAATATTATCTGTATTTGCTTTTCCATTTGCTCATGAAATTTAAAATTTTCCCCCATGTAGCTTCAGATATTCTCTTCTATGTGGAGTCAGAAGTTCTCAAAAAAATCCTTGAAGGTTGAATTTATATACTTAACTAACACATTAGAACACGGTCTCATACATAGGACCTAATCTCAATCATAAATTTGTTGCCTATAAAGGTGAGACAATATTATCACTATGAATGCTTTCAATTTTCCTCATAGCTGTAAGAAAATTATCTATTTAGAGTGACTAGAGACATTTTGGAGGTGCACTGTTAGGAATTTTAAGGAGATTGGGGGAAAAATCTGTGACTGAAGATCATTTAAATAATTGACAAGCAAAGCTAAAAAAGATCAGCGGAAGTGAGAGACATTTAATTGGTAGCAGTTCCTATCTACTTTTTCTGTTTGCTTGCTTCTTTGTTTGTATTTCTTAGTTTGGTATCAGTTCAGTGAGCTGATGCTGGTAAAGAGAAAAATGATAGCTGTTTGAAGAAGAGAGTTTGCAAAAACATAAAGAACCCAGAGGGAAAAGGAATTTTTTTTTGTATTCTGAAAAGAAGGGCTCTTAGGAAAACTTTTGCTACTGCTTTTACTGTTGTTGCTATCATCGTAGTCATTATTATCATTGCTTTCTTGCTTTGTTTTGTTCCCTGATTAATAAGAATTATATTAAACATACCCCATAGTTAACAATTGCATGGTGTTTTTAATTGGTTGAAAAACACAGATGAATCTCTCTTTTATCTATGTGGTTATTCAGTTCTGTAAGTCTAAGTTACTTAGATGAGGTCACATTGCTAGAACGCACCAGAGCCAGGACTAGAACTCCATAGCTTTTGTCTACAATGCAAGGATGTCTATCCTCTTTCTAAGACTCCTAGTCTCTCTGAGGTCCCTCAGAGGCTTGCCCAAGCATTTCCAATAAATAATAAAAGATTTATAAATCAGAACATTGTAATATGTCTATGAGTTATAGTGAGTGAGCCAATATGGTAATTCTTCATTATTAAATGTAACTCATTATAAACATTATATACATGAAACTGCAAGCACATTTTGTTCCCATTAATACATATACATTTTTCTCACTTAATAAGATGTGTTAAAGTTCTTTCCATATTATCATATATAAATACTCTCCAGTTATTTAAGAACTGCATTGCAACATACCATATGGATATACAATGACTAATTTATCGCAGTTGACTATACCCTGCTTTTTGAAACACTCTCTTCTCCAGCCTTTCATGCCACTTCTTAATCTGCTTTCCTGTTGTCATCTCTGCTACTTAATATTGAAACAATCCTGCCATAAGTCCTTGCTTTCTCCCTACTTTGCCCATACCCTCTACCTCAATGACATCCAGGAATCCATAACCTTTAGTATTGTTTGTATTCTAGCGACTCCCAACATTGTAGAGGGGATCATACATCAATATTAATAGGAATCTCAAAATTTTTCCCAAACAAAACAAAATTTTCCCTTCATTGCTACTGCAAACCCCCACCCCATACCATAATGTTTCTCTGCTTCCTCATAACAGCACATCATACCACCATGTGCCATTTTCCTCAGATTAAACTTAAGGGTCCTATTTAATTCTTGTCATTGCCTCATTTTCTACATCTCATTCACTGCATGTGCCATTAGCTGCTCCTCAGAAATATATTCCAAATCTCTCTATTACTCTTGCTTTAAAAAAAGGTAATAATTCAAGCCAGTCACGTCTAATCTATATTACAGCGATAGACTTTTTCCTTCCTTCTTCCTCTCTATTCACAATCCAATCTATACATTGCACCTAAAGACATATTTCAAAATGTAACCCAGATTACAGATATCCCCAGTTTCACAATTTGAGTGTCTTTCGATTATCCCTAGGATAAAAATCTGAGCTCCTTGTTGTGTCCTATTTGAGTCAACCCAGACCTTTTCAGCCCCATCTCATAAAACTTTCCCAACATTGTGAACTGGATTCTCCAATTAGAATGCCTCCCTTTCTCTATACACGGGAGAGCTAAAAATTACCTTTCCTGGACCTCCTTCCAGTTTTGTTTCTAGATGAATGTCAGGATTACTAATCAGATGCTCTTGTGCAAGCATTTGTAAAATAAAAGTGAAACAGTGGGCATATTTCTGCCCATTTAGCCATTTCCTTCAGCAAAGTAAATTTAAGAACCCAAGAGTTCTCACTGTGATATTCAAGTACCTGATGTGGACCCTGGCTCGTGGGATCCACAACATTGTGGATGGGAAAGAGACATCAGAATGGTCTCCTACCAGTACCCATTCACCATTGTCCTGGATGTTGAGAGGCAGGTATAGTGGAGGAAGTGGCCAGATGTGTCTTTCCAATGTCTGGTACCAGCTTTGTGAGTGTAGAACATCAACAGCCGTACTCTGTACTGACTCACCAGGAAAGACTTACATGGCATGTGCCAAAACTTGACAAATCCAGTGGTGGTCTCAAGTCATAGGTGTCCCTGAGGACAGCTCTGTGGCATGCTGGTGGCCATTCCTGAAAACCCAGCCATCTCCTCCAAACATGATAAAGGCTCTAATTTACCTTAAAGATTTCATTCTATTTAAAAGATTTAGTGTGTTGTTCTTAACAGTATAGATAATTAACTGAAACATAGCCAAACTAGTCTTCATGAATTGTGTCGTTGAACCCGCTCTTATTTCGAACACATTACTCTCAAACTTGGCAGAGTACCCTTCAAAGTATCCTCTGGTTTTCAGCTGAATTATTATCTACTCAGAATGGTTTCCCTTGAATATCCAATCAAAACCATTCCCTTATATGTAGTTTTCAGATCACTCTTTTATTGTCTTTACAACATTTATCATTGTAAAAGATGATTTTGTTTACTCTCCATTCTTTGTCTCTCTCTCTCTTCCTGAATGCCCTTAGCATGTAAATTCTATGGGAGGAGAGACTTTGTCCTCTTTACTATTGGCTTCTCATTACTATTAAAGAACCTAGAATATAATAAATAAACATTTGTTTATTGAGTGAATGAAAGAAAGATTGAATAAATGAATGGATAAAACCTGGCATTTCTTAGTGAACAATCAGATATTTTTAGCTTATCTGGAAATATAACAAGTTTATGAGTGAGCATCTTTGTGAAGAATATCTTTGTATACTTGTGCAAGTATATCTATAGGGTAGGATTTTAGAAGTCGGGTTTTGGGGAAAAGAGCACATGCATTTTTTATTTTAATGCTTATTGCAAAATTCTTTCCAAGATGTTACACCAGTCTCCACTCTCACTAATATGTACAAGGGTCCATTTAACCACCATCAGCCACAAGCTTGAGTACTACTAAAATTTCAAATCATCATCAACCTGAACAAGGAAACAGGTTTTTGTTGTAATATAATTTACATTTTTAACTATAAGTGAGGGTATTTATTTATGTTGATTAATACTTTATAGTTATATTTATAACTACAAGTGCTTTGCCTATTTTCTATTTTTTGTTCATTAACATATATGTCAAGTGTTGTGATTTGTTAAATTAATCTTTTTTTGTTTTTGTTTTTTAAAGATTTTATGTATTTATTATTTTTTAGAGAGGGAAGGGAGGGAGAAAGAGAGAGAGAGAGAAATATCACTGTGCAGTTGCTGGGGGTCATGGCCTGCAACCCAGGCACGTACCCTGACTGGGAATCGAACCTGCGACACTTTGGTTCGCAGCCCGTGCTCAATCCACTGAGCTACACCAGCCAGGACTTTTATTTTTGTTTTGATAACTTTTCTGAGTTGCTCTTATTTTTTTGTATTGCTGAAATCTCAGACTTATGGAAGACTTGTAGAAAGACATAACCATCTGCTTTTGGGGTAATATTTTTGATTGATTATAATAAAGGGAGCCATTTTACCATAAACTCCAGACCAACTTTAAATGGTTTTATCTTTTCTCTAACATTATTTCTCCTTTTGTTCTTCTTTCAAGTTTATTATACACATATGACTATTTGTCCATATCATTTAGTCAAATCTGGCTGTAATATAGAATCAAAATAATAATGGCATAAAGAAAAGAAAAATCTACAAGCAGTCCAGGGCTAATATGTGCCTCTACTCCATAAGGTCCTCAGGCACCTGAATCTTTCCAGCTCATTTTATTTTTTACATCCTTAGGATGATCTTTGGATCATTTCCAGGGACCAAGCTGTAGACAGATATCTATGTTGCAGGACCTGGGATGGGAGAAAGCATGACTGAGGAAGGACAGAGGTTGTCCATCAGTACTCTCCCCTTAAGGAAAGTTCGAAAGCTGTTGTAGGATATTTCTGCTTTACAGAACACTAGACGGATTTAGTCAAGTGTCCACATTTAATATCCTTAGAAATTGTCCATCCTGGTGGCCCTTTTACTTGCTATAAATGGAGAGAAGAAAAGAAAGCTAATTTTGTTTGACTAGTTAACTATTTTCTATTTTTCTTTTCTATGTACCCAGCTCTGTTATGTTTTCTGATCCCCCACCCCCAAAAGCCCAGGAGATATAGAGAATAATGTACTTTTAAATTCATATGGGCATATTTATCAAATTTAAGAGTAGCCATCACAAGTGAAAATGGTAAGAATTTGAAAGAATAATAAGAAATTTTCATTTTAAATTTCAGTATGTCTATCAAGCATCTGCTTCCTGAGACAACCTCTGAATACCGATACTATGACACCTAATAATTAAAACAAATTAGTAAACTCTTTAGAGAAATGTATGCTAGATTATAAACCAATCTAATATTGTAAAAATTGGAATTATAACTTTCATATGACTTGCTTAATTTTTATTTTATTGGTAGCATTTGGGTAATTTATTTATTTATGAATAATTTGTCACATTTATTTCAAAAATTAAAATGAAGGATAGAAGCTGGTTATTTTCTCAAATTTATGCATCAATTTGAAAATGAGCTTGAATTAGAACCATTAACTATATTTTCGGTGGCGTGGGGAAGTCGTGAGTGCTGCCAGCCTGTTACTTCACTTGTGTAACGCAGCATTTCACTTCACAGTTTTGAATGCTTGCTTTTTAACCAGCTTGTCTTTTACATTCCTTTTAGTAATAAATCTTTGTTTCTTTGTTTATGAATTCTGTTTTGGTATAATTTTATCTCAATATTTTTGCTAATGTTAATGAAAAGGACTGCACAGTTTCTTGTAACTCATTTTCATTATTTTTACTCAGTGCAAATGTTTACAAATATTTCCATTTTGCTTTTTACAACTGTGCTAAATATTCACCTGCAGCATCCTAATTAGAACATATTATTTCAGGAAGTGATATTACCAATCTAAAAATAATTACCGCTATTCTCGTTTCTTGCTTGTTCAACTTACAAATCACATATTTGATCACATAAAATTATATTCTGCAAAACTTGCACTTCTCAGAAACTTCATTGAAAACAAGAAAAATGTTATTCCTGGGATAGCTGTTGTTTGATTTTTTGATTAACAATTCATTCCATATTAAGGTAAAGATCTAATTCAAGGCTACCACTTGGAAAGGAAAAAACCTATTTGTATTCATCTTAATTTCCCTCATCTGTGTTAAACATCTCTTGGGTGTAGAAAGATAAGTCCGCTGCTAGCTCACAGAGCTTTCAAGGAAACAAACAGGCTCTTCCCAGGGAGAAGAGATCTATTAACATCAGTCCTTTATCAGAGTCTGGTGCCTCTTTATTAATGAGGCTATCTGGGGGAAATTACCAGAAGGTCCAGCTGCCTGAATGTGACTTTCTTATCATTACTTAGTATCTTTTCTGAGGGTTTTAGATTGATTCTCACTATCATTTTACACATACACTAATTTAGTATGTCTTAGGTACGAAGAGTTTTCAGTTACGTGATAGCAATGAGTAAACTAACAGATTCAGATTTACATATCCCAGTGTCAAAAACATACAATTCAAATTTATAAAAATTACCTTTGCAGAGTGCTTTGTAAAGCTGGAGTTACAATGTCAAGTTTCACTCAAAGCAATAATGAAGCTAATTATTATGTCATAAAGCCATATAGATCAAATAATTTAAATGCAATTCTTATTTTTACCTAAACAAATTTCACATGCAATTTTTCAAAGACACTGGGTCTGAGGCTTCCTCATACCCATACTGTCAGTGTACTACCAGGTTTTGTTATTTACTCATTGTAAGCTGTGCTCAGTAAAAATAAATGTTCTTATTTAGGTGAGGAAGCAGTTCTTTTGGAAATAGCATTGAGTTTACAGCCCAATGAGTTTTAATCACAACCCCTTTTTTTTAACAGACACAATATGACCTTAAGTCAGTTACTTTAATAGCCCTGGATCCATTTTCTGTTCCTGTCAAGTGAGGACAGTGTTACTTGCTTTGAAATGTTAGGTATTAAATAGGTGGCAGTATACAAAATATATTAACACAAATACGGTATTTGCACATTGCCGGCAAATCAATTCCTACAATTTTATCCCCTTTCTTCTAATCTCAATTTACATAAGATTATTTTCACATAATATCCTCACTCAACATAAACTTGTTTTTTCCTCAAGATATTTCCACTCTCACAGTTCTACCATCTGACAATAGAAACTATTCTGAGTGCTGATAAAATCCCTTAAATGGCCAATTTATTATTTTCTCCCTAAAAGAGAAAATAGCCCTGGCTAGTGTGGTTCAGTAGATTGAGCACCAGCCTATAAACTGAAAGATCACCAGTTCGATTCCCAGTCAGGGCATATGCCTGGGTTGCAGGCCAGGTCCCTGGTGGGGGTGTGCAAGAGACAACCAATCAACGTTTCTCTCACATATCAATGTTTCTCTCCCTTTATTTCTCCCTCTATTCCCCTCTCTCTAAAAATAAATAAATAAAATATTTAAAAGAGAAAATATATCACCTGTGAATCAACATTAATTAAGAAATTAATTAAACTGTATTTTGTTTTAGAGATATGGTGGTTAAAATTTGATTATAAGAAAATAAAAGAGAACTGATTATAATAACATAAAGTATAAAAAGATAGTTGAAATACTGACCTCAAAAACAGTGAGCATATAAAATCCTTTTTATTAGATATTATTTTGTGATTTGTTTTTTACCTCATCCCTAGTGTTACCATTGGTGCTTGGCTAGATAATATTTTTAGAAATTCTTCATTGTTATCTGTTGATAGGGATAAAACAGTGTGTTATTTTGCTCTGTGTTTGAATTTCCTTGATTATGTTTGAGGTTAAGTTTTTTTAAAGATTTTATTTGAGGGAAGGTAGAGAGAAAAAGAGAAGGGTAAACCTTAATGTGTGTTTTCATCCCTTGTGGCCCCCACTGGGGACCTGGCCCACAATCCAGACATGTACTCTGACCGGGAATTGAATTGATGACCCTTTGGTTCACACCCCACACTCAATCTACTGAACCACACCAGCCATGGATGGCTGAGGTTAAGTGTTTTTCTTATGCTCATTGGCCATATGAGTTTCCTCCTTAGTGAAATTACTGTTTTTTGTCGATTTTATTGTTTTACTTATTGATTTAAAATCATTTATTACCTGTTAGGACACTTAAACTTTGTAGGGTATGCACGTTGAGAAAATCTTTTACTTGAAGTAGAACAGCCCTGCTCTCGATAACATTTCTTAGCTGAAACCCTAATGGAAATTTTCTTTTAAGTTACTAGCTTTTTTCTCTTGCTATTTTGAAGATCCTCTCTTTCTCTTTGATTTTTGGCAGTTATTATTATGTGTGTTATGGAGGATTTCTTTAAGTTTACTTTGTTTGGTTACGTACGATCTTTGTTATCTAAATATCTCCCCAGATTTGGGAAGGTCTCATTCATTATTTCTTTAAATAAACTTTCTGTTCTCACCTCCTTTCCTTTGCCTACTGGGTTCTAATAATTTGCAAGCTGGTTCTTTGATTGTATCCCATAGATTATGTAAGTTCTCTGATTTTTTAAATTCCCTTTTCTTTGTTCTTCTCCGACTAAATAATTTCAAAGTTCCTCTATTCTATTTCACACATTCTATTTTCTGTTTGATTTGTTCTTATGATAAAGCTCTCCATTGCATTGTTAAAAATTTCATTCATTGTATTTTTCATCTCCAGTATATCTACTTGGTTCTCTCTCTCTTAAATATCTATCTTTTATTAAACTTCTCATTTTGTTTTTGTATTGCTTCTTGGATTTCATTAAACTGTATCTGTGGGGTTTTTTTTTTTGTAGCTCAGTTACTTTCTTAAAGCAGCTATTTTGAATTCTTTATTGTGTATATCCATGATTTCATGTTTTATTGTGGAAGATTGTTATGATCCTTTGGTGCAGTTGTTTCACCTTTAGTTTTTAATGTTCCTTGACATTTCAAGTTGATGCCTTTGCTTTTAAAGTAGCAGCCACCTGCTCCAGTCTTTACTAACTGCCTTTGGGAGAAAGATAGTTCCCATCTGCCCTGCTAGAAATACTGAGGCTATCTCAGACTTTCTATAGATATAGCTGATCCATGTTTCTTGCTCCTCTTTGTAACAGAATTCTCAAGCTTGTATGCCTCCCCAGGATCCTGCAATGCACCAGGCCAAGTGCTGATAGTCTTTCTTTCATTTTCCCAAAGGTGGTAAAAAAGGCCAAATGCCGCTGCTTTGCCAATACATTTGGGTCAGCTTTCTGTGTGTGCTCACTACCTATAGAGCAAGGAGCCAGCCCAGGGTGAGGCTGTGTGTGCTTCAGGCACAACAGGTGCTGGGGGAGCTCCTGGACCCTTTTGGGGGATTGGCTGGTGAGGAGTTCCCAGAAGCCCATGGGCAGATTATTTGATAGAGTCCACAATGCAGTTAGTAGGATTCATGTCCCTTTCATTCCCTGCAAGAATCTTATCCACTGTTCTCCCTCTCTTTCTGCTCCCCAGTCATGTCACTCATGATTCAGTTCTCTGGGTAAGGGCTCGTGAGCCCTTTTAGAAGTGTTCCTCACAGCTGGTGATGCCAGCACTCACTCACATGCTCTCTCTTTCCCTACAGGAGAAATCACAGGTCAAGAAAATCTCTTTTTTCCCCTAAACTATGCCAGCTTGGGGAGGAGTATGTGGGTAAAGTCAAGCTGTTCCTTTCACCTACACTAGTGTGTTCAGACTTGGATACATATTTTTTTCTCCAATGGTGTACTGAAACTTTTTTCTCTGTAAACCCAGGTTCTCCCAAATGTTCTTTTATCCATTGGCAATTGTCTGAGACAGTGTATTCTAGGCATCCCAGACTATGGCCAAGCCGAGCAGGAGCTGGTTCACAGGCCACTGCAGAACTCGCAGCTGGGCCCATGCTCTGCCTGCCTGTTATTTGATGCACAAGTGGGAGAGACTGCTTCTTGGTCCTTTGGTGAATGGTGCTGGATTTGACAGTTCCTTCAAAGAAAGGCACTGTTGTTGATAAGTGCCTGAAGTTTTTGTTTTAGTGGGTGCACAAAACTGAGGGCAAGGGAAGCCTTATGCTGCCATGATGCTGACACTCACTCTTAATACTTTTCTCTTGACATTGAAGTGCTGTGGCTGGATGGACTGCAGGGCACACAATTACATTTGACTTCAGATAAGCAACATTTAGCCTTTTAGTATAATTATGTTCAAAATATTCCTTGGTCCCTTGGTACATACCTATCCTAAAGGGTATCTAAATTCAAACTTAACGAGGTATCCTCTTATTGCCTACTATTAATGTCAACCCTATATTTCAGTTCTGACTTCATTTCTCTCTCTCTATATATATATATGCAGGATGTAAGATAGAGTTCCACTTTCATTTTTCCCCTTTCCATATTATTTTTCATGCTCTCTTTGTCAGCAATTCTCTATACCTGCCTCTATGCTAAACTTGAAGTGTGCATTATTTTCTTAGTATATTTAACTGAAGAATACAGAGGTAGGTTGTCTAAGCTGGTAAAAAGGTATTACCATCCTCAACTCTTGTCTTTATATTTACATCCAAATTACAGTTTCAACTCTTCACATAAATACTACATCTAGAGGGGCAGGAAGGAAGAAAAGGAGGAGAAGTAACTTTATATTAACTGAAAGAACTTGCATTGGAAGTTCTTGCATTGTTTCTTTTGACACCCTTCTGTCCAGAATTTAATCCTATAGTCACGTCTATAGAAAGAAGGCTGCAGAATATGTAGCTGCACACCTATTCCTTATTCAACTCTGTCATACAGAAGAAGGGGAGCATAGCCTTTGGAGAAAGTTGTCAATCTCAGTCACAATATTCTTTATGGAATATGGATTCTGTGAAACCAGGGACCACCTGTAAGCCCATGTTGCAGTGTGAAATTTATTAGGCAGGATTCAAGGAATGCATTCTTATATCACCATGACATTCACACCTTTTAACCTTTGGGAAAATGGTCATTTTATAAATATTTAATATTGGAGAGTTAATTGAGGTAAAAAAAGTACTTACATATTGATTCTTGAAATATATACAGGCATAATTCTGCCTAGTTTTTTACCTTATACATTTTCTTAATAATGTTTTTGGATCAGACACACTCCAATGCCAGCTGATAATTAGATTTCTAAATACATTAATTTCATCTCTTGCTGAGCACTATCAGTCTATCTTAACAATGCAAATTATTTGCAAAGCTTGTATACCTAATCTCATTATACGGAAAAAGCTCTATTGTTGCAGTGGCTGAAAACTTAGATGTCTATAAAAGCTCTCTCATAAGGTTTCAAACAAAATAGAATCCAAGGGTAACCCTATTTAATTGCATTAATTCTGCTATCAAAATTACTCCTGGTAATCAGAGGTTTCCCCTCTGTGATTAAATTTATTAATGGATAGGGGCTCAGAGAACACACTAGAACGATTCTTCCCAACAACTAAATCTGAGGCTTACATACTCGAAATGAACATATTTTAATCAGACATTTATGTTTTTTAGTGTTTAGTACAAATACGATGCTTGTGCTAGATACTATGTAATATATGTAGTTGATTTTACATAATGCCAAAGATCCAGTTTACTGATGGAAATCAGCAGTTTTCAAATAAGACTTTTATAAGACAGGTACTAATTGCAATGTGGGGACATAGGAGGAGAAACTCATTTCTGACTAGAAGTGTCTGTGAAGGTGCAATCAGGATAAATGCAATTCCAGAAGGGCCTTAAATGATTAATTGATGCACAGAATAATGTTTATAGCCTTCTAAATTAGCATTTTATAAAATATTTTTCTTGCCTTAGTGATTTGATAATTAGATAATTCCTGAACTTGTTATCCAAATGAGTTACAGAAATTTTTCCCACCATCATATCATGTGATTAATTTTACTCTAGCATTGGAAATAATGTTTTATACAGATTTTTGTTATTTATGCAAGGTCTAATTAAATCAATGTTAAAATGTGTGAGAAAAATCAAATAAAGATCAAATGGTTAACTTATTTGAATGAGTTTAATAACTTGTTTTATAATTATCAATAATGTAAATATTAAAAGGACATATCTCTGGAGAAGAAATTTATCCAGGATCCAAATAAAAAATGTTGGGCTCTTAACTATATCAATAAATTCTATGATCAGGTTTCCCTTAGGAAATGTTACAAAATACATTTTTCTCTAAAACTAGGGAATTTTCTTTTTTCTAATCATCTTATTCCACTTGAGGAATACTGTAAAGGCAATGGCCAAAAGGTGGTTTCTATGCAAAAACACAGTTAAAAAAGAGACTTTATGATTTATAAATCTTCAGTGAAAATTGGAATAGGGAGGAAAACCATAAAGAAAAAAATAATGAGTAAAAATTTGATCTCAAACTTCTACCAAAGAGTTACTGGCTCTATATCTCCCTCTGCAAATACAACCTCTAGCAAAGCATCCCCCAGCATGAACTGTAAGTGAACCTTGATGACAAGCCAGGGGTACGTTGACTTTGTTAAGTGACTTTCAGTAGCAATAGTGGGTCTCCTCAATGACACTTGCTATGCTCTGCCCATTGTGTGTGTGTGTGTGTGTGTGTGTGTGTGTGTGTGTGTGTGTGTGCTAGGCCTGGGGAGGTTAAGTACCTGGTTCACAAATCTAGGATTTCAATTCAAGACTGTACTACCAGACACAGGCCCAAGAGGTGACAGCAGATAGGGAGGAAGAGTAAAACAGTAATTTTCTCTGGAAGTTAGGAGGGAAATTCCTTAATTGATATGGAAGACCTAGCTTTAGGAATAAAAACATATCTTCTGTCAAGACAAAAGGAAAAGAAATGAGATTGACTGCTGATGCCAATGAGGCGTTTACATGGGGGTAAGCACAAAGTATCAGCAAATGCCACCTGACAGCCCTTGTTTTCTCTGTGAAATAGAGACAATGATATCTCAGCATAAATGTGGAAGAAGGTGGAAGGTCAAACAGGGCCAGACATGCTACCAACAGTCATTATGGGAACTAAGAGAGAGAAATATAGGCTTCTGGGTGGTATTAGGGTTGAGACAAGTTAAAGAAAACCATTGGTGTAGCCATGTATTATAGGGTTGAATGATTTTTCCCAGCCCATGTCAATGTGAGACAGGAAACCGTGGATGACAAGGATGTGTTTTAGAATTATACTCTTCTGGGATCAAATTTCTTCTCTTACCTTCTAGATATATGATCCTGAACAAGACACTTCACACATTTAAACTCTGCTTTCTCTGTCTGTAGTAGTTGAATAAGAGGGCCTATAGACAGGGTGATATGCAGACTCAACAAAGTCACTCATGTCTATAATTTAACACAGCACTTGACACAAAAACCATTATAATAAGGACACAAAGGTCACTAATAGTAATTTGCTTGAATTTGTGAGTATTAAAAGGATGTAGGAAAAAGACAGTACAAAATGGGAATGAAAATACTTCACAAAAATGGATTTGAATAATCAGTTTGAAATTAAAAGCATCAGGCACTAGAGGCAAAATGAGAGTAGTATGTTTTAAACAACAAGGCCATAGAGGGCACCAGAGGTCTGATATTGGTAGCAGGATAAAGTGTGGGGCTGGCTAGGGACTTTAGTCCCTCACAGTATTAACAAAAAAATGCATAGGTAGTTGTCATTTTAATCCCATAACACCTTTTAGTATATTTTAATTATTTATTGTGAATTCATTTTGTAACTTTCCAAAATTAAATAGTGAATTATGGTTATGCTAGAACATGGGTCATATATTATTATGCTACTTCTGTACTTCAGCTACAAACATAATAACTATGTGTTGAAAAACTGAAAAAATGTATCATAAAATATTTTTATTAGCTATTAGTTCTTGGAACCTGAAAAATCTCATTTTATAGTTCAAATGAAAGATTCAGATATATAGTGGAATTTATGATGTCAATTAATTTCAAGTAAAGTTGTATATATCATATTAAATACCATACTTTCTCTTTTAAAGGGCTTTGTATTTGTAAAGTGTAAATATACAAGTAAAAATGACATCTCACCAATTAAGTTTTATATAAAGTAAGAAATGGAAATTTCAGTTTCTTACCCTCAGGCCTTTTTTGTGCAGAACTCCTTTAATTCCTCACTGCAAGAGAAAGTCCGTTTTCTTACCTCTCTCTCGCTCTGTCTCTCTCCTCTACATTGGGGGTCAGCAAAACACCACCTAAGCCCCAAATGCAATTTTCATAAATGAGATTTTGCTGGAAGACAGCCCCCCATTTGTTTTCATGCTGTCTATGGCTTCTCTCGGGATACAGTGACAGTGTTGAGTAGCTGCAACTAACGATAAGACTATAAACCGAAAACATTTGTGATCTTGCCCTTCAGAGAAAACATTTTCTGACCCTGATTTACTTATCTGTTGCTTACATTTTCCACTTAGTCCTGTGTTTTGAGTGTCTTCCTAGGTCAGTATATATAGAGAGGTGCTCTATTACTTTAAAATATTATAGCATACATTAGTTTATCACTGGTGGAAATTTAGATCTTTTCTACTTTTTAAAAAAGATTTTATTTATTTATTTTTAGACAAGAGAAGGGAGGGGGAAAGAGAGAGAGAGAGAAACATCAATGTGTGGTTGCCTCTCAAGCACCCCCTGCTGGGGACCTGGCTTGCAACCTAGGCATGTGCCCTGACTGGGAATTGAACTAGGGACCCTTTTGTTCACAGGCCAGTGCTCAGTCCACTGAGCCACACCAGCCAGAGCTAGGCCTTTTGTTCTTTTTAAGATATCCTCCAGTCACATTTATTAAGTGAATATTGCCAATGCATGGTGTATATCTCTTAGAATATTTTAGAAAAATAACAACATTCTGTAACATACTCACATATATTGTTTCATAATACAGTTATCTCCCGCTTTCCAAAAGTTTGCATTACACCAGTTAACTTTTATGAAACACCTACATTACAATGGTAACAAAAGTCATAAAAGCAAAACTTTGAATGTTTTTAGTTAGCAAAAACAGAGACTAATATAAGTCTTTCATGAAAGCAAGGTGGCATGATGTGAACTTTTGAAAAGTGTGGTATGTTCTTCCCTTTACACCATCTTTGACTTATGACAGGTTTCATAGGAACACTCTACTTTCAGATATCAAGGGGCAACTGTGTCTAATTCATTATAAAATGAAAACTAAAAAACATGAGAAAAATTCAAATGAGTAAAAGAATATTATGGAAATTAGTGTTCAAAGAACTTAAGTTCCATAATGCAAATTTGAAGAGTATTACTCCATGGAGTATACCAAAGTTAGTGATTGTTAGTTAACTACTAGATATAAGAGTCCTCCTTTTATCCTTAAGAATAGAACTCTCCTTTAGCCATGTCTCTGTCTCAGTTAAACATACTTATTACTCTAGGCTCTCCTGCAGCTAGGAATGGCCTTGTATTGCTAGTATTTCAAAGTAATTATGGAAAAAAAAGGAAGACACAACACCTACAGGTTTCCAGCCTTTTGACGAACCCTGATATGTGTAGCATGATGTGAAAGCCTTACATCCTGAGGTATGGTGGAGTGAAAAGTAATGTACCCTGATGGCGTTTTGAGCTATAATACTAGCCTTGAATTGTCTTACACTGTGTTGGAAAAATTTTTTTTCCTCCTACGTTTCTCCTTTAGTTTCACATTACTGCCACACTCACAACACTTTTGATGCCAGATTTGTGGGTTAATTTTTCCCCACACCAAGCAATCCTGTGACAGCAGGAGGATGTCCTACAATTTAAGTCAATTCTGACACATTTACTGGGAGACAAGGTCAGGTTCCACAGGGTAAGTGTTCTAATCCCATGAGACTGCCCACTACTGTAGATGTCAGTTGCAAAGCAAAAGGTCTCCAGTTTGCCCACAACTTCTAAGTTGCCTAATCAATACAAAGCAGAAGTCCCCATTACTTTCTCCCTATTAGATTTTTTTGCAAAACAGCTCACAGAACTCAGGGAAACACTTACTTACACTTACCAGTTTATCAAAGGATATGATAAAGGATACAGATTCGCACCTAAATGAAGAGATACATAGGTGAGGTCTGGGCAGGTCAGCATGGGAGCTTCTGTCCCCATGGGGTTGGGTTGTGTCATCCTCTCAGTACATGTACGTGTTCAACAACCTGGAGACTCTCCAAACCCCTTTCTATTGGGATTTTTATGTCAGCTTCATCATGTAGACATGACCAGTCTTTAACTCTATTTTCAGCCTTTCTCCCTTTTAAAGAGAATGGGGAGGAGGGGCAGGGGTAGACTGAAAAGTCCAGGCTTGTAATTATAGCGTCGACTCTTCTGTGACCAGGAGCTGTACAGGGGGCATCCAGGAGCCCACCAGAGTCAACTCATTAGAACAAAAGACACTCCTATTACCCAGGGAATTACAAAGCTTTCAGGAACTCTGTGTCACCAGGTCTAAGACCAAATATTAGGACAAAAGATGCTCCTAGTACTCTCACCACTTAGGAAATCACAAGGGTTTCAGGAGACTTGTGCCAGGAAAGGAGGACAGAGACCATTATATATTTTCTATTATGTCACATATCCGAGTGTTTGTGGCATGGGGCAATGAAGACCCTATATTTTTGAGCTACAGCAGAACTCTTTTGTAATTCTTTATTGAACCAGATGTAATTCTAACAGGCAGCTAGCAATCTATAATGTGTTACAATTAGTTCCATTAGACCATTATTAACTTTCTATGAGAGCACATTTTTCCCCTAATGACTCTAAGGACCTTGAACATAGGAAGTTTTTATAAGTAGTTATTTCATATAGACCCATCCATAGCTTCAAATACTATTTACATTTTAATAGTTCCAAAATTTTCTGTTTCTAAACCAAAATTATCTTCTCAGATCAAACCTTATATAACCACCAGATTTTTGTTCTCTCTCCCCTTAGATGTCTGACATAAATTTAAAATTTAACACATCCAAAACCAAATGCTTAATCTCACCTGCCAAATTTTTCTCCTCCTTCAGTCTTCAAAATTTACATCCACTCTGTTACTCAGGCAACAAATTGAGTCACTTTGTCTTCATACTCAACAATACCAAAAGGCAAAATGTCACCAAGACCTCTGAAACCTATCCCAGGACTTCACTAGACCCTTCTCTCCCCCTTTATTTCAACCTGTGGAACATGCCATCACCTCCGACTGCTTCCCCTGCAATTCCCTCCCTCAATTAAACACCTGATTTCCTTTCTGCTCCTCTCCAGTTGATTTTTCATACAAGAGTTGTCTTTTAAAATATAAGTTTAATGTCGCTTACTACCTACTTTAGATACTTTCAAAGGCTTTCTGTCATGCTATGAAAATGTAGTCTAAAAATGCCCTACATGCCCAGCTGCTTCCAACCTCTCAGTGTAATGTCGTCCTTTTCCGGCTTGTTCTTTATGCTCAAGAAATCATGTGGTCTTTCAGCTCCCAAAAGACTCCAGATTCTTTTCTACCCATTTGACTCTATGAGTGCTGCCCCCTTCACTGAATATCTCCCTAGATAAATATAACCTTTCCTTTAGATTTCAGTTGTGACATTACGGCCTTCCTTAGAGAGTCTTTCACTGATATTCAATCTAAGTTAATAGTTCCACCCCAGTTCCCACCATTTATGTAATTAGTTCCATTGAGAGATCACAGCACTAATACCTCTTTCTTAACAGCACTTTATTAACTAAGCCAGAGGCCATCTCCATTTGTCTCAACCCTGTATGCTCAGCTCTTAGGATAGTTTATGGCACATAGTAGATGTTCAGTAAAAGTGTGAAAATGATAGATGAGTGAATGATGGAATGAGTTTGCTTAAATGCATTACCCATGGTTACATTAAAGGATTTCAAAACAAAGAGGGCATAATGAATACCATCAAGACATTATTCATGTGTCTAGAATATTGTGATACTATAAAATCTGGATCCTTAAAATTCAGTGGAGCTATGGGATTCAGTACATGATTCTTGCTGTCTTTCTTTTTCTTTATTACAGACAAACATACACTCCATAGTCACCAATTGGCATATTGGCAGTTTGGAGATCTCTCCTGGTTCCTGTGAGTACCATATCCTTATAATTACCTGTTCAATAGAGTTCATGAATAATGGTAACTACAGGAATTGGGTTTGAGCCATGACTGTATAATTGGAGACACGGTTCTTGTCCTGAAATTTTCTTGCAAAATTATTTATATTAAACCTTCTAAAAAAGAGACTTATACCAAATAAAATAAAAATTATGCAACCAGCATGAAAAGTACCTCATATCCTCTAAATTCATGAATGTAGCAGAGATGACTCATCTACTAACACAAAGTGTAAAAATAGACTACAGAAACGGAGTCTAACAATGGAGAGTGAATTTTTTTATTCATTTGTCTTAATTTCTGAATGAAACACAGATTTTCTTATGCACGGTTTTCATACACATACAGGAAATAGTCCTCCAGTCATAAGTTATCTTAAATATATTAAATGTTATTGATGAATATGAACCTTAACACGATCTGGGTAAAATGTTGGCTAGATCAATTTATTTGTCCACTTCAGCATTTGGTGTTATAAATCTTTATTATTATTTACTTTAATCAAAGAAAATAGCTTCAAGATTTTTTCATAATAGAGAGTATTTTATTTATTTATATAATCTACTTTTTTGATATATATTTTTTAGATGTTTCCTTTATGCTACTAGTAAAATGTATTCATATATACTGTAAGATGGTCGGCCAAAAGTCAGAATCTTGAATCATTTCACTAAGTAGTCTAGCAGAGATATTTTCCTTCCCATATAGAGAATATTGACTGTAATGACATTTTGTAAAAAGCATGCACTATAAAATGAACACCTCAGAAAAAATGTTAGTAAACTATGTAGATATATTTAAAAATTTAATCTGTTGATGTCTAACTGATTATTAGGTTTAAATATGCATAAATTCACTTAGAATTAATGTCTTTATATTCTATGAGCAGTTTTTATTTGATTACTTATTATTAAAGGTTTTACTTAGCCTTTGTATTTTTTACATTTATAAAATTAATACAGTCTGCATGTAAGAGATTTAAGATACAGAAGTATATAACACTGAACTGAATATCTTCCATAATTTAATTACCTATAATTATATATAATTTAATGTATTAAAATTATGCTATTATAAAATACCTTAAATATTTAATCCTTTTATTACACCTACCCAGGACAATTGTGACTGAAAAAAACTACAAAAACATAACTGCCACAAGTACATGCTCTTCAATGTCAAGTCTTTCAATAGTGTGTCACGTGCATGGTTTCAGGTCTCTGCTGAAACTTTTAACACCAATCACAGCAGATTTTAGTGTATAAATTACTTCTCCCCAAATTTCTTTTTAGACTTATTGGCATTCTTTTTTTGAAGTATAGTTGACCTACAGTTATATTTCAGGTATAAAACCTGGTATATACATTTATATACCTGACTAAATGATCACCTCCAAAAGACGAGTACCCATCTGTCACCATACATAATCATCACAATAATACCGACTACATTCCCTGTGCTATACGTCACATTCCCATGGCATATTCATTTTATAATCTGAAGTTTGCACCTCTTATCCCGTTCACCTATTTCTTACATCTCCCTACTCTCTTTCCTTTTGGTAACCAACAGTTTGTTCTCTGTATCTGTGAGTCTGTTTCTGTTTCTGTTTTGTTTTGTGCAACCCTTTGTTTTGCATTTTATACAAATATACATATATATGTGTGTATATGTATAATCTCATGTATATACATAACATCTCTTGACCCATTCATCTGTTATCAGAAACTTAGATTGCTTCCATATCTTTGCTATTGTAAATAATGTTGCAATAAATATGAAGATGCATAATCCTTTTGAATTAGTATTTTGTTTTCTGTGGATAATACCAAGAAGTGGAATTGTTGGATTATATGGTTTCCCGATTTTTAATTTTTGAGGGACTTTTATACTGTTTTCCACAGTAGTTTTATGAATTTATATTCACATCAACAGTGCACAAGGATTCCCTTTTCTCCACATTCTCACCTTCATTTAGCTGTTGTCTTTTAGATAATATCCACTCTGACAAGTGTGAGGTGATCTTATTGTGGTTTTAATATGCATTTCTGTGATGATTAGTGACACAGAGCATCTTTTCATGTGTCTATTGGCCATCTGTATGTCTTTTTTGGAAAAATATTCATGCAGGTTTTCTTCCTATTTTTAAAAATCAAATACATTGTTTTGTTTTCATTTTTTGTTTTTCTATTGAGTTGTATGAGCTCTGGATATATTTTGTAATTAATCCCTTAACAGATATATTATTTATAAATATCTTCTCCTATTTAGTAGGTTGCCTTTTCATTTGGTGAGGGTTATCTTCATTGTGCCAAAAACTCTTTACTTTGATCTAGTTTCATTAGTTTATTTTTGTTTACTTATTTATTTATTTATTTGTTTGTTTGTTTATTTTGCTCTTGTTAAGACTGTGCCAAAGAACTTCCTGTGTTTCCTTCTAGGAGTTTTGTGATTTCAGGTCTTATAATTAAGTCTTTAATTCATTTTAAGTGTATTTTTGTAATGCCACCTGCAAATATTGACAGTTTTACTTCTTTGTTTCCAATTTAGAAATCTTTGGTTTCTTATCCTTGTCTGATGGTTATGCCTAAGAGTTTTGATACTACCCTGAGTAGAAGTGGCAAGAGTGGACAACCTTGCCTTATTCCTGATCTTAGAAGAAAATCTTCCTGCTTTCACCATTGAGTAATGTTAGCTGTAGAGTTTTCATATAGTCTTCATTATGTTGAGGTTATATCTCCTCTATACCCACTTTATTGAAAATTGTTATAGTGAGTTGACATATTTTTCCACATGCTTTTTTGCATCTGCTGAGATGATCATATGACTCTTATCCTTTGTTTTGTTAACATGGTGTACCATATTGATTGATTTATTGATATTGAACCACCCTTTTATACCTGGACTAAATCCTACTGGGTCATGGTATATGATCTTTTTAATGTATTGTTGCATTAAGTTGCTAATATTTTGTTGAGGATAATTTGCATCTGTATTCATCAAAGCTAATGGCCTGTAATTTTCATTTTTGTAGTGTTTTTGCCTGCTTTTGCTGTCAGGGTAGTGCTATTCTTTCAGAATGAATGTGGAAGCATTCCTTCCTATTCAAATTTTTTAAAGAGTTTGAAAAAGGATTTTTAATAACTCTTCTTTAACAGGGTCTGGCAAAAATAACACCCTTTTTATTACAAATCTCTCATTATAAAATCATAAGCATGTAATTCTGTAACATAATAATATCACACTGAAGCACATTTTAGGTGAGATGTTCAAATTAAAACTATAAATTATTACACCCATATTATTACTCTACTAACTGCACTCAAGAAGGCCTTACTTCTGCTGGTCCCTGTATTTGGTCACCTCTAAAACCATCTGGTCCTGTACTTCTGTTTGTTGAGAGGTTTTTGTTGTTGTTATTTTGGTTTTTCTTTTTATTGCTGATTATATTTCATTACTATTTTTTGTTCTTTTCTGATTTTCTATATTTTTCTCATTTAGTCATAGAAGATTGTATGTTGTATAAATTTATCATTACTCCTAGGTTATTTGGTTGGTTTGCATATAATTGTTCCTAGTCATCTCTTATGCCTTTTTGTATTTCTGTGGTGTCAGTTGCAACATTCCCTTTTTTTATTTCTGATTTTCTTTATTTAGGTGTATTCTTTATGTTCATGAGTCCATCTGAGGTTTATTAATTTTGTTTCTCTTTTCAAAGAATCTGTTCTTGATTTCATCGTATATGTCTTCATTTTATATAACATCAGGTTATATAAACATGTAACTTTTCAAAGTTACACTCCTTTTTTCAAAGTGGTTGTTTTGATCACTTGCACAAGCAGTGCAGAATATTTTTCATTGTATTTCATTTTCACCATGTGGTTTAATTAGCTGATATAATATTTTGTTCAATTTTTGTCAAATTAATGGAGTTTTAATTTTGTCTATTTGTGGTTATAATTTGAATTGCCTTTACTACTAATGAGCTAGATCATAAAATTTGTGTTTAGTGCATATCTGTGCTTATCAGTCCTAAATTATTTATCTCTTGAATGTTTATTTATTTTTGTCTTTTTATTTACATACTCCCAATTTATATTATTAAGCATATGTTTGTTTATAATTTCAAACATCTATGCCCATTTTTGTTGTATCTGCTAATTTACAAATGTATATAATTTTATTCTTTTTTAATTTTTCAAGCATTTATTTTTCAATTCATGACTTTCATTCTTAAGAAAACTTTTACTTGGTTTTCATGCAGATATTATTTCCTATGGTTTTTGAAAAGCTTTAAGATTCTTTATGTATTTTGATCTTTATTTAATTTGGAATTGATACATGATTAAGGTGTAAGTTAAAAATGCTAATGCCTTTTCCAATTTGCACAATAAATAATTTCAAATATCCTTTGGGACAATTTAGTCTTACCTCCATAATTTATCACACAGAGGAAAGGGTTTGAAGACTGGAGAAAAACGAGCTAGTGAACATATATACAAGCTCTGTTTTGTATAAAAATATAATTTTGCAGAAGATAATGGTCGATGTTTTTCTAGGGCAGGGGTGTCAAACTCATTTTCACCAGGGGTCACATCAGCCTCGTGGTTACATTCAAAAGGCTGAAATAATTTTAATACTGTATAAATGTAACTACTCCTTAACAATTAAGGGGTTGAAATTATATTCGGCCCTTTGAAAGCAACCACAAGGCTGATGTGGCCCCCAGTGAAAATGAGTTTGACACCCCTGTTCTAGGGTATGTTTAGAAAATATGGCTTCTCACATCTGTAGGATTTCCTCACAAAGATCCAATGGTGTTTTGCTTGATTCTGAGTGAGATTATGATTTGGCAGTAGAAATTCCTAGATGGGAACATACCTAGGACCTATTATTGTCAGAATTATTGTGCTAGAACAACTATAGTAATGCTTTATAATTTCACAAACTACCTGTAGAAAAATTACAGCCCTTGGAAGAACAACATTCAGTTTGGAAGTATTTCTGGTAAATGGCATCAGATTTACTTACTCCATTGTCATATATTTATTACCATACATTAGCTGATATACTAAATGTCCTAAGTATTAGCAACCTTGTTATTGATGTATCTAATCCTTTATTCTATGTATTGGAAGTTCTATTCATTAGTTAGTACTATCACAACAAATACTGTTGACTAGAACAGAAATTTATTCTTAGACTCCTCAATGCTAAAAGTCCAAGATCAAGGCCTCAGGAGATATAATTTCTCTTAAATCCTCTTGTCTTGAGTTGCAGATATTCTCACAAGGTTTTCCCTCCATATACTTGCATCCTTGGCATCTTTTTTTTTTGTGGCCAAATTTCTTCTTATAAGGGCATGAGTTTGATTAGATCATGGTTCACCCTAAGGACCTCCTTTTAATTGATCACCTCTTTAAAGACCTTAATGCAACATAAATACAGTCACATTCTGAGACACAGGAGATTAAATTTTCAATATCTGGATTGGTGGGAAGGGATTAAAATCAGCCCATAATACAAGGTTTTAGAGGGACTTAATTTGGGTACATATGGAACTTGAATCACTATATTCAGAAAGAGTTTAAAATGTAAATGAGAACACTAGATGTGACTCAGTTTAAAGATAAATGTGGAAGATAGAAAAAAAGATAGCTGGGCACTCCACATAGTAGAATAATCTTGTTTACAATGTGGGGTTAAGAAGAAAAATCAATGAAAAAAATAATTAAGATTTCAGAAAATAATAAGAACTACGTAGTAGTACAAAAGCAAAGGGAATACAAAGTTTCCATACAAGAAAGCCATAGAATAAATTTTCAGATTGTGTTATAACCAGATATAGAAAACATATAGATTCATGTCAAATTGATTTACAAGTGAGGATTTATGAGAAAATAATAGAAAAATGCAAATGATCCTTTCACCTTTACTATAAACTTGTATTGTGCTTATGGAAAATAAAATATGGAAGAAATAAAAGGAAATTTATTTAAGATGAAATGTGAGTGATTTTTGCTTAAAGAGAAAAAGCTTCCTGTGTTTTAACAGGATATGTTTAGTGCCAAGAAGGGTGTTAAATGTCATTCTCTGTGAATTTTTCTGTATTAACTTGATTCCACATTACCATCACCTCTTTTTGATGACTTAGACTTTTGCCCCTGCTTCTGTTTATGAATTTATACTTTAGTCATTGTACAACCGCAGAGTTATATTTTTAACATACAACTCATATCATGCTTAATGCCTGTGGCTTTCCATGGATCTTAGGTAAACATGCAAATTCTTTAAGATAACTTGCATGTTTCCATATGATCTGACTCTTGTTTTCCTCTCTAATCCTACTGCATTACATCCTTTATGAACTACATTCAAGAATAGGATTCCTTTTTTGTTTTTTACATTTAACCCCTCCCCCAACCCCAAACATTATATATTTGACTGGAATGTCTTACTTCCAGCATCTGAAGGTATAAAAGTTTATGTCTTCAAACTATTTAAAATTATGCTATTTTTACATCTATATTCTATCTCATTGCCCTGTTTATTTTCTTCATTAAATTTTGCATAATTGTTCTTTTTTACTAACACATCTATTATGCATGTTTTCTTTAGATTGTAGGATCCTTAAGGCAGGACCCCTGAACCTCTTGTTTACCACTGTATCCCCAAATCCTATTTTATTTCTTGATATATAATAGGTAAGCAATATACACTTAATTAGCTAAACTTTTTATTTTCATTTTTAATGTTTAAGTTGAGGAAATAACCTGGTTGAACAAGAGAATATGATTGGTCTCAGTAGACCTTTATTGAATCATACCTTCATTCAATAAGCATTTATTGAACACTAAGTCCAACAACTATTTAGTTTCTAAGAGTACAGAAATTAATAAAAGAACCTGGTCCCTGACCTCATGGATTTTGTTTGTGAACAGTTGCAATGCAGTTTGATAAGTATGCAATTATAGAAAGCTCAGGACTGGCGGATCAGTTAAAAAGCAGGCTTGAGAGGGTCCTCACCTAGGATGGCTACAGGAGCCCTGTTTTGAATATAAGGACAAAGTTCATCATTCATTTTTCTTCAGCTCCACAATATGTTTTTTTTAATTGAATTTACTGTAATATTCTTTCTGTCTTTCTCTTCAAGAGAGAAAGGGAAACATCAATTGGTTGTCTCCTGCACGCACCCGTGACCTGACTGGGAACCAAACTAACAACCTAGGCATGTTCCCTGACCAGGACTTGAACCTGTGACCCTTCAGCTTATGGGACAATGCTCCAACCAACTGAGCCATACTGGCCAGGGCTATGATATCTCTTAATAAATAAAATTCACTTTCTTAAATTTTAAGAGGGGATTATATAAATGTATACACATTTACTATATGATGACCATTGAGCCAAGGAAAGGCAATAGATGAGATGACTCAAAAGTGTTATGATTTTTAAATAATTTTAAAGTAAGGAAAAGAGTCTGAGTAATTTCTAAACCAACCAGTTACATGCATAGAAAAGGAACACATAAGGCTAGGTCTGCTATGATGAGAGTGGGTCCATTCAGGACCACAGTTGAGAACTGGAGGGGAGTAACACCCACCAAAAAATTACATGAACTGCAAAAGAAACCCCACCACAGTTAACATGGAAACTGGCATGTAGTAAGCTCACAAGGAAATGTGATTCCTATTTTAATTTCCAATGAATACCTTCAAGCCATTTTAAATGCTGATTCCAGATCTTATAATAATATTTAAAAATTATCTAGTGTCCATTTAATTAAAAGCAAACTTTACAGATAAATTATCAAAATCCTTCACAATATGTACAGCGATCTCTTTTTCAGTGTCTTAAATTTTAAAAATATGTTCCCAATCATTATATAATTTTTTGCTTATGCTAGGCTTTTCTTATACCTAAAGTATAGCTTCATTTTTTGCCTGAAAAACTTTACCTGATCCTTTGCAATAGCATTCTGGAACTTTATCACTGCAAAATATCTTAAATTCTAAATCTCTGTGCCTCCTATGTAATTTTCACTATTTCTTCTGTGATTTTCTATTAGATTTGTCACCCAAATCATCTAAATTAATTGAGAGCAAAAAATTTTTTCTAATATTTCATGTGTTGAACTGCAACATACAGCAGACTACCAGTTACAGAGATGACTCCTTTTGCTGTCTCTCTGCTTTTGTCTATGCACACATACACGCAGAATGCTTAAGATAATTTTTATAGCTCAAATAGTGTCTCTAGATTATACTCTCCTATTAATTAACATTCATAAAATCATAGAAAGAGAGAATCATGAGAGCTAGAACGAATATCAAAGAGTCATCTGCTCCCTGATACCTGCCACAGGGGTTGTTTCAGCAGGTTTGTTGTGAAGGTCCAACACCTGCATTTTGTTTAATGTCAAAAGGCGATACTGCTGCACACTCCTAGTTGTGAAATTCTGATCCCTTTGATCACCTTCCTCCCATCCTTCTTATAAATGCAACTGACACTCTGAAAGGTAACTTTTCCCAGGTCACAGGAGTGTTTGATGACAGAAGCAGGAGAAGAAATGTCAGCAGTTCTGTGACATTTTGCAGTAGTGTTTCTTTCCCGCCCATTGATACTGGCTTCAAGTAAAGGAAAATAACAGCACTCCATTTTTCCTCTTTCCTTCTTATGTCGCTACTTTATTTTTTCCACAGACACTATCCTTCTTGAAAAACTGCAGCACTAGTGTCCCAAGGCTGTCCAAACGATCAGGCAGGCACAATGGCTTCACAGTGAAAGTTTATTTTTGAGCTAATGTTGCTGATCAAACCTGAAGAACCATCAGAATTTTTTTCATTGAGATATGGGGCTCTCTTAGCATTTTCCTCAATCCTAACTGAAATGAAAGTATGTAATTAAGCAAAGTAACCTCATTCTTGCTCAGATTTAACATAAGTATTCAACCCATGGGAAAAATAAAATGTCATGTTAAAATCTATAGTATAGTTGGAATGAGTCCAATCTCATTAGATGTTACCATCTTTGATAAGTTTTCTTCATTTTTCTAAAAGTATTGAATATATAAATTATTCCTTAAACCCATTTTAGCAGAATTGGGGTAATATCTGCTTAACAAATAATGATTACAATACATTTCAGATATAGACTTTGTAATTTGAAAAATATTCTTGAAATGTTTTTATTTTGAAATGGAAAATCATAAGAAATAATTAAAATTTTTACATATTATAATCACATTCTTTTTTTTAAGATTTTATTTATTTAATTTTAGAGAGGGAAGAGAGGGAGAAAGAGAGAGAGAGAGAAACATCAATATGCGGTTGCTGGAGGCCGTGGCCTGCAACCCAGGTATGTGGCCTGACTGGGAATCAAACCTGCGGCACTTTGGTTCGCAGCCTGTGCTCAGTCCACTGAGCTACACCAGCCAGGGCACAATCACATTCTTTAAAAATATATATTATTTATTTATTTTGTAAAGAGAGGGGAAGGGAAAGAGAACCAAAGGGGGAGAGACATTCATTTGTGGTTACCTGTTGCGTGTCCCCTACCAGTGACCTGGCCCACAACCCAGGCATATGTCTTGACTAGAAATCGAACCAGTGATCCTTTGGTTCTCAGGCTAGCACTCAATCCACTGAGCTACACCAGCCAAGGCAGTAATAATTAATTTTACCAATATCTTCTATAAATCCCTGAAAACAATGTCATTGTAATTTTGGAAGAATCAGGCATTTACAAACTTGATCTTGGGACCTCTGAAGGTACCTTGAAGGCAGAGGCAAGACATAATTTAATGCACAGAGCCTCAACATTTTTATGGAATGTTTCTTCTTATAAAGGAAACAATATCTGGAAGGAGAGACCAATCCCAAGTGGAAAATTTGAAGAGGATATTTATAAACCTTCATGTTTAAAGTTAAAATTCACTTAGATTATTTAATAATTTTATCCAGAAATAGAAGGAAGTATTAATTTTATTACTAAATTATTATGAAACATTGGGAAATCAATGACTTAAACCAAGCTGCGCTAATTGAGAGTAAATTATAATCATCCTCTGTGAGAGTATTTCTCATAAATTACCTCTGATGTCCAAAGGATTGTTATGCATTTATTCTAATAAATTATGGCTACATGGTAAACTGCATGAGATTTTAATATTTTATCATTCATTAAATTGTGAAAGCTTAGAGCCAGCATAGTGATCAGCAAGCCTGTTTATTTCTCTAATAAGAATACTTCTGTTAGTTAATAACCATTGCTATCATAAATTTATATAAATTCACATTAACCTATAGAAGTTAATTGAAGTTAATATCTTAATTTTGTGTATTTTATTTTAGAATTAAGAAATATAGGTTTAGTTTTTACTCATAAATAGTATAAAAACTTCAATATGTGTAACGTGGCAATCATTTTATTTTCTACTTAGCATGCAAGCTCTACTATTAAAAGCTAACTCACGTAAAGTTGTAGAAGATTATCCAAACTGTCCCTTAGTCTGTGTCATTATTCACATTTTTGTATTTGTAGCCAGTGATGTATTGTGCTGAATGATTGAAGCATCTGCGGAGAAGGCAGCTCCTCTAAAAGTAGATAGACTTCACGAGGATGGAGTAGAACTCTAAAAATTAGTGTATTGCTATCCAGAAAGAAGAGGAATTGGATAACTGACACCCTAAAATACAAATATCTACCACAATAATGTAGGATAAAAATGATAGGGAAATCAAGTTGGGTCCAAAACAATTTTACTTGAGTCATCTGTGAAAGTGAACCAGACTACTTTTGTCTACTAATAAACTGCATATAGCTCATTCCACAAGTGAGTCAAGGTCTTCCTTAGTATTTTATTCATTAAATCAGAAATATGTAAGTTAGGGGAAGGAAATCCACTATTATTTCCACTGGTCATTTTATGGCCCTATTGTTTCAGTATATAAGCATCTGCATATTGGTACACTGGCTTACCAATATATTAAGGGATCTCATTATTCTTGATGATATGGCTGTGAGTAAAAAGTTTATTGAACTAACTCAATTCTGCCAGCTTGGGGCCAAAATTAAAAAGTTCCCAATCCCTAACAATATGCTTTTAATTTCTAACACATACTGAGATTGCTTTGATTTTTTTTATAGCTACACTGATTTTAAAGTTATAATACTGTATATACATTCCCTATCAACTTAAAAAGACAGTGACCAAATTAGACACCTAAGACTGTGATTTTCTTTATTTTCTTTCTATTATTGTTCTATTACTCTTGTTCCAATTTTCCCTCATGGCCCTCCCATGTCCCACCTTCACCCCCTCCCACAACCAGGCCCCACCCTGTTGTCCAAACCCATGGGCCATTTATAACTACTCTTTGGCTATACCCTTTCCCTTTCTCCTTCCCTTAACCCCCTCACCCTTTGTACACTGTCAGTCTATTCCTTGTTTCCATGACTCTGGTTCTATTTTGCTCATTCTCCTATTTTCTTTATTAGATTCTTCATATAGGTGAGGTCATATAGTATTTGGCTTTCACTGCTTGGCTTGTTTAATGTAGCACAATACTCTCCAATTCCATCAATTCTGTTTCAAAAGGTAGGAGTTCCTTCTTTCTTTCTGCTGCATAGTATTCAATTGTGTAAATGTACCACAGTTTTTTGATCCATTCATTTACTGATGGGCATTTAGGCTGTTTATAGCACTTGGTTATGGTAAATAGCACTGCTATGAACATAGGGGTTCATATATTCTTTTGAATGGGTATTTCAGGATTCTTAGGATGTATTCCCAGCAATGGAGTCTCTGGGTCAAAAGGCAGTTTCATTTTCAATTTTATGAGGAAATTCCATACTGCTTTCCATGGTGGCTGCACCAGTAGCATTTCTACCAACAGCACACTGTTCCCTTTCCTGCACATCCTTGCCAATATTTGTGGTTTGGTGATTTGTTAATGGTGTCCATTCTGATTGGTGTGAAATGGTATCTCATTGTGATTTTAATTGGCATCTCTCTGATGGCTAGTGATGTTGAGCATTCTTGCATATGTCTATGGCCCTCTGTATATACCTTGGAGAAGTGTCTGTTCAGGTCCTTTGCCAATTTTCTAATTGGGTTGTTTGTCTTCCTGATGTTGAGTTGTATAAGTTCTTTGTATATTTTGCAGATCAAACTCTTATCTGAAGCATCATTGGCAAATATGTTTTCCCATATGGTTGGTTTCCTTTTTATTTTGATGATTCTCTTTTAGCCATGCAGAAGGTTTTTAGATTGATATAGTCCCATTTGTTTATTCTTTTCTTTATTTCCCTTGCCCTAGGAGATATATTGGCAAACATGTTGCTGGGTGGGATATCTGAAATTGTGCTACTTATGTTCTCCTCTAGGACTTTTAGGGTGTCATGGCTGTGTTTAAGTCTTTTGTCTATTTTAAGTTTATTCAGGTGTATGGTGTAATTTAGTGGTCTAGTTTCATTTTTTTTTTTTTTTTGCATGTAGCTGTTCAGATTTTCCAACACCATTTATTAAAGAGGCTATTTTTACCCATTGCATGCTCCTGGCCTTACTGTCAAATATTAATCGACCATAGAGATAGGGGTTTATTTCTGGGCTCTGTATTCTCTTCCATTGGTCTATGTGTCTGTTTTTATGCCCACAGCACAATGTTTTGATTACTGTAGTCTTGTAAAATATTTTGATACTAGGTATTGTGAGGCCTTCTACTTTGTTCTTCTTTTTCAAGATTGCTGAGGCCATTCAGGGTCATTTTTACTCTATATAAATTTTTGAAACATCTGTTCTATATCTGTGAAATATGTCATTAGTATTTTAATAGGGATTGTGTTGAATCTATAGATCCTATGAGTAGTATGGACATTTTAATTATGTTAATTCTTCCAATCTATGTACATGGTATATGCCTCCATTTATTTGCATCTTCCTTAATTTCTTTCTTCAGTATTCTGTGGCTTCTGAGTACAGGTCTTTTACCTCCTTGGTTAAGTTCATTTGTAGATACTTTATTTTTCTAGTTGCTATAGTAAATGGGATTTTTTTTCTAGTTTCTGTTTCTGATATTTCATTCTTGGTGTATAAAAATGTCTTTAAGTCCTGAATATTTTCTTTGTATCCCACTATTTTGCCAAAATCACATATTAGGTTGAGTAATTTTTTGCTGGAGCCTATAGGGTTTTCTATGTACACTATCATGTCACCTGCAAATAATGACAGTTTTACTTCCTCCTTTCCAATTTGGATGCCTTTTATTTCTTTTTCTTGTCTGATCACTGTGGGTAGAACTTCCAATATATTAAGTTGAGTAGAAGAGGTGAAAGTATACACCCTTGTCTTGTTCCTGATCTTAGTGGGAAAGATTTTAGTTTTTAACCATTGTATATGATGTTGGGTGTGAGTTTCTTGTATATGGCTTTTATTATATTGGGGTATGCTCCCTCTATTCTCATGTTGCTGAGCATTTTTCTCATAAATGTGTGCAGCACTTCATCAAATGTTTTTTCGGCATCTATTGATATGATCATATGATTTTTGTCTTTCTTTTTGTTTATGTAATATATTACATTTATTGATTTGTGAATATTATACCATCCTGCATACCTGGGATGAATCTCACTTGATCACATTGTATGATCTTCTGGATATATTGCTCTATCTGGTTTGTAAATATTTTGTTGAGGGTTTTAGCATCTATGTTCATCAATGATATCAGCCTGTAAGTTTCCTTCTTCATTGTGCCTTTGCCTGGTTTTTGGAATTAGCATACTACTGGCCTTATAAAAAAAAGATTGGGACTCTTCCATCTTCTTGAATTTTTTTGTAATAGTTTGAGAAGGATAGGAGTGAGCTCTTCCCTACATGTTTGTTAAAATTTGTTGTGAAGCCATCTGGTCCCAGGCTTTTGTGTGCTGGGAGTTTTTTGGTTACTCTTTCAATATCACAAGTTGCTATCAGTCTGTGCAGGCTTTCTTCATCTTATTGATTCAGTTTTGGAAAATTATGTTTCTAGAAACTGTCCATTTTGCCCAAGTTGTCAAATATCTTGGCATATAGTTATTTGTAATAACTTCTTACAGTCCTTTCTATTTCTGTGGTGTTGGTTATAATTTCTCATCTTTCATTTCTGATTTTATTTATTTGTGTCCTCCTTTTCCTTTTTCTTTGATGAGTTTGGCTAAAGCCTTGTCAATGTTGTTTATCTTTTCAAAGAACAGCTCCTGGATTTATTAATTTTTTGAATTGTTCTTTTAGTCTCTGTGTCATTTAATTCTTCTCTGATCTTCATTATTTCCTTCTTTGTACTCACTGGGGGCTTTGTTTGTTGTTATTCCTGTAGTTCCTGTAGATGTAAGGTTGTGTTGTTTATTTGACATTTTTCTATTCTCAGGTAGGCCTGTATTGCTATGAACTTCCCTCTCAGAACTTCCTTTGTTGTCCCATAGGTTTTTGGGCTGTTGTGTATTCATTTTCATTTGTTTCCAGAAACTTTTTGATTTCTTCCTTGGTCTCATTGTTAACTCATTCATTATTTAATAGCATATTATTAAGTCTCAATGAATTTGAATGTATTTGAGTTTTTTCCTTGAAGTTTGTTTCTAGTTTCAAGCCATGTTCATCCAAGAAGATGCTTAATATGATTTCAATTTCCTTGAACTTTTTGAGGCTTGTTTTGTGTCCTACCATGTAGTATATCTTTGAAAATGTTCCATGTGAATTGAAAAGAATGTATATCTTATTTTTTTAGGTGAAAAGTTCTGTATATATCAATTGAATCCATTTAAAATAGGGTGTTATTCAATGTCACAATATCCTTGTTGAGTCTTTGCTTTGTTTGATTATATCGATTGTTGACAATGGATTTTAAGATCCCCTAGTATGGGTGTATTGCTATGAATATCATTATTGAAGTCCTCCAAGATTTTCCTTATATATTTCGGTGCTCCTATTTTGGTGGCATATTTGTTTACAAGGGTTATATATTCTTGATGTATTATTTCCTTAAGTATTACATAGTGTCCTTCTTTGTCTCTTTTTATGGCCTCTGATTTGAAGTCTATTTTGTCTGATAGAAGTATTGCTACCCCAGATTTTTTTCCATGTCCATTTTCTTGGAATATTTTCTTCCATCTCTTATTTTCAGTCTGTGTAGATCTTTTGTTCTGAGGTAGATCTCTTATAAATAGCATATACACAGGTCATATTACCTTATCCCTTCAGTTACTCTGTGTCTTTTGATTAGAGCATTTAATCCATTTACATTTAAGGTTATTATTGATAGGTACTTTATTCATTGCCATTTTTCCTGTAGTACCTGTGTTCCTCTCTCTCATTTTTTTTCTTCATCTTCTTAAAACAGCCGCTTTAGCATCTCTTGCAATGCTGGTTTGGTGAAGATGTATTCTCTTAACTTTATTTGGCTGAGTAACTCCTTCTTTCACTTTCCATTTTAAATGAGAGCCTTCCTGGGTAGCATAGTTTTGGTTGTAGGCCTTTGCTTGTCATTACTTGGAATATTTCTTGCCATTCCCTTCTGGCTTGTAGTTTTTCTGGCGAGTAATCAGCTAGTATCCTTAACAGAGTTCCCTTGTATGTTACTAGATGTTTCCCCCTTGGTGCCTTTAAGATTCTTTCTTCATCTTTAAATTTTGCCATTTTTATTATGATGTGTCTTGGAGTGGGCCTTTTTGGATTCATTTGATGGAGATCTCTGGACTTGCATGACTTTTTCTCTCAAGTTAAAGAAGTTTTCTGTCATTATTTTTTTCAAACAGGTTTTCTATGCCTTGCTCCTCTTCTTCTCCTTCTGATATCCTTATGAAGTTGATATATTATGTTTCATGTTGTCCTGTAGCTCCCTTAAACCCTCTTTGTTATTTTTTAATCCTTTTTCATTTGTTGCTTTGTCTGGGAATTTTTTTCTACCTTGTCCTCCAGGCCTCCTGATTCAGGCCTCTGCTTCATCTAGTCTGCTTTTAATTCTTTCTACTGTGTTCTTCATTTCAGATATTGTATTTTTCATTTCCTCCTGACTCTTAATGATAGTTTCTATGTCTTTTTTCGTGTTGGTGTAGTTTGCAGTAAGTTCTTTGTAGCTTCTTTATACTTCTTTGTAGTTCTCACTGGGCTCATAGAGCTTCCTTTTAACTATTATTTTGAACTCAATATCTGATCATTTCCTTGCCTCTCTTTCATTTAGTACTCTTTCTAGGAATTCCTCCTTTTCTTTCCACTGGATGTTGTTTCTTTGCCTCCCTGCTTTAGGTGACTCTTCTTGCTTGCTTCTGCTTCTTGGATTGATCTGCTTTGCCTGTCTGTCTTTATGATGTGAACCTCCATGATAGGAGACCTGTGGGATTCAGTGGTACAGTCTCCTTGACCTCCTGGATTTGTTGTTATTGGGATGCTCTTTATGCCACTTAAAGAGCATCCCAATCTTTATGTGGAATCCCAAAGCTTATGTGGGTTCTCTGTTTATAACTATGTTTTGGTTATTGTTGGGTTGTCCTTTGGTGGGTCCTTCCCTCCAGCTGTCTGACTGAGAGTCACTCTGCCCACCTTGTCTTGTATTCTGTTGTGCAGGTGCTGCCAGAACAAAACCAAACTGCCCAGGAAACAAACCCACACCCACAAAAAATAAACTCCACCTGCAATCACACAATCAACAGCAAATGAGTCAATATTAAAAAGATGTAAAAATATTAACACTATTATAATAAGAGAAAAACAAATATGATATGTCTAATTGAAAGAAAAATGATTTTGAGATGCTAGAGGGAGGAGCAATAGTAAGAGTAGGGAATATAGACAAGGTGAACAGAGAAAGTAAAATTTACATTATAAATTAAAAATGGACTGAAGAAGGTAGACTTTAGTAAGAGAAGGGAAGCATATAATATTAGGTTTAAACAAAAATTCTAAAAAAATATATTGAGGGAGAGAAAAAAATGGGAAAGAAATTGGAGGAGAAAATCCACCACAGCACTATAAACAACAAATGAGCAAAGATTAATATAGATAGGATGAGACTAAAAGGGAAAAAAGAAAGAAAGAAAAGCTAAGAAATGCCTAGAGGAAAGAGAAGTGATGTTTAGAGGATAGAGGGAGAAGCAATACTAAGAGGGAGGAATGAAAATAAGCCAGAGAAAATTTAAAATTTAAAATGAAAAAATTAAGAGTAGAGGAAGGCAAATGGAGTAGGAGAAATGCATGGTGAAATTTGAAATTTGAAATACAAAAATACTGAAAATCTAGAAATAGAATTGAAGAAATGCAACAGCATTCATATACACAAACAACAAGCAAAGAATGATAAAAGTGGAGAGAGAATAAGGGTATTTTAAGAATGAGAAAAAGAATGTGAGATGACTAATGACAAACAAAATGGTTTTGAGAGGATGGAGAGGGGAAGAAATAGTAAGAGTGTGAAATAGAAACAAGTCATAGCCATAAAGAAATAAAATTTAAAACAAAAATAAGAGGAAGAAAGAAGGTAAAATGGAATAAGGAAAGGGAACAGCAAAATATGAGATTTGAAATAAACAATAATATAAAACTGCCTAATATCACAAACTTGAACAACAATAAATGAATATTAAAAAGCTATGTAGAAAACAACATAATGCAAATCATGAAGAAAACCATGGTGGAAATCATTTCAGTAGAATCTAGTGTTTACCACTATTTTCTCTGTCTTGAACCACCCCTGGTGATGTCAGTTGGTATCCCAGTCTGGCCCTATGCAGCCTGTTGGAGACTACCAATGACCCATAGTCTGTGTCTGTCTCCTTCATTTGTTAATCTAGTCAGTCTCTAATCAGCAGTCAGTTTAAGCACCACAGGGTGGAGCAAAGTAATTTCTGTGGGTGGGGCTGTTGCTTCCCCTCAGGCTGATGCCACCTGGAGGGGAGTGATCTGTCTGAGCAAGATGGCTCCTGCAGAATGGGGAATGATTCAGCACAAGGATCTTGGTGGCTGCTCCCTCAGTTCTCTCCCCAAGGCCACCATTCCAAAACTCTCCGCAGAGGTCTCTAGTCCACTCTTCTCCCCCTTGGCTGGAGCCCAGGGTTAGTGGCTGCAAATGAAATTGTATACATTGGCTCTTTAAGAGGCTCTCTGAGTTTCCAGCCATCTCTCCCTGGCAGACAGAAACCTCGCTGCTTTTTAAAGCCGGATTTATCTGGGTTCCTTTCTGGCTCTGGGGAAGCTGGGCAGCCTGACTTGAAGTTTAGACTCCACATTTCTCAGGGGGAAACACTCAGGTGCTGAAATTTCCTTGTGGCACTTCAGCTGCTGCCCATGAGAGCCCAGCCAACCCTCTTGCTTCTCCTCTGCACTCTGTACCAGTCACATTGTGGTGAAGTGTTTTCTCCTGTCTGTCCATGGTTATAAGGCTTCTCTCCAACTATTGTTCAGTTGGTTATTCTGGGTGATTTCGCTACAATTTAGTTGTAATTCCAAAGTGGTCCTGGGAGGAGGTTAGTGTAGCTTCTACTTAATCATCTGCCTTCTTGGATTGCTCTAACACTATGATTTTCTTTTAAGTAACCACATATAGTACTTTTAAGCTAAAATCTAGTAGGAACAACTTGACATGAAAAAGGCTCTCTTTAAGTAGATAGTAGATATTCACTTCAATCCCATGAGGTTCCTGGAAATAAGAAAAAAATGATAATAAATATTTTAGAAGATATGTCAGACAAAAATTTATAGAAATGAAAAAGATTTTGAGTACTTTATTTTTCAACCTTACTCATATACATTTTCACCTCTTACAATAAAACCAGCCCAATTGTTCCTAACACTGAAGATAGTTGTCTGTGTCTACATGACACTAAAAACTAATAGCTATTCTGTGTGTTTCCATTGAGTATAGTAACTATTTAACTACATGACAACTTTCTGTTAGGGGGCAAAGAATAAAATTAGTCAGAACTGGCAGAGATGTTTCAACTAGAACATGTAGTCCATTTTTCCTGGCATGCATGCATCTGCCTTTTATTTTTACTATACTAGATTTAACCTCCAAATAATTATTATATATAGATAATAGCCAGTAGAAATTCCTACAAAGAAGTTGCTAAAGTCCCAAAACAGATAATATTTGGATTCCATGACTTTTTATATATGTTCTGATTCATTAATTCCCCCTACTTTATTCTCATTAATATGATCTGGGGTATTCAGATTTTTCTTTGTTTGTTTTGTCTTTCTTACTGAAGCAAGGATAAAATGAAGAATTGTCTGCCATCTATTGTTTAAGTCATTCATTTGTTTACTTAACAACTGTGTATTAATCAGCTATTATTTGGCAGGTATTACAAAACCAATGGGTGAAGAAGATTGACATTGTTTTCTTTGCTCAGAGAAAGCCTAGTCTGACAAAGGATTATTTATAATGATTAGTTTTGCAATTATTTGCCTAAAATTCTATATAATATATTATTGCATATATTTATAGTGTATAGTATTATATATGTATATATATGTAAACAAATATTAAGCTCCCAGTAGTGAGATCTCAGTAGTGACTAAGCCTCATTTTTTAAGAGAAATGGAGAGAGCATCTATCCCACACAGAGTGACAATCATTGGACTGGAGGGACCTTGCCACTTTCCCAGATCTTAGTGACAGCCAATATGTCAGGGACACAGGAAAGTGAAGAATATCTCAGGCTGGGGAGGTATGTGTTTGGTAGCAATGTCTGTAAAGGATAAAGCTTTTTGGGTCATGATAGGGACTTGATATGTTATTCTAATAGGAAAAAGTAGTTTTAAGCAGAGTGTTAACATGATAAGCTTTGGGTTTCAAATATAGTCATTTTAGACAAAGGTCTATCAATTTATTGGAAATAGCCACACAGCAATAGAAGAAGAGGCAATTCAAGTATTGATGTATAAAATAAGAAATGTTGGTGGCTTGGGCTGTGGTCTAGATAGTAAAGCTAAAGAGCATGTTGGAATATTTGTAATATAAATAGTATGCAGAATGAATGACATTTAGTGATCTTTTAGTTAATCCTCACAGAAACCATATGCGACAAATAAGAGAGCTTATAAAATTTTCCTGAATTAATTCAGCATGTCTCAAAATAAAAATTAAAACCCAAGTATTCAAATTCAAAGCCTAAGGGTGTGTGTGTTTGTGTGTGTGCACCTACTAAATGCAATAGGATTATACATAAGTTTGAAAAGTGCGTATTGGATTTAGCCCCATAGAAGTTTTTGACCTTTGGGAATACTATTGTTTTGTTTGCTGATAGGTACAGGTTAATATTATATACCAGACTAAATGTTTTGGGTTTAAAATCTACCTTTGTCATCTACCAGCTATGTGACCTGAAGAATATAATTTAACGACTTTGTTTTTTCATTTGTAAAATGGTGTAATATTAATACTTATGTTATTGGCAAGTAGGAATTGAGTGAGTTAGTAATAGTAATTTGCTGTCTGAAATACAATATGTATTCACATGTGTTGTTGCAATGATGATAATCATGCCAATGATGCTGAATGACAAGCTAGATTTTATAGGTTTAATGAGTCAAAGGGAGGTGAATAAGTGGAAATTATAACTATAGGTGATTCTTTCAAAAAGTAAATTTTTGAAGTCATACATGAGATAGGGCTCTGCAATGAAGAATTGCAGGAGAATTGCCTTTCCCCAAACAGATACCCTGTGATTGCACTAATCTCCTTGGAAGTAACCTTCATTTGCCTGTGAATATTGGAGTAGCCATATAATAACAATATGATTTAGGATGAGGTTTGACCACACCTGACAGTCTTAGGGTGAGGCTGGCCATATGGGAAACACCAACCATGATCACAATTTAAGGCGAGGTCTTTGGACCAGATATTATCAGCTGATCTGAATTTAACCATGTGAGCAATCAATCAATCATACATTTGTAATGAAGCTCCAATAAAATCTGCAGACACTGAAGATTGTGAGTTTCCCATAGGTGACAATTTTCTTGGTATGTTCTCACACATCAAGTCCAGGAGGGTATTATGTCCTAAGGAAATGAAAGCTTTGGAACTGAGTGTGATTTTAGGCATCTTCTCTACTCTCTTGCTGAATTTGCAGTTGGGGCTAAAAGTGAGTGTGGTCTTTGCAGAAACTACATTTTAACCTGGTGATCGGACCCTAACTCTTTAAAGTTGGTGTGCGAAGCCTTGAGCAGACCTGGTGGTTTAGATGAGTGTGCCTTCAGACCGTGTAGTTTGGCTACCTTGAGGCAGGCTGTACCTAAGGAAATTTTGTAGTTTAGAAATGTGCTTTAACTATGTTAATGAAAATATTTCATGACAGTTATTTAAAATGTAAAGTGCTACAGGAAAAGAAAAAGAAAAAGATAGCCCCAAACTAACTACTGAGGGAAAACAGTTGTAAAATGCGGCATAACTGTCTTCAGAGTTCTATTAATGTCTCTCTTTATTAATTTATTTTAGTTATATAAATGAATGGAAATTTTTTTTATCTGGAGTGTACTCTAGATCATCTAGACATGTTGTGGTAAGAGTATGATACATTAAGTTAATATTGTCTTCAATTTAAAGAAAGAAAATAAACAGTGAACTAAAATATTTGGTGAAATGCAAATAGTTTAGTAGAAAGTTATTTTTTTACTCAAGAAAAAAATCATTAGGGAAAATTATGAGAACAGTTAAGGATTGGAGTATTTTATAAACTGATGTTTTAATATAAGCGGCATTGATGGGTATTCTACTTGAAAGAAAAGGGGATTTACATAGTCCTCCCCCCAAAAAATCTGCTCTTACATCTTAGTTATGTTTTTATATTGTTTTCATCTTACAAATATTCTATTGTGCAACAACAGTTCTCTAAATTTCTAAAGTCAGTTCCAAGTCTGTTGGTTTTACCTCTCAAGGTCATTAATTAACAACAGCTTCCTGACTTCTAAATTTCTTACTTTGTTTCACTTCCCGATTGGTTAGATTTATCATTGCTTTTTTTCAATGATGTTTAACATGCAGCACTTTATGAGAATGTCTTCCTAGTCACTTGATTCACAGCTTGCCAGTATACTGAACTTGAGTCATAATTTATGTCCCCACAATTTTGGTGATAACATTTTTATCTAAGCTTGAATGTTGTGCTGAATATAAGACTAGTCTTAATTTCTCTTACACAGAAAGTCTTTTGATAAGCAAACAGGTATTTTTTAAAAAGATTATTTATTTGCTCTGAATAGAACAATTCTACGTATTTTCAGGCTCTGAAATATGAAGTTGAATTCAATAATCTCGGTTTATTTCTAGCCACCAATTTCCAGAGCCTCACATATCAGAACTAAAGTAAAACGAACCTTCTCAAATGAATTCAAAATTTATTTCCAGTACATTTTAAGAATTATAGCTAAAAAGAGGACAGGAATTTTCTGCTTTTCAATTCATTTGGTTGTGTTAGTACAAAGGTATATAACTGACAATTCTGGACTAAAGTGTGTGTTAGCCACAGTATTGTCAATCAAATAAAGGCATCAAAGCTGAGGGATAATTTACACGGGAGCAACATCAACAGAAAATTTGGAGACATGAACTGCTTTTACTTTGTTTTCTTTCAATCAGCTTAATAATTTCAATTACTCCAAGCAACCTTATAGTCATTAACTCTCAGAAAAGAAACTATAAAGTTTGGCCAATAAGACAAAACCCAAACAAAAGCATGAGGACACTGCTTAGTGTTCCTTAATAGACAACAATCAGTTCGTACATGTCTTAACTTTTCATTTCCAGCTCTATTAGTAAATATCCCTGCTAATTTAGGTCACTTAATCTTATCTCTACTTCTCATTTTCCTATCTACTACAACAAATTTAGTGCCTTTTTAAATTGCATTCTACACATACTCAAATGTTTTGCTGACTTGTTCTGAGTGCCAGGACAGGGAAACATGAATAAAGTGAAGCTGAATGAGTAAGGATTCAATAAGCCTCTCCATTTTCATTTCTTTTACAGCTTGATTTCTGCATCTTATTATATATGGAAGAGAAAATAAGGTCTGATAATAAAAATTAAATGCAAAATTCATTTTAGCTTTATAATTTAATTATGTGTATTTCCTTACAATACAGTGCTGGCAGAGTAAAGATATAGGATAAGTAAGTATTTATTTTTATCAATTATCTACAGTAAATTTTATTTTATACTCTCCATGCTTTTCACTTCTAGTAGTCTCAAATTCATTATTCTTCTTTAACATATGGCATCTTCAGAAAATATCAGAGCTTACTCAGATTTCCCTTAGTGGAGTAGCTGTCTCAGTGATGTAGTGAGCGACACATCTGCATGCTATGGTGTTCAGTGTGTGGACATAACTGGTGGTGTTGAGGTTAGTCACTGAGTCAAGAAGTAACATGGAGAAAAATCATGTATTCATGTCCACTTGGTACAAAAGTCAATATGAAGCAAGTAAAAAGAATTAGTAATACATTTATGAACTAAAACTTGAACTGAGAATTACATGGGTAAAAGATATCCTGAAAAATACTGTACTGACTCCTTTGCTTCCCAGTTATTACTTATTGCTTTTGTGTACTAACAAACTAAGAAGATGAAAAATTAAACTTTATTAGTTCAAATTAGGAATATTAAAGCAGCCCCAGTTGGTGTGGCTCAGTGGATTGAGCACCGGCCTGCAAACCAAAGGGTCACCATTTCAATTCCTGGTCAGGGCACATGCCTGGGTTGTGAACCAGGTCCACAGTAGGGGGTGTGTGAGAGGCAAGCACACATTGATGTTTCTGTCCTTCTCTGTCTCCCTCTCTTCCTCTAAATAAAATCTAAAAAAAAAAAGAACATTAAAGCTAATTAGATTACCACAATATAACCACTAGTAATATCAGAAATGCCTCAATCCTTCAGTAACCAAAAAGTTAATTTATTTATTTTTGAGGAATCTTAACATTACAGAAAAGCTCTTCTTCTGTAAATGCAGAAGTTGAAATGCAGAAGGGTTGCAAATGATACTAATGATGGCCCTGATTTTTCAAGCTTTTCCTATCATTTTTTTTTTTTTACTTTGGAACTTCATACTCTTTTTCCACTGAGACCAGAGTGATCTGTCCCATCACTTGACACTGGGTTCAACCATGTGACTTGCTCTTTCCAATACTATGTTAGCTTGTACACCGAGTTTTGCTGTCTTGAATCTTTGCCACCTTTATGAGAGCATGCCTACACTAATCTGCTGAAAGATGAAAGACACATGGAACACAGACAAATCACCAAAGTGGTCCCAGCCAAGAACAACCTAAATTAGCCAACATCTAGCTGTTGAGAGTGAGCCTACAACATGAGACCACAATATGTGAATGAGCACAGCCAAGACCAGAAACATAACCAGCTGATGACAGCCTAAATTGCAAATATTCAGACTTGTAAGATAAACAAATGCTGAATATGCTAAGCCATTGATTTGGGGGTAATAGATAATTGATGCAGAAGTCCTAATGTTTAATCACAAATTTATGCTTAAATGGAGATTTATTTATTTTCTAATATCTTGCATCTCTTTATCTCAGGATACAATTATAATACTAGCTGTAGAACTTAGAGCAAGATTATGATTTAAAACATGAAATAACATTTCCTTGAAATAAAAGACACTCAAATTCTATACTTAATAGTATCCCTTGTACTGATATGAAAAAAATTATTTTTAAGGCCACCTATTACATACAATGATAATGGGAAAAAGTCAGTATTGTAGGAATCTAAGAATGTTGCTCAGTACAAATATAAATTTTGATGTGAGTTAAAATATGGATGTATATTTTGAATATCAACAAGATAGATAGTGGACTAAGAGTGACCAGGCCTTGTTCTTCCACAAAAATATCACTTAACTGCAGAGAGAGAGAGGAAGAAGCAAGTGCTGACAAGGATATGGAGAAAATAAAACTCTTGTGGATCACTTATGGGAATATAAAATGATGCAGCTACTGTAGAAAACAGTATGGCAGTTACTGAAAAAGAAAAACGGAATGTAAAATTACCATATGGTCTAGCAATTGCACTTCTGGGAATATACCAATGACTAAAGGCTGAACTCAAACAGATACTGGTAAACTTATGTTCACAGCAGTATTATTCACAATAGTGAATGAAGAAAGTAACACAAGTGCCCATTTACCCACTGACAGATCAGTGGATAAACAAAAAATATGTGTGATGAAATATTATTTAGCCTTAAAAAGGAATGAAATTCTGACACATGCTACAACATAGAGGAATCATAAACACATTTTTCAGATGATATAAGCCAGACACAAAAGGCCAAATACTGCCTGGGTACTTACATGATTACCTAGAGTAGTCAGATTCATAAAAACAGAAAGTAGGGTGATGCTTGCAAGGGTTTGGGGGTCAGAGAAAGTAATTGTTTAATGGAGACACAGTTTCATTTTTGGAAAATGGAGAAAGTTCTGGGGATGGATAATATTGATAGTTGTAAAAACAAAGTAAATGTACTTAATGCCATTGAACTTTATACTTAAAAATTGGTAAAATGGCACATATATATTTATAAATATATTTTCCACTGAGCCATAGTTATTCCATTTATTAAACGTGTGTAATAAACTTATTTCTAACTACAAATTTACCAAAAGGATCATATGACATGAATATATGAACATGATATTTTAAAATAAATTAAATTATATGAATGCAAGTAACTTTTATATAATTACTAAAGTAGTCTCAGAGTAAAAAAATAATGTATCTATAAAATGTTAACATCTGGACTTCCAGCAAGATGGAGGGATAGGTGGATGCACCATACCTCCACGCACAAACAAGATTAGAGCAACAACAATTTAGAGCTAGAATAACACCCAGAACTGATAGAGAATTTATCTGAATGGAAGTCGGACAGCCAAGAAGTTGAAGTAGATTCGTTCATCCAGACCGGTAGGAAGGACAGAGAGGATGAGCCGGGCAGGCGAGGGTTGGCGGCATGCAGAAGTCGGGGAGAACTTGGTGCGAACTCGGTGCGTAAGCCATCCGGGGCGCGCAAGATCGCAGCGGTGGACCCTGAGTATGCAAGCAGTTGCTGGCAGACCCAGTGAGGTGGTGATTGTGGACCAGGGCAGAGCTCACAGCCCAGGGTCCCAGAGAGGGGACTGAAATCCCAGGAGAACGGAACTACCGCCCTTGTTCCCCCCCCCCCCCCCCCGCTCCGGCCCCCGCTCCCACATATAACGTCACAATTTAGCGACTGGGGTGCCCAGCCCTGGTGAACACACCTAAGGCTCCACCCCTTACCATAACAAGAGCGACCAGACTGGAAAAAAAAAAAGGAGAGACAGGGAGAGATATGCCTCCAACAGAAGAACAGATCAGTCCCCCAGGACTCGTCCTTTTGAGAGACTAAGAAATAGGCAATCTATCAGATGCACAGTTCAAAACACTGGTGATCAGAAAGCTCATGGAATTGATTGATTTTGGGTGCAAAGTAGATGAGAAAATGCAGGTTACCATAAATGAGATGAAGGAAGATACACGGAGGAGAGCCAATAGTGAAGGAAAGGAAACTGGGTCTCAAAACAATTCAGTGGACCAGAAGGAAGAAAGAAACAAACAAGCAGGAAAGCATGAAGAAATAAGAATTCAAAAAAGTGAGGAGAAGCTTAGGAACCTCCAGGACATCTTTAAATGTTCCAACATTCGAATTATAGGGGTACCAGAAGGGGAAGGGGAAAAGCAACAGATTGAACATGTATTTGAACAAATAATAAAGGAGAACTTCCCCGTTCTGGCAAAGGAAATAATCTTCCAAGAAATCCAGGAAGCTCAGAGAGCCCCAAAGAAGTTGGACCCAAGAAGAAACACACCAAGGCACATCATAATTACATTAGCCAAGGTAATAATGAAGGAGAGAATCCTAGAAGCAGCAAGAGATAAGGGGACAGTAACCTACAAAGGAGTTCCCATCAGACTGTCAGCTGATTTCTCAAAAGAGACCTTACAGGCAAGAAGGGGCTGGAAAGAAGTATTCCAAGTCATGAAAGACAAGGACCTACATCCCAGATTGCTCTATCCAGCAAAGCTCTCATTTAGAATGGAAGGGCAGATAAAGTGCTTCTTAGATAAGGTCAAGTTAAAGGAGTTCATCATCATCAAGCCCTTATTTTATGAAATGTTAAAGGGACTTATCTAAGAAAAGAAGATAAAGAAAACACATGTATAGTAAAAGGACAGCAAACTCACAATTATTAACAACCACACCTAAAACAAAACCAAAAGAAACTAAGCAAACAACTAGAACAAGAACAGAACCACAGAAATGGAGGTCACATGGAGGGTTAGCAACAGGAGGGTGGGAGGAGGAGAGAGGGGGAAAAGGTACAGAGAATAAGTAGCATAGAATGTAGGTTGAAAATAGATAGGGGGAGGGTAAGAATAGTATGGGAAATGTAGAAGCTAAAGAACTTTTAAGTATGACACATGGACATGAACTAAAGGGGGACATGAACCATTGATTATGTAGTAGCATAATCAATAACATATATTAAAAAATTAAAAAAATAAAATGTTAACATCTAACGTAAAACTCAGAAAACAGTATGAGACTTTTGGTCAAGATGGAGATGTAGGTAGACATACTTTGCCTCCTCATGCAACCACAAAAATAATTACAATTACCCTCAAAACAAAAAACAGCCAGAACTACAAAAAAATTGAACTCTATGGACATCTGAAAACAAAGGATTCAAAGCAGCCACATTCATCCAGATGGGTAGGAGGGGTGGAGACCCAGTGTGGAGCAGGGAGGTGGCAGAAGTGGGGGAAGAAGGAGTGTCCCACATTCACATGTAGTGGACAAAAATCTGGAGGGACACCTTGAGAGGGAGCGATCCCAGCCCTAGGCCAGACTGCATAGCCCAGGGTTCCAGAGAAGGGAAGGTAAAGGTAACTTCTGGCTGTAAAAACCAGTGGGGGTTTTGGGCAATGGAAGAAACTGCCAGTTTCTCAGGAGAATCTGTTTAAAGGTCATGGGCATAGAACATACGCAAACACACCCACTCTGAAAATCACCACCAGGGAAACAGCTAGAAGGGCTCCAGTCTCATATGAGAAGTGAGTAAAGTGACAAGAGATGGGGTGAATGCTGGGCAGAGGTCCAGAAGTCGGGCAGCAGCATTGCCTCCTCTCCAACCCCTCCCTCCATACAGAGTGGTGAAGCAGTTTACCCTGCTTTGGCGAGTACCTAAAGATCCACCTCATACAACTTTACAGGTTCACTAAGACAGGGAGTCAAAGCTGCTCTACATAATACACAAAAATGAACACAGGGAGGCTACCAAATTGTGGAGACAAAGAAATATGACCCAAAGAAAAGACCAGAACAAAACCCCAGAAAAAGAACTATATGAAATGGAGATAGCCAACCTATCAGGTGCACAGTTCAGTTCAAAACACTGGTGATCAGGATGCTCAGATAATTCACTGAATAGCAAAAACATAAGGGAAGAAATAAAGGTTACACAAAATGAAATGAAAAGTCCACAGGGAACCAACAGTGAAAGTAAGGAAACCAGAATTCAAATCAATAATTTGGAACATAAGGACAAAATCAACATTCAACCAGAATAGAAATAAGAAACAAGAATTCAAAAAAATGAGGATAGGTGTAGGAACCTCTGGGACATCTCCAAATATGACAACATCCAAATCATAAGGACACCAGAAGAGAAGAGGAAGAGCAAGAAATTTAAAATTTATTTGAAAAAATAATGGAAAGAAAACTTCCCTAATTTGGTGAAGTAGATATACAAGTCCAAAAGCACAGAGAGTCCCAAACAACATTGATGCAGAGAGGCCCATTATAATTAAAATGCCAAAGATTAAAGATAAAGAGGGAATCATAAAAGCATCAAGAGAAAAAGGGATAGTTACCTACAAAGGAGTTTCCATAAGACCACCAGCTGATTTCTCAAAAGAAACTTTGCAGGCAAGAAGGATCTGGAAAGAAGTATTCAAAGTGATAAAAGGCAAGGACCTAGAGCCTAGATTGCTCTATCTAGCAAAGCTATCATTAGGAATGGAAGGGCAGACAAATGCTTCCCAGATAAGGTCAAGTTAAAGGAGTTCATCATCACCAAGCCCTTTTTATATGAAATGTTAAAGGGATTTATCTAAGAAAAAGAGAAGATCTATAAACACTAAAATGAAAACAAACTCACAACTATCAAAAACTGAACCAAAAAATAAAAATGAATTAAGCAAACAATTGGAATAGTAACAGAGTCACAGAAATGGAGATCCCATGGGGTGTTATAAGGGAGCAGAAGAAGAAGAGGGACAATGGGGGAAAAAGGTACAAGGAATAAAAAACATAAATGGTAGGTACAAAATAGACAGGGGGCGGTTAACAGTACAATAGGAAATAGAGAAGCCAAAGAACTTATATGTGCAACCCACGGACTTGAACCAAGGGGTGAATGCTGGAGAGGCAGTGGTACAGGGTGGAGGCAGATAAAGGGGAGAAAAATATGGGACAACTATAATAGCATAATCAATAAAATATACTTAAAAATCAGTTCAATTTATAAGAGGACAAAAAATAACCTCATTTATCAATAAGATATGGTGCTTCTAAGTTTATTTTTTCTTTTTATATTGGGTTCACACCTAGAGCACCTTGTGAATTTACAACTTTATAGCTATGCACACTCAATATTTCTAAGTAAACATGTGTTTACTGGAGCATAAAAAGGACGTGAAGTTAAAATACTTCTCCCTTCCCACATTTTAGAAAATCAACAGACATGAAATTTTGGGACCGTGGTTGCCAGGAGCTGGGTGAGGAGAGAGATGAAGAGGCAAAACACAGAGGGGTGTTAGGACAGTTAAAATACACTGTATGGTGCTTTAATTGTGGATATGTTATTATGTATTTATCCAAAGTCAAAAAATGTACAACATCAATAGTGTGAAGCCTAATTTAAACTCTGGCCTTTGGGTAGTTATGATGTGTCAGCACAAGTTCCTTGATCGTAACAATAAACCACTCTAGTGGAGGATGTTGATAACGGGAAAAGGTATGCACGTCGGGGTGGGAGCAGGTATACGGAAAATCACTGTACTTTCCTCTTAGTTTTGGTGTGAATCCAAAGTAGCTAAAGAATATAAAGTCTTAATTTTAAAAATAAAAATTAAAAAAAAATTGTAAAAGATTAAAAAACCCAATCAAACAAAACCAAAAAAAAAAAATCACTGTATAGTCAGTGAAGTTGTGTGTGAAGAATTCCTAGAGATTCTCAGCTGGATAGGTTTTTAAAAATATCTTCTCTTCCATATAATTACAAATGATTGTTAATATGTTTTACAATAAGAACAATGAAAAATAATCTGAGAGAAATTGAAAAGAATCTAAACTCAAATATGGGTCAATTAAGGTAGAGAAAGACAAAATGAGACAGAAGACCAGCTTTGCTTCTGTAATTCCCTTTTAGTAGTTTTGAACTCTTAGCTCTTGGAGAGACAAAGGCTTGTTTAAAAAGCCTCCTTGAGAATATGGACTCAAGTGGTCAAATTAAGAGGGAAGAAAAGCATTTGCATAATGGGAAGGTCAAAGGGTAGACAAGGAAACCCCAGAAAGCAATTGCCTTATGGTTTCATTATTAGAAGAGGCCAAACTGTTTCATTAAGTAGTGTTTACTAAATAGCATTTCCTCCAGTTTGTAATTTTACAAAAGAAAAATCTCCATCTCAGAAGAGTCAAAACAAGAGATTTCATCCTTGCTATGAATTTACTAATACATCAGTATATTTAAAACTTTAAAATACAGAAGCTCTAAATATATCAGGAAAATTAAAATATACCTAATCAAAAGAAATCAGGAGCTTTTTTTTCAAAGAAGTGGTGCAATTTCCTTCTTGCAGTAAACATTTCCAGGACATACAAGAATTAAAAAGAATGGACACACAATATTTTGCTCCCAACTGGTCTCCCCACTGCCTTACTCCCTCCCTTCCACCACTCTCTAGATGCTTGTGTGTGTTCTTTTATTTCAAGTTTAAACTGCTAAATATGTTATAATGCAACCGGAAAACACACTGGCGTTCGGGCTGCCTGTCACTACCAAATCTAATAAGCAATGACAGTGATTAAATCTTTTATGAACGCTTTATTCAGATGGCCGGCGATCCGAGAAGATGGCGGGTTCACACCCTAACCAACCATCTTGCCTTCTCTTTCCTGGCCAGATCTTTTATAAGGCGAGGGGGGAGGGGGCGGGGCGGGGGGATGGGACACAAGCAAGGTGAGGGCTTTGAAATTCAGGGAGGATTAGGTGAACAAAGCTGCAGCCTTCCTGCTCATGGCAGTTAGCTGTTCCCAAGGGGTGGGGGATGGTCACACAAAAGGCCTGGAGGCCTCCAACCTGTCCCCAGGTGGTAATCTCTAGCCAATGCCCCAGGAGGTCAGCTGCTTTTCTCAGGAGCCAGGATGGGCCTTATCGGTAGTTTCTGAAACAAAAGCTTAACATACACATTACTTACTAGACTTACAGCTTTGTACCTTAAGCTAAAATTTTCCAAGTCTTGAGCCCCCTATCAATAATGTATATGCCCATGGACAACCATTAAATTTCTTAAATACAGTCAGGGATACTAAGGACAATAACCTAGTTATTTATTACGGTCTGACTTCTTTCCCCCTAAAATGTTGCCATAGGTGCCTATTGAGAAAAGGGCCTCAAGAAAAAAATTATGTATATATATCTCCAAACATTCCCTGTAACTGCTTCCTTCTTCAGTTTAGCTCGTTATTGCTCCAGTGTGCTATGCGGCTCCCTGGAATAACAAAAGATCAGAAGGCGAGCCCAAAAGTATGTGACTTAGTCTCAGCTGGCAGTCAGACAGTGAGAGGCTCTAACTGACACCTGTGTGCATGCACCCACACACAAAGCACACAGGAAATAATTTCCTGTTAGATAGACAAAGTTAATTATAATATATAACTGCCTTAATCCCACTTACCCCTAAATGAGTTAAGATCTGTATAAAAATATATTCTATACCCACATAATTTATTCACATATCATTGAATTAGGTATGACCAAAAAAAAAGCTAATGGTAAGATAAATAAGATAAAGACAAGAGTTAGATTAATTCCAAAACTATATAGACAAAGGTGTAAAATGCTTGCTAAGATACAGAGTACAGACATAGAAGGAAGTCTGTATTGCTGAAGTATAGACTGCAAAAGGGGGCAGGTTCCTATGCATATGTTAAGGATTTGGGCTAATTACAACATGACAACATTGATAAATTAGCATGGGTTAAGAAAATTAAGTTAAATATGACTCTGCACATGATTTCAGTAAAAATTAAAGAGAAGAAAATTTAAAAGGAAGAAATAACTGACGCCAGAGAAAATGGGGGGTTTTACTACCATTAGCAGTAAAGCAGTGGAGATTAGTTATTGATCGTATGGAGCTATACGTGCTATATCTATTGCTATTGGACAAATAACACTGACATTCATGCCGTAAAACAAGTTTTCATTATATTGTACAGTTTCTGTGGGTTGACAATTAAGAAGAAACTATGCTGGGCTGCTGTGTCTCAGGTTCTCCCGTGAGGTTGCAGATGAGATGGCAGCCACAGCTGCTGTCATCAAAGGCTTGACTGTCACTGAAGGATCTGATTTCAGGATGGCCAACACTCAGAGCTAGGGACTGGGTACTAGTAGACCTCAGTTTCTCTCTACACGGATCTCTCCGCAGGACTTCTTAGTGTCTCCCTGATAAGGCAACTCACTATCTCCAGGATGAGCAAGCTAAAAAGGAGAAAAGCAGTTTTTCATTTTGACCTAATCTCAGAGTCATATAGCATCACATATGACACATTTATTGTATGTGTTAGAAGCAAGTCACTAGGTCAAGGCCACATTTAACTGGAGGGGAAAGAGGCTCCACCCTGTAAAGTGAAGAGTGTCAAAGACTCCAGCTATATTTTAATACCACTGTAATAGGTAATAAGAGAATAGCAAGTCCGAAGTGTCAGAAGCAAGCCAATTAAAGTGAAGTCCCCTGACTGGCAAATTAAAAGTCACAACAATGAGGCAGCATAGGTTGCCTAGATTATTTGTCAGAGAGGATGACAAATCTCTGAAAATTATTTTCAATTCCATTTGGAAAACTTAACAGTAGTGAGAAATCAAATGAACAGTATGTGGAAGTTCTGCTACTCTGATAGCATGCATTAGTAAACTACAGTGTGGCTGAAGACACTTTAGTGTGAATTTCATACCCTAAGGTCTTATTTTTCTCATGGCTGCAGCTTTTTTATCACTGAGCCCATGTCAGTGATAATATACCTTAAACACTGCAAATCATATTAATGTTAGTACAGTTTCAAAGAGCTTGCATGTAGTTTAGGCTGCAGTAGAAATTTCTTTATTGTAGGCTATAGAACATCTGTACATAATCCTGAGGTTTGGGGCAGAACTATATAAAGTTAAAAAAGAGACATATCAGTAAAGAATCTTTCAACTGACACTTATAAAACCGTACATTAAAAATGAACAACTTTAATACATTTAAATTATGCATCAATTAAAAGTAAACAGAAGAGTAACAAATGCTAGAGCTTTTACTAGGTATTAAGCCAAATGTTCCATTTCAGGTTCAAAATATGTTTCGCTATATGTATTATATATGTTGTTTTTTGTGAGTTTTGTGTATTTATTATTACACTTGAAAATAACAATTACCCTCCCTTAACAATATGTGGAAAGTGTTTATGGAAGCTGATCTGTACCCATATATTCTTCTTCTACCAGGACTCAGTAGACAAGATGACCGTTCACTTATTCAAGGTATGTTGGCTGTGCCTCTGGATGGTACTTCCTCCTCACCTCACACCAAACAGTCTTTAAATCAATAGTTTCTTTTTCAAACTTTCATCTCCCTCATAACTACAAGTTCCATGAGGAAAAGTCCCTGTACGTTATCCCTGTTTCCCAGGATGTGACACTATGCCAATGAGTAGATGCTTTACATTGTTTGATGAATAAAGTAGTGCACACAAAAAAGAAAAAGATATAAAATTGTAGACAATGTTAAAAATCTTGTAATTTTTCCTTCTTTTGCAGTAACATCAATGTGCATTTAAAAACCATTTTGTATGGTAACTCGACAATCGTAATGGTTAGGACAGCATAATGATAGCAAGAATGTACTTTTAGAATGACACAAAATCAAGTTTATATGCTACATTTGCCAGAGAATCTCTTGCTGACAAACTATTTAAAGTCTATAAACATCAGTTTCCTCACCTGTGTGATAAAAATAATTAGTCATAAATGTAAATGTATTAATAAATATGAGCTGCTGAACACATTACCTGGTACTTAGCAAATGCTTAATTTAAGCCAGACAGTATTATTTCTACTATTAAATCCACCAGAGCACATATGCCCATATAATTAAAGGTTATAAAAATAGTATTTAGCATATTTGGTTTTTACTGCACATTTTTTTCAATGGTGGCTTACATATTCATTCAAAGTCTTAACATGAAAGTTAATATCACAGAAAGAAGAGTTAGCAACAATCTGGTGTTTGACATATAGATATTTTAACTTCGGTGAATATCTGCTATTTATTTCAATCAGTATATGTTTAAAATTAAATACATTTGAATTAGGTTTTCAAGCCTCAGGCCGGCATTAGTTGCTGGTTATTTCACTCATTTATTTAGATTGAATTGATTACTGAAAAGTGTAATTAAAATCCAAAGAGCAGATAGGTCCTTTTCTATTAAAGGAAGATAGATGATGTCTTTTTATCTCAGATGTCTTAAAAGTGAAAAATTCATAGCAAGAAGTCTGCCTTAGGATGAAGCAAATGAGAAATGCAAGAGCAGGAGCATCTGCATAAAAGGTTCAGAGCTTCTGACACTTCACTTGAATATGGAAATTAGACCTTTAGCTTTATACCAAGCACTTAATATTCTCATACAACACATTTCATCATGAGCAAGAGGAAATTCAGAATCCAGAGCATTGGTTTTCAATCATACCTGCATAGTGGAATTGTTTAGGAAACTGTAAAATCTACTGATTCTTATTGCATATCTCAGAACTTTTTATTTAATTCACATGAGGTTTGTCCTGGGTAGTGGGATTTTTAGTAAGTTCCCTGGGTGATTTTTATATACATTAGAGTTTGAGAATCACCATCCTAAAGAAGGGAAATGAGGTAGAGTTCAAGTAAATACTGCAAAAGTTCTTCTCCAATATCTGATAAGGAACACAGGAAGAAATTGTAAAATGTGATGGTTCTCAAGTCAATAGCTAACCACGGTTCACATACCGTGTGCCTCGAGCCAGCTTTGAAGCATTTAGAACTGAACAACAGTTCATAAACAAAGTCAAGACAAGTTGTTCCAATATCTTATTTACCTCGGGTTTTTCTTTACAAAATTAATTTATTTCCAAAACGTATTTGTTTTCAATGTGACCAAGGTTTGGAAAATTTAGGGAGCACTCTTTCTTTGCCATTAATAGTGGACATCAAAGAGGAACTTATATTTGAATTTTAACTTCATCTATACAGCAAAGCAGTATAGCCAAATCTATTTTTCAACTATAAAAATTCGAATATTCTTGACAACACACTCTCCAATAGTGTAAATGGATCTATGCATATTTTTTCCAGATATCAGAAAAATATCTATTTTATATGGGATATTCATTGTAGAAAAATTCTGACTGTATGGGAAACCATTTCAATTCTTGTTCCCCACATACCTGATTCCTAAGTTAAAGTCTATTAAAAAGCAACGAGGTGATATATAGTGTGCCCTCAAAGCTTTCAGAGTGAATAATACCCAGCTTTTCCGGTGCTCAATGCACTGCCTGGAGATAATGATAATGATGAATTTCCATGCAAACTCCCTCAGATATTAGGAAAATGGCTTCCTTTAACTCATATTAGATACTCAAGTTTTACATCAGTTTGGCTATCTTTGAAAAATACCCCTTAAGAGCCAAATATATTACTTCACTAAAAAAACTGTACATATTTTGCAAAGAACACACCATACCCAGGAATTACAAATATAAAGTGAAATAAATTAATGTGCTCCTTGAAGGTCTGGGCTTTATGTTAGGCAGAGAAATACTAACATGACAAACTAGAGCCATACCTCAGCTTTATGTTCAGTTGATTTTGTAGCCACAGTAAATTCTTTGAAAAATTTGTATCCAACAAAGATATTCCAGATTGATCACTTGCCAAAAAAAAAAAAGTTTTTGGGAAAGTTCAGAGTAAAGATGTGATGAATAAAATAAGTTGTTTGTAGTACAATGCTAATGTAAAATTAAGAACAGCAAAATAATTACAGTGTGATCAGTGTATCTCAAAACTAGTACCAGGCTCAATTTGTTATTTTCCTCAGTGAGTTATAAGCCACAAAGAGATCTTGATGAATGCCAATTTTGTTATTTATTTATATTCTTTCTTTTATAGTTCCATTGAAGTGGACTTAGTTAAGATTCTTAACAATTTCACACTCAGAATACCACCATGAAGATCCACTTATTCTTCCTGCCTCTCTCTCCATATTCATCTTATATGCCAATGCCCAAATTTAAAGTTATAGTATTCATTTCATTTATTTACCTACACATACTTTTTTTGAATATTTACTAAGTTTTAGGCACGATGTTCAACATTCAGGATACAAAAGTGAGAAGAAAACAATTTTTCTACTTGTGAAGTCCTAACAGTTGTACCATAAAACCTGATTTTAAAAATGCATATTTAAAAATTAATTTGTAAATTATGCTACTTACTATTCATAAGACCTATTATTCGAATACTGCTTAGTTACAGCTTCCTATTAGGAAATATGAACAATAATACTTTTCCAGTAGGATTAGTTAGCAGACTATAAAGATAGTCAGTGGAAACTTGGTAGGTAGACATCTCAAAAAATAGCAGTTGATGTCTCCTATGTAAATCTTCAGGTATAGTCACAGGTTGTAGTTTTTTTTTTAATTATAAAAGATATTTTGTTATTTCTCAATAGACTTGATATATTAATTTATTGTGAACAAATCTGTACATGAAGTCAAAGAATTGTTTTGCCCTTAGTAATTTTTTAAGCATTTAAGAAAATGAATCATTTTTTTAAAACCCAAACCATTTCATTCATAAATAAAGCAAAAGTTAAAATGTAAAACAAACAAAAAAAACAAATGTGTGTTTTTCAAGGCCCTGGGCATGGTCAAAGAGAGAATATCCTTTTATTATTGATGTAAATGTGTCTTTAAAAAAAGACACAAGGTAAAATCAAAGGGGAAAATTCCAACAATAAGGGAGGCTCAGGAAGCAAGTGTGACAGGTCACAGTGCAGCAGAGTCTGAATGTACGCATTAAACACCAGCTCGTTTTGCAGAGCTCCTAGAATATGTATTCTGGATACATACACATAAAGTGTTAGGAAGAATTAAATCCCAAATCAGATACACGAGAGAGATTCTCTGCTTTGTTGAGAGCATGCAGCAGAGTGGGAAATTTTACCAACAAAGAGAAGTAGGATAACAGGTCTGTACTGTGAAAATCACAGAAAGCCAAAAAATAACATTGAATAAAACAGCCTTTAGAGAGGAAAATTAGAATCAGGAATATGTGGGAACCTAAATATGTTGCCTTTTGTGTTCAAGAATTAAACAAATAAAGGAATAATGTTGTGGATAAATAGTGAACAGGGATCAGGTTATCCATTCAGACTGTTTATGGACAAATTTGACGTAATTAGTGTGAGTTTCAATTTCTACAGATTCATAATGGAGGAAAAATGTGATGAGCTTTGGGATCATTAGATGGTTACAATGATATTCAGACTAACAGAAATGCATGGTTATGACCACACTCCAGATGGTGAATTTGGCTACATTTTATAAAACTGAGAAGACTGAGTGTACAGTAGGATGTGGAACCACGAAAATTCTTATGTGTTAATGCTGAGAATACAAATAGATAGAATCACTTTGTAGAAATGTCAAATTCCTCTGTACAAATATAAGAACCCATATTATATGGTCCAGTAATTCCCCTCCCCACATATATCCAATGGAATTGCATATCAGTGTGCCCCAAAGGACATGCACAAAATGGTCACAGTAGCATCACTCTCCTGTCCTCCTGAAGTATGTTGTTTTTGGTCAGTGAAGTGTTTGTTAGTTTAATGCAGATTGTTATGGTTACCTTTATTTCATTCCCTCTTACTAGTATGTCAAAGTCTATCTTTCTCTTTGCATATACTATGACTTATGTATAAATATATATACCATATAGACTACTATATATTTAATATATTGTTATATATTAAATATGTTGTACTATATATACTATATAAATATATTATATAAATATGTTATATATTAGTATGTTGTACTATACAGTATATAATTTATATATCATTTTTGTATACAATATATACTATAAATACATTATATAACTATATATGCATATAACAATTTATATGTCTGCTTTCCTCTTAGTGAGCTTTTAGGTTGTTTTCAGGTTTTTGCAATTATGATGACATCAATAAAGTATATTCAAGTACAACTAGAATTTGTAAAATTGTTGGGCTTTATGGTCTGTAGATCCTCAGCTTTACCAAATATTGTCATATTGTGGTCCGAAGTGTCTCTGCTGGTTTCATGCAACCATTGTATAGGTCTTCCAGATTTAAAATTTATTTCAGTTTAATGAAAGTTGTATGTAATTGTGATTTTTTTCTTTCCTTTTCAGGATAGCTAGAGATTCAAAATCTCTTGATATTTTCTTGTTATTATTGAGTTTCCTCTTCTATGATATGCTTATTCATATATTTGCCCCAATTTTGGTTGGATTCTTTTTATACTCATTTTTATGGTCAGCTTATATATTTGCAATATTTATCCATGACAATTATATGAGTTGTAAATATTTTTCATCAAGTAACATCTTACCTTCTTATACTTTTAATTGTCTTATATTTTTAATGTCTTTAGTGTCAGAGCTGCCTTTTGCAATAATACAACAGAACTATTTACAGTTTACTAAGTGAATTACATGGTTTGTTTAGAATTTTATGTCTTTAAAATTTTCTCTATAAAATATATTCCTATATTTTATTGGACTTGTTAACCAATTTATATTTGTATTACTTGCATAAATAGGAGTATCTTAAACCATTTGGTCATTTTGCTGTAATATGGGTATGTACCTTTTATTTTATTACTTTGTGGCCACTAGCCATCTTGCTATACTCTTTCTTTATTTCTAATAATGCACCTAAAGGGCCTGTGGGGCTTTTTCTATGTAGATGTCGTAGAATACTACGTATAATAAAACATATTGTAACAGAGTGTGATCTATCAATTAAAATTCATTTCAAAAATATGTTATTAAAATACATTTTAAATGAATCAATGTAGTATAGTGCTACAGCATTAACAATATGACTAAATCCTTAAATTTTGTATTACTTAAACTCATCTTACTAGATGAATAGAACATAGACATACTTTTCTCATTCTTTGATTTAACAAAATGCTTCTAATATTTTACCATTGACCTTAATTTTTGCTGCAGATCTTTATATTAAGAATATTTCTATTGTCAGTTTGCTGAGTGCTTATCATATGAAAGTCTGTTGAGTTCTATAAAAGACAATTTCTTTTTCTGTTAAGATGATTATATGGATTATTTTCTATAATATAATATTATGTGAATTACATTAATGTAATTTGCAAAATTAAGTCATCATTGCATTTTAAGATAACATCACCTTGGTTCTTTCTAAATGAAATGTGTGTTTTATTCAAGTATTATATTTTGAAAGATTGTTCTGTGTTCCTAAGTAATATTGGCTTGCCATATTAATTTTATACTGCCCTAATTTGTTTTTAATATCAAGGTAATATCTCTTATATAATGATGTGAGGCATGCCACCACTATTTCTATTCTCCAGAAAAATTCAGATAAGAGTGGAATTCTATTTTTCATGAAAGTTTGGCAGATATCATCAGTGCAATTACATGGGTTTGATGGAACAATCTGTGGTTGGATTTTCAAGTAATACCAAGACAGCTTTTTAAATGACCATGAACTTATTGAGATTTTTGTCTTTCTTTTGGGTCAGTTTGATAAGTGTTAGTTCTTTAAAAAAATCTGTTTCATATTATTTTGCTAATGTATTGGCATAACATTATTCAAACTACAAGTATTTTAATATCAATACTAAGGGCTACAATTCACTTTTGTCTTAATATATATATATAGGTACCTTCTTTTTTTCTTGATTAATTTCAGCAGTGGGTTGCTATTTTACTCAAGTTTTATAAGTAAATCTCTGCTATTTTTGTTTACATGAATTTACATTGGATTGTTAACTGTACTTTACATATTGTAGTTTATTAAGTGCATTGAAATGTGAACACAGTACTTTGCAGATAGTACTACACGTTACTTTATACATGTTAATTCCTGTTGCAGATCTAACTCCTCTCTAATTCCTCTAACTCTTCCTAGTATCCTGGCCATCTCTCTTGGCTTACATTCTAGCTTCCTTCTGTTGTCTGTAATTAGTGATTTCAGTTAAAAGGCAGGCCCAGCACTATGGCTTAAACAGCCCTTCTGTGTTTCTTCCATATTATCTATCTAGTAGGATGTGTCAACTAGAGTACAACTCTCAAGACATCTTTGAGTGATTTGAAAATTTACATACAAGGTTTCAGCTGAAATAAGACAGTTTACTTTATACAAGGTTATTAGGTAAATTAGATTAGGTATTTTTAATTTAACTAATGTGTGTACATTCACACCACCAATAAGTAGACCCTAAATGTCATATGAAGACCATTTTCTTTTTAAATTAACTTATGATATTACTTTATATTTCTATTTTAAACTCTTTTGACTGCTCTTTGAATTACAGTGCTGTCTCAATGCATCCATACTTCTTATTTTAAAAATACCAAGTCTGGTTGGCTTATAAACAACAACAACAAAATATTTCTGACTGTTTTGGGGGCTAAGAAGTCCAAGATCAAGGTGGTGGCAGATTTGGTGTCTTGTGATACTGGTCCATAGACAGCATTCTTCGGGCTGGGTTCTTACATGACAAAGGAATGAGGGAGCTGTCTGGGGTCTCTTTTATGAGGGCACACATCTCATGTAAGTGGGCTCTGTCCTCATGACCTAATCGTGTCACAAAGGTTCCACCTAGAACACCATCACATTGGGAATTAGATTTTAGTATACGAATTTGGGGGGAACACAACTCTTTGGTCTACAGCAAGAGCAATATCACTGGTTCTCTTCTAGTTTAAACATTAATAATGTTGTTATGTGACTAGAAGGAACTGAATAATTTTAAAGAATTTTTTAATGCAGGCTCTGAGTGGTAGGAAGAGGAGTATTTTGAGTTAAATGCAGAAACATTGGAAATACCAAACAAATAGCCACTGTTATTTTTCACAAACGTTGGGCTGACAGGTTGTTTAATGTAAACAGAATAATGCATGTCCTGACATTTTCAAATTGTTTTGTAACTTTTAGAACTGAACACTTCATCATGCCTTTAGTTCTTCAGCATTCTTTTCAGAAAATTCTTCCTGCCTGAAATAAGTATATGACATTAGATTTTCTCCTGAGAAGACTACAAATAGGTCTACCTTTAAAAGAAGTACTTCCAATGTTCAAATAAGGTAGAAAACTCAGGCAGACCTGCAAATATGCATTTATACTTATACCAATTTAACATTTATGTGTATCAGATAATTGCTTTGATAATGTGGGAACAAAGGTCAACTACATTTCAGAGAGCCTGGGGAAAAGTCTTATTTCTAACAACCATCTTACTATTTCTAACATTCATTTTTATAAAATCACATGCATCAAATATACATAAAAACCATATTTTAAGAAAGTAAATAAACAAGCATGCTTAAATAAAAAAAAAGAAAGACATTTAAAAATGAACAGTGTCTGGTTTACTATTTTATGAAAGGTTCAACACAAGCATCATTGCCATAGTATATAGAAATTAAAATTGATTGTGATTAAATAAATGCACACATACACACAAAGTCATTTTTAAATCACTGCATGTTTTGCTCTGTCTGATAGTCTCTCATGGCTCCATCCAGTGCATCTGCAGCAATCAGAGGTTTAATTTCTCACCAATTAAGTTACATTGCATTAGCTGGACATCTGTTTAAGAATGATAAAAGTATGAAGATACTCATGATATTATCACAGCAAAGACTGAAATGTTTATGTTTTATGATATGTGTAAATGCAGGTACTTGCTTAAATAAATTAATAGATTTTTATAATATTTAATTAATATATCATGTCACTGTGTTAATGACTCCTAAATTTATAAAGCTTTATTCCTTTAGGTCAATAATATTATTTTTGTAGTTATCTTAACACCAGTTTTTTTTTAATAATTAGTTGGAATAAGTTAGTATGATCATGTTTGGCTTATTGCTTCCCTCCTAATCAAAGTCTGACACTGATATAGTATTTATATCATGATTAAATAATATTAATTTACTATATATATTCTTCCTCATGCTAGTCTCCTGCTACAGATGCCTGGTTTGCAAAATATCAGAATTATCTGAACAGATGTGAGTCAGTTTTGAGGAACCAAAATATAAAGATTACCCACAAATTTCCTCTTCAAGGATAATGAATCAACAAATATCTGTGTGCATTAGAAACAGGTGAACTAGAGGACATAACCTCAAAATAATTTTTCACTTCTTAAGAAAAAACACTTTGAGAAATCAAAAGACAAAAGCTAGAAGAAAAATCCACAAATCATTGCTCAATAAACAGCTACAATTTAGCCATTTTTATAAATAATATTTTGACTTTAAATATATAACTTAGTTTCTACGGGGGAAATGGCATATTTATAGAGACCTACCCACTAGCTAATTGAAAGAGCAAGTGTTTACCCTGGATCAACTCATGACGGTGCCACCATTTAACAGATTAAGATTTATGGAATGTCACTGCTGATGGCACACAATGGTTGCAGCTGCACTATTTTGGTAGTCCAGGAAGTGTGGTTGGCTAGCAACACACTGCATCTGCATGCTTGATGTTAACACTTGGGCCTTTTATAGCTCTAATAAAGTTGACACTTTATGCACAGACATGCCAGAATCCAGAGCCAAGCAGGACAAATCCCTGAGGTGGAGGGCCACAAATTCAAGCTGCCTGCCAAAAACACGTGCAGCTGTATTAGGAACAGGAAGTAGGTTCCACTGGCACACCTGCTACAGACACCTGGTTCGAGAAGAAAGCTCTACTTCTTTCCTCCAGCAGACACATGCAACACTTGGTCCATTATTGCTTACTCATGTCAAAGTGAAAGATTCCGAGTCACGTTTATGTTACTTATTCAACTTATTCAACAAGAGAAGTGGCTCACTTTTAATTAAATTATCTTCTCTTCATTTTTAAAATGCAGGAAGACATAATCAATGTGTATCATCTTTCTTTTTCTCAATCTTACTTCAGTCAAGCTGAGCTTTGTTGGCAGGTTATTGAGTTATCATTCTAATCAGGGTACTAGAAGACACTCCTACCTTCAATATCTGGATCACTCATTGCTACTTCTAAACCTTTTGCCTTGTGCTGACTTGTGAGATGTTAGTCTGCATTATTGCCGTTAAGTGATCTAAGAAAACCCCCAGAGTTTCAGGATAAGAAATGCTCGAGTGCTTCCTGTTTTTATTGATATATCGATTCTGCATGGTTCATATATAGGGAATTATGCAATAGATAACTTTTTGTATTTGGCTTCATTCACTAAGAGTGTTAAGAAACAAATATGTTATCACATGTATTAATTAGTACCTCATTTATTTTAATTACTGAGTAATATTACATTGTATGGATATGATGCATTTTGTTCATTCATCTATTGATGTATATTGTGAATATTGCTACTATGAACATTAGTGTACAAATATTTGTTCCAGTGCCTGTTTTCCATTTTCCATTCTTTTGAATTTATACTTAGAAGTGAAGCTCCTAAACCAAATGAAATGCTGTGTTTAAATTCTACTTTTCAAGAAATGGACAAACTCCTAGTGATTGGACCATTTTACACTTACAATTTTTTCAAATATTATAGTCAGCTAGTACATGCAAGCATTAAGTTTTTAGATAGAAGACAAAATCACAGTCTATGATGAAAAAGCTGTTAAATTGGGCTTCAACTGAAACAACAAGAGTCTTTTTCACAGAAGCTTTTAAGAGAATGGAAAGACAAGCCACAGAATAAGGAGGAAAAAATATTTGCCAAACACACATAAGATACAGAACCGGCATCCAAAACATGCAAAGAACTCTTAAAACGCAAAAATAGCAAAATAGCCAACCCAAGTTTTATAAAATGAACAAAGAAGATATACAGATTGCAAGTAAGCATACTAGCAAATGAAACTCAGGATCACATAATTAGGGAACTTAAAACTAAAATAACAATAAAATATCACTATATACCTATTAGAAAGGTTAAAATCTAAAAACAAAACAATACAAAATAAAAAACCTGACAATACAAACTACTGGTGAGGTTGTAAGAATGAGAGTCTCCTTCGGTGCTGGTAGGAATGCAACATGCATGGGCACTTTGGAAGAGAGTTTGATGGTTTCTCACAAAACCAAGTGTAATCTTATTATACAATCCAGCAATCACACTTCTAGGTATGTGACTTGATTGAAAACTTATGTCTTTACAGCCACTTTATTCACAATAGAGAAAAGGTAGAGGGAAACAAGATAGTCTTCAACAGATAATGGATAAACAAATTGTAGTCTATTCATATAATGGGCAGTTTGTCAGCAGCAAAGACAAATGAGCTATCACATCACAAGATGATAGAGGTGAACCCAAAATGTATAACGCTAAGTAAAAGAAGCTAATCTGAAAAAGCACACATACTGTATGTTTCCAAATACAAGACATTCTGGAAAAGGCAAAACCGTTAAGTAAAAAATATCAGTGATGCCAAGAGTTTAAAGCAAGGGTATGAGATTTGGTAAGATGAAGCACAGTGGATTTCTTAGCATGGTAAAATTATTCTGCATGATACTATAATGGTGGATGTATGACAATATTGTTTTTGCACAAATCCACAGAACTTTAAAACACAAAGTGAATTTTAATGAATGCACTTAAAAATATTTAGGAGATTGGGTAAATTCCAGGAGAAATTCAGAATGTAACAAAATAATGGACCTACCTGCATTACAAATACAGAAACGACTTCGCCAAAGGCAGTAGGGAGAAGGGTCTGATCTAAGTGACAGATAACGAGTGGGATCTGTAAGACCAAATGTGAGAGCAATTGCACACAGCCCTGTTCTCTAGGGATTTTCCCAGTGGGGTACTGGTTAACAATTGCTCTATCTGTATATTAGAGTTAAGTAATCAAGTAAATAGGTTGCAGATGGTGGCAGCCAAGTTACTCATTGTAGAAATGAGAATTTATAAATAAGGTGAATAGGCAAGAATGAACCATATGTTGTTAATGGATTAGAGTTGGAGACATCAGTACGAACTCATATTTAGCTTAATATAGATGCATGGAGTTACATATAAAATATTTATAGATGTGTGTATATACATAAACTAATATACACTCATATATTTCCTTGCTTTGTCAGTGGAATTGGCCTAACATCTAGCATGCAGAGTTTAAATTTGTATACCATTCTCTAATCTTAAAAGCATAATTTATTGGAGAAATTATTATTTCTAGACTTAGGTACTAGTATTTAAGATGAATATATAAGATATAGCAATGCTAGAAAAAATAGTAATAATTAGGAATAAAACACATTGATGGGTAAAAGTTAAAGGGCCAAGGAGCTCTCAGAAAGAGCTATCAATAGACAAAACTGGAAAAAATTGTAACACAACAAATAAAGTAGTACTGGATTAATTGCATTATATGCTAAGGATAAAGCAAGTATCCATGAGTCCATACTGATATAAATAAATAACTGAATAAATATATAAATATGAGACAAATATCCCTTGCAACAGAATTCTAAATAATTTGTGTATATACTATACCCTAAAGAAAGAAAAGTATTACTTCCTGCTCCTTAAGTATGGTCTGTGCATATAATTTTCTTCTAAAAAATACTGTGTAGAAAAGAGTCTAAAAAGAGTAACTTTACAATAGAGATACCTAGAAAACATTATTTCAGCAAAGTCCTCAAATTCAACAACATTAAATGTGAAAAGTCACGTTTAATAGTACGTACCCTTAAAATAATGTGATGAAAATGGCACTTATCTTTGTAATCTTCCTCTTAAAACCCAATAACTTCAGTTTAATTATGAGGAAAACATCAGAAAAATTCCAAGCGATGAGCATTCTGCAGGATATCTGACCAATGCTCCCCAAGTGAGTCAAGGTCAAATCGACACAAGTAAGAAAATCTGAAAAACTGTTATAACCAAGAAGAGCTGGAAGAGCCAACACAACTAAACATAATGTGATCTGAATGAGTTCCTGAACAGCAAAAAAGGGCATTAAGTAGAAAGATGGAAATCTGAACAAAGTATGGATTTATTTAATACTTATACATCAATATTCATACATTAACTATACAAACGTATCATATTTAAATAAACTTATATTTGTAAAAGATTAGTAGAATTCTATACAGGTTTATAAAAGTGAATGTATATTAGTACCTCTCGTTGATATAAAACAGATATCTCTCTAATTGATACCAGTTAATTTTTTAAAGGCCTGAAGAAGCTTTACCTTTAGATTCTAGCTATTTCATTTTTCCCAAGGAGAAAGACCTACCCCCCCAAAAAACTCATCTCAGTAACACCCACTATAAACTGTCCCTGTCTTTTTCTTTAAAAAATGCATTTTAATGTTTTCATTTTCTTGAGTGAAAAAATGTAAAACCTCTTTGTCAATAACATGTAATTCTAATTCTGTGTGAAATAGGTTTATCTGATTTATTGAAAAATCCAAGAAGTATAGAATAAATGATGTTTTGAAATTATAGTGTTGCTTATGATCTCTTTATTCCATTATACAAATTCTGCTTTTCAAAGCTGATTCAAATGAACACTGAATAAATAAAAGTATATTCTTCAAAATAACTACTGTTTACCCCAACAACAAGTACTGATGACTTCCATTTGCAACCAGTCCTTCCTATTCTTTCAGTCTGTCTTCCTATTTTCAAAGTTTGGTTTTTATTGATGCGTCCTGTACCAAGAAGACAATAAATTAGGAAGAGAACCATTCCCCTTTTGGCTATAATACATGTAGTGGCTGGAAAAGGTTGCAACCAAAGTAGGATATCATAACATGATATGGCTACAAACTTGTGCTCAACACAGTATTTAATAAACTAAATTGCAGGCATCTGAAAATGGGGATAATGAACCTCTTATTCAGCAAACAAACCCAGAAAAATCTATTTTTGTTAGTGGACTGGATACAGAATAATTTTCTTCTTCCTGATTTAATCTATCTAGACAGAACTCCGTAACATATACAGACATACACACACACAAATTATTCTTTTAATGATAAATGGTGCCAACCCAAAAAACACAGGATAATTCTTTAAGGAATTAAAGTTACTTACAGTTTGTCTATTTTTTCTAAGACATAAAAGTAAAAGACTCATCTCAACATTTTAAGGTTTAAAGTAATAAAAGTATAAATGTGTCAGAGTAAATGTTTGATGCTTTAAATCTGTTGAGAGAATAATCTAATCTTTCTGAAGGTAGAGAAGTAGAAGAGATAAGTAGCTTGAATATACCTATAGGATTAATACAGTTTATATTTTGATACTGACAAACTCTGATAAGAGCAATTACATATTCAAATGGGTTTCTAATATTAATTCACCATATATTCATTGTGTATGCTTAATGCATAATATTCACCATCTGAACATGTGTACTGCTTTTATCCCCATGCTGAGTGTTAATATTCTCTGATTGTCTCAATAGTCTACTTTTCTGACATCTAGAGTAGACTTTGTGGTTCATGCGCAGCCTCATGTGGGAATGCTCTGTCAGTGCTTTCTAGAGCGCTAGGATAGACTGCTCGCTGAGCTGCAGCAGTGCAGCATCAGCGTCATCTGAAATCGCGACAGGGAAAATGTTCACCATTAGTAAAGAAAATAAATAGAATTATATCCAAATGAAACTTTAAAAATTATTTAACAATCTTTCCAGGTCTTAACTAAATTCACTCATGTGCTGTGCTTCCATTTTCCCTCTGTCTTTCCCTCTGTGTTTTTCTGCTGTCTTCCTCCATGGACAAGGCAGAAAACTTCTACCTTCGCTGTGTATTTTCTATATCCCTCAAGAGAGATGGATTTAAGCAAAGAGGTGCTCACAGGAACCAAAAAGGCATGAAATATCCAGTTGTTGTTTCATTTTAGCCTGGTGATCATTTTCACAACTGGTATAAAGTGACACAGAATCAATTTTTCAAAGAGATTGTAGGCCTTTGTCCTAAGACCATTATGATATTGGAACTTAATTCCAGCCACACAGAAATAAATGATGTTTTGAAATTATAGTGTTGCTTGTGATCTCTTTATTCCGTTACACAAATTCTGGTTTTTAAAGCTGATTCAAATGAACATTGAATAAATAAAAGTATATTCTTCAAAATAACTACTGTTTATCCAAAAAACAAATACTGATGACTTCCATTTATAATCAGTCCTTCCCATTCTTTCAGGCTGTCTTCCTGAAGTATGGTTAAGAATATACTTCCTTGAATCTTTGTTATTATGTTAACACTTAAAAGTGTTATTGTGTTTGTCTGAAAACATCATTATATTGTCACGTGGAAATTATCAAGTTTCACATACATTGAAAATGCCAAAAACAGTTACTGGAGAAAAAATGGACGTAAAAGACATCACTTGGTAATCCCTACTTTAAAGAAAAAAGTAAATTTAGTGGCATGTGTTGAAAATGCTTGTTTTATTAAATGTCAGCAATGTTGCAAAGAAAAACAATAGTAAAAAAACATCAATAAACAACAAGTGCTGGTGAGGATGTGGAGAAAGGAGAACACTTTTGCACTGTGAGTGGGAATGCAGATCGGTGCAGCCACTGTGGAAAATGGTATGGAGATAGCTCAGGAAATTTAAAATGGATCTGCATTTTGACCCAGGAATCCCACTTCTGGGAATATACCCAAAGGAACCCAAAACACTAATTCGGAAGAACATAAGCACTCCTATGTTCATTGCAGTGTTATTTACAATCACCAAGATATGGAAGCAGCCCATCGGTAGATGAGTGGATAAAACAACAATGGGACATTTATGCAATAGAATACTACTGAGCCATAAAAATGAAGAAGATTTTACCATTTGTGACAGTATGGATAGACCTAGAGAATATTATGCTAAGTGAAATAAGCCAATCAGAGAAAGACAAATGCCATATGATTTCACTCATATGTGGAATGTAATGAACAAACTGAACTGACAGGCAAAATAGAGACAGACTCACAGATGGAGAGCAGGATGATAACACTACAGGACTGTGATGGGTTGGAGGGATTGAGCAAGATGGAAAAAGGACCCATGGGCATGGACAACAGTGGGGAGACTGTGGGGAGGAGGGGGATGTAAGAGGACTAAATGGTAATAGAAAAAATAACTTAAAAAATAAAGTACACACACAAAACTCATATCACAACATCTTATTTATTAGAATGTATACTTTGTACTTATTGAAAGTAAATATTCTAGGCTAATTAAGACCTTTTTTGGAGGGTCATATATCACTTGCATATACATAAAAAACATAGTGAAATAAATCGTTATTCCAAAAAAATGCATCTGGATATATTCCACATAATTGATAATTCATGTCTTTTAGAAAAAAAAATAAGGAGAAAAAATGAGTTTTTTCCCTTCCATCTCCATTCCAAAAGTTTTGTTTGATTTGATATACTTCACTTTTAAATATAAATAATCTGAAAATGTTACGTCATTACTCATAAGCAATTTGGTGATCATGTGAATAGATCATTTCTTTTACACTGAGATCTGGGTCTTAACGTTGGGTAAAGTGCAAACCTGATGACCAAGATAGAAGAAGTGTGGCAAAAGGGGCAAATCTGAACTTCAAACGAGGCCAGTATGGGACAGGAAAGTCACCTGTTGATACCTGGCACATAAGGAAGGGAGGATTTCAGAAAGGGGAACAGCAGAATGAGGTAGAGTAAACCTCAAAAACTTATGTCATTACTTTTGCAAATACAACTAATTTAGAGCTAGCCACCAGGTTTATCATGTATCCATATCACTGAAAATTAAAGTAAAACATAATAAAATGAACATGCATACTATATCTATACACATACTTTATACATACCTGTATGTAATGTTACTAATATGCCATTTGTTATCTAAAACATACTCAAAATAAAAATTAAAATGGATAAGATAAACTAAAAATGTATAACTTAATATTTTTTCTGTGCTTTCCAGTGTATCTTTTTTTGCTCAAGCGTGGGGAATATATTTGGAATCTATTGGCTCAGGCCATGGTTAAGGTGCCAGACAGACAAATCTTTAAATTTTTATCTTAGACTATTTCTAGTGGCGTGTTTCTTGCACAAAATATATGACCTCTTTAAACTTCAGTTTTTTAAAAACAATGTCTTTTATAAGGTGGGGTAATCCTAGTACTTAGGTTGTAGAACAGTTGAAAGGTTAAAGAGATACCCCATGCAAACTGCTTAGCTTCTGCTTTGCTCAGTGTGAGTACCCACTGAAGACTATCAGTTATGACTGTATAGGTCAGCAAGAGTTCTGTGTATGTCTGGAACAACTCTGGAACGTGGGTAATGGTTATAAGTGAGCATAAAAGAATATAATTGCAGGAATGGAATTAACCTATTCTTTTTTCCAGTGAGATACACACATCACCATCACCACCGCACAGCCATGGAGATTTTAGCAGAGGAGAGCAAAAAACACAAATCCCATTAAGATTTGTTCTATTTTTCTAATTCATAATCACTAGAGATGAAACCCATGTAATTTATTTGCATTGTTTTACTGCTTGACATTATGTTAATTTCCTTTTCTGTTAATTTGTTGTTTGTTGGACTGGTTTCTTCAGAACCCTTAGGACACACTTCAAATGAAATATTTTTTATCCCTATTAAATATTTTAATGAATTCAAATCCTGAAAATGCTTAATGATGACCAGCAGCACTAACTTATACAATGAGAAAGAGAAGTTGTTAAAGGATATAACACTCAGACAAAGAAGCAGCAGAAATGATACCCTTGGTCACATGTTTTTAAGGGAATGATCATAACATAGGGAAATATGTCAAATAGTAAATTAATGCCCATTACTCAGAAAATTATTTTTTTATCTCTTGCCTTTGCAAAAACATTCACATAAGCTTATCTTTATTTTTTAATAAATGTTCTTTTATTTTGTGTTCAGGGAGGATTTTGTACTTTCAGCATCTCTCTCTAGAGTCCATTGTTAATTAACACCAAATATTATATTTGCTAAATTTATATTATAAATATAATCTTGTATTCCATTTACTCTAATATAGAACTCTATAAGAAAAAAAGTCAAAAAAATTTAATCCTCATTTGAGGATTGAGAGGGATATGGGAAGAGAGAGAGAGAGAGGGAGAGAGAAAAAAATATCAGTGTGAAAGAGAAACTTTGATCAGTTGCCCCCCAGTGTGCCCTGACCAGGGATCAAACCCTAAACCTAGGTATGTGCCCTGACCAGTAATTGAACCCATGACCTTTTGGTGTAAGGGATAATGCTCCAGCCAACTGAGCCATCCAGCCAGGGTAAAAACTAAAGTTTTTCTACAGAGCTTATACTAGTCTTATTACTACATCTTATTACTACACTAAATAAAATATAGAAAATCTTTATAACTATTATAGGCTTTCATCCTAACATGGCCAAGAACTAGAAACCAGGCCTGGAAAGGGAAAGTGAAGACAGTAAAGAGAGAACAATGATGTCAGGCACATACACAAATGGGATGCATCTTCCCCATTTCTAGTTTCCCCAAATGAGGGGGGACTTTCTTCCATTAAGGACACTTCTAATCTTTTCATACCTTTATTTAGTAATATTGGTAAAAACAAGGAAAAACCATGGCATCCTTGTTCTCTTCAGTCTAATTTCCTCCATCATTAGCCATCTCCATTCAGTCTTAATCAATTATGAGGTTCCATGCAGGAAGTTTATCTCTTACAAAAACCACACTCTCCAATATCATCCATGTGAAAGGTGGTATTTTGATTCCTCTCTTACTTCCCAAATTTTTCAGAAATTAGGAAGGAAGTATAATCTATTAGCAGTTTCCCTGGAGACCATAAAAACTGGCCAGGTATAGTGAGAGAGATGTGGCACTGGAGGCAACCGAGGGAAATACCAGGTTATGGACTTCAGCCAACAGAGGTCTCCGTGGTCACCAGCATCAGACATCCAACCACACCACACACCCTGGAGCTCTTGCACAGACCTTGTTATCCTAGAAGGATGGAGGAATCAAGCTTAGGATCAAACATAAAAAAATGAAGCCAAGGTACAAGACAGAAGTAAGGTAACGGAATAGTAACAACGCACAGTGGGAAGGAGAAACTACAGCACTTATGACTGGAATTAGCGTATTATGTTGTAGTGGATTAGCAGAAAGGTGGATGACACCATTAGCACAATGGCCCTTTCAGACCATTAGCACACCACCGACACAAGTGAGTATTGAACAGTATTTGTCAAGCAGTAGGTTAAGAACTCTAATGCATTAATACATTCAATTCTTATAACCACCCTAAGAGATAGGTACTAATGCTTAGGCATTGTTGATCAAGAATTACTTAAATTATCCCCAAGTTATAGCAGAGGTAGCTGAGAATCTTGAATGGTGTTAAGCATACAGGTAGGAGGTAAGTGGCCATAATATAAAGGTTAAAGATTTACAGGGCTGTCTCATTATAGTGATAGGCCTTTGTGCACTACCTAGTTAGAGGCCTCTGTGAATCCGAATGTCAGGAGAGTCCTCATGGGATCTTCTGCGTTACTCTCTGATCTCTAGATATTATCTCCATTTTGCACAAAAAGAATCTGAGGCACACAGTTGTTAAGTGACTTATTGAAGATTATACAGTTACAGTGATGGAAAACTGTAAAGTCACTCCTAATTAAGTCTTAGAAACCAATTGCTAACTCTTTGAGGAACAGCTGTTTGAAGAGCCAAATTAATCTTTCCTAGAATGCCCATGATTCATGGGCTTTACTTTTCTCCCAACGAAGTTTAGACCCTTGGAGCTTGGTGCTTAAAATAACTACCCTGTACCCTCTAATCTACTCCCACCCTCCTCAGCGTGGTGACTGCTGGGCCCCACTGTCGTCCAGGCTGTCCTGTGGGGAGCCAACTCCCGCAGCCTTCTGTGGAAATCTCTATGGGCTGAAATCGCCATCCACACAATTTCACTGCTCATAAAGACAAGCAGCAAGGAAAGCACAAAAGGAGCCAATTTATCCATTTTTCTGTATCTGGAATACATGTGGAGTCAAAATTGGTGGTTTGCCTCAGCTCTCCCTGCTAGGATAATTTGGGGTAAAATATTGCAACTAAACGTTGTGTTTAAACCATGCCAGTCACACTGTGCATTATAAAGACCACATTACAGAGTGCATTACCTTCCTAACATATCTGAGTGCATGAGTAAATTTCAAAGCCAGATAGCATTCATGAATAAAAATTTATGTCACCCTTAATTTCAAATTGCTATTCAGAGACAGAGAGAGAAGCCTTCTGTGTGTGACTTCATATCTATTTCTATATTATTTTCACTGATAGTGAAATTCAAATGTTCTAATTTTTCTAAAAAATGCTTTGTTTTCTCTTGTCTCTCTTGTGCTTGTGTATAAATATATAGATATACTCTCTTAATCCCTAAAATGGATTACCTTGGACTATGTTTCTAATTCTCTCCTTTTCCTTTAAAATTAAATATAGCATCAAGTCCTGGATATCTCCCTCCATAGAAAGATCTAGATTTTCTCCTGTTTTTACCTTTATACATTTACTAAGCAAAATTACAACCCAAATCCAAATCTTACTCCTTACCTGAATTATTGTAACACATTTATTCCCTCTTTTTACTCTTGTTTTCCCTTCTCCCCTGCCAATTACCCGAAGCAAAAATGCCAGAGTTCTCAAGAACTGAATATGCACCTACATATACAGTAATGGTATCTATTTTATCCTTTTTTCACTGTTTTTAAGAATCTGCTCTCTGTTTTTCATTGTGTCAAGTCTAAATCTATTAACCTAGACTATCATAGTCTTGTCCGTGTGGTCTTGTCTGGCTAAATGGCCAGAGGGGTTTTTGTTTATTGGTTTGTTGGTTTGTTTGTTTGTCTCTGCTCCCAATAAATTCTATCTCTTAGCTGTTGCTTTTGCCATATCTCTACTGATTTAGATCATGCTCCACTATGGCAGACACCGCCATCCTCTCTGATAACCAGTTCCCTTTTCCTCCTGACACACAAATAATTGTACCTTTCTGGCTCTTAAAGCTAAGTGGGACTCTGTGGCTATTCCTGGATGTAGATGTGGACCAAACTTTGGACTGCAGCGTTTCACAGAAGGTGCTGGCTACATCCTACACCTTTGTTGTTCTCATTCCATGGTGATCCTAGGAGCATATGATAAGTGAACCCTTTGTCCTTCAGAAACAATGAGTTTCCAACAGGTGCATGTGGGGCAGATAGCATAAGCCACACATCAAACTTTTGTTTTAGCTCACTAAAGGTTGATCACTGTTTTTAACTGCTGCATACTTAGCCTCATGTGAATTACAGATGTAACATTCAATAACTTAAAAGGTTTCACAAAATTCAAAACCAGGAAGTATTGCTTTGTTACTTCCAAGTCCCTTCCTTTCTCTTTTAGCACTTTCTATTTATTTCCATCTTCTTAATTTTGCATCAGCTCACTGTGTACTCTGCCTGGTATTAAACTATTCACCAAAAAATGCATATTAACAGAAAATTATTTGATCAATATTTAAACCATGCTCATGACTCTGGGAAACAATAAATTTCAAATACATTTAAGAATTTAAATGTTTTTCCAAATGTATATACATCTTTTGTGTATATTTTATATTATATTTGGGAACTTTCTTGGATCAGATTTAGCCCCTGCTTCATTTCTACTATCTTTTCTGATTCCAGGAAAACCGAGAATCAATAGGAAATTTTATATTTTTCCTTCTAAATTCTTGCGATATGAAGACTCCACAAATTTTACAGGAATTAAAAGTAATTTATTTTAATCTATTCAGAAGTTCTTATTGTCCTTTTTTAGGAAACCCACATATCAATGAAATGGTCAGGTTTAATAACAGTATATGACATCAATACATTGGAAGTGACAAATAATGGAGAAAAATCAATTGTTTTCCAACTAAGCTTAGCCATGCTGATAGTATGCTCACCCTCTGCAGTGAAATAATATTAGCTTGAAAACCAACAAATTTGTGGCTAATCCTGAAAACCTTTATTTAAATATTTGTTTGTGATTACTAAGGTCAGTTTGAATGAGAACACTAACAAAATAAATGTTTTCAAATTATGCCCCATCCTGAGTTCTTCCCTATTGCAATAAATTTTTTATTAGTTTTTGTTGAGTTACAGTTGTCCTCATTTTCCCCCATTTCTTTTCCTACCACTTTCCCCCATCTTCCACATTCAATCCTCCCCGCAACCCATGTCTTTGTTCATGTGTCCTTTATACATGTTCCTTGACTCTTCCCCTTCTTTCACCCATTGTTTTCCTCACCCATCTCCTCTGGTCACTGTCAGTTTCTTCTTTATTTCCATGAGTCTGTTTCTATTTTGATTATAAGTTTGTTTTATTGATTAGGTTCCACTTATAGGTGAGATCACATGGTATTTGTCTTTCACTACCTGGCTTATTTCACTTAGGATAATATTCTCCAGTTCCATCCATGATTTTGTGAATCATAGAAGCTCCTTCTTTCTTTCTGTTGCTTAGTATTCCATTGTGTAAATGTACCACAGTTTTTTGATCCATTCATTTTTTGATGGGCACTTAGGCTGTTTCCAACACTTGGGTATTGTAAATAATGCTGCTATGAACATTGGAATGCATAGGTTCTTCTGAATTGGTGTTTCAGGATTCTTAAGGTATTATTTCAGCATAGAAAACATCAGCAAAATCAAAAGGGAAACCTCCTTATGGGAAAATATATTTGACAATGATACCTCAGACAAAGGTTTGCTCTCCAAAATATATAAAGAACTCAGCTGACTCCACACCAGGAAGACAAACAATCCAATTAAAAAACTGGCAAAAGACCTGAATAGACACTTCTCCAAGGAAGATATACAGAGGGCCCAGAAACATATGAAAGGATGCCCAGCATCACTAGCCATCAGAGAGATGCAAATTAAAATCACAGTGAGATACCACTACACACCAGTCAGAATGGCCATCAACAAACAACAAGTGCTGGTGAGGATGTGAAGAAATGGGAACCCTGGTGCACTGTTGGGGGGAATGCAGACTGGTGTAGTCACTGTGGAAAATTGTATGGAATTTCCTCAGAAAACTAAGAATAGAACTGCAATAAATTTTAATAATAGAATATATAGAGCCTAAATATTTAATTTTAAAAGATTTCATTGTATACTTTCAAATGGGTAAGCTGTATGGTAAGTGAATTATATCTCAATAATCTGTAAAAAATATTTCATAAAAACTTAAAAATTTGAGTGAATTTCTAAATATGAATGTATTTTAACCCTGTTACCAATAATAGTTTGATATCCATCTTGGATACCAAAATACATAAACTTAATAATTTTGGTTGATATCATTTAGTACTAATGAGAAGGGTAGGTATAAAATATATTTGGTGTGCTTTGGTCTTGGTCTAATTTTTTAGTTAGTTTCTACAATAATAAATGTATTAATTTTAGTGCCTCCATAGCATTCTATATGGGGTATGCCATTCTATAACCATCTGCCTAAATAAGTAGAGACAAGTACTGTATAAGCATAAATGATTTAGTGTTAAAGGATAAACTATGCTTAAAATTATAAAAGCTGAATAAAATTTTAAAAACTTTTTTGGACAAGCTATAGGTAAATTTGTACTTAATTGATGCCTGAAAAAGAATAGATTACAATGATACTAGTACAGTGGAACTGTCAGCATTTTTCTCATTAACCCTGTTTTTTTAAATAATAGATTATATCTTTACTTCAGAATTAATATTTAAATAACTTTGGATGAAGTTAAACTGACCTAAAAACATCCTTGGTGATTTCATTTTACTGAATAGGCAGGAAGACAATATTCTTTCTTGGGAAGAAAGCAGGCCAAAGAGTTTGAAAGACAACTTTCAGTAACTTTAAGTATCAGAGCATTATCCATGTCAGAAACACAAACATATACATAGGCTTTAAATGCATACACCCATAGACACACACACAGCCTACCACTCTAACACACACATATATATGAGCATGTACAGTGAAGGTTGCACAGAGGACAGAAGGCAATAGAGGCAAGACTTCTTGAGCCAGACATTTAGGACTAGAGTCTTGACTACTGAAATGTAAACACAGAGCCTGACAAATAGCTTACACTGCTCTCTAAACCATGATTTATTAATCTGCAAAACAAGGGATTGAACTGGAACACATTTTTGGCTCCTTTTATACCGGAAGCTCTCTGATGACCCAAATATTTTTGATGTTTACTTTTTTTCCCTGTGGATACCTCCTAAAATAAACAAAATGAAACATATCCATAACACAGACCTTAGAATTAATAGTTATCTTCCATATGCAAGTGGACTAGTGTAGTTTGTGGTATATGATTGTTTCTGTCAAGAAAACAAAATAGTAAAATATAGACAAAATAGAAATACTTATAATGTTTAGAGAAATAATATATTTTTGAAGCAACAAACATGTCAGGGGCAAAGATTTTGCAGTGAGAGAGTTGTGAATGATGAGGTTACAACCTGAAACCACCTTTTCCTGGGTAGGCATCCAATGAGAATTTGGGCTTTGCCTGGACAGGGGGCCACTGCAGAGGGACATAAAAACTACCAGAACTGTTGGTGGTCTTACAGACTAGAGCAAGGGATAGTAATTTTTCTTTGTTATGGGCCGTAAAATAAACATTCTCAGTTTTGCAGCTGTACAGTTTCTGTGGCAACTACATGTACTCCATTCTGCCATTGTAGCAAAAGTAACCCCAGATAATATGTAAATGAGTGGTTGTGACAGTTACAATAAAATTTTGTGAACATTGAAATTTTAATTTTCTACAATTCACATTGTAAAAAGTGTTTTTCTTTTCATTTTTTTTTCAACCATTTGAAATCTGTAGATTTCATAAACTGTAGAAAAAGTCAGAATGATCAATTCAGCTGATAGGCTGCTGTTTGCTGACCCTTGACCTAAACAGACAACTTGGGAGACTTGAACAGCTTCAAACATACCATAGATTTTCATTTCACGACATTAGCCAAGTTCTGAATCTGTGTGGAATGGCAGGCACAGTTTTAACTAGAACATTTTGAAAAACAGAGACAAATTTTCCAAAGTATCTTAGTAGTGGTGAGATAGAGTCTGGATGTTTATAGGGAAGTAGTCTTGGTGAATTCACTAAATTCTAAATTGAAAACTTTTGGAACCTCTGCCCTAAGTATCAGAGTGAGAAGTAGACCAAACTCACCTGAAACTGCCACCCTGTCTTCACTAAACTCTGTTCATCATAGAATTATTCGCTTGCCACTCTGTTTACCTAGAAAAGGATGGGTCTTATCTGGGGGAAGTCTGTAGAATCTGGAGACTCCCTACATTTTTTTATACAACGTGCTTAGAAAAAAAATACTAAAAACACCAAAAGTGTTGAAACAAGATGAAAATTAAGAGATTTATCACATGAACATATAAAGACTTTGACATAATTATGATTAAAATATTTATGTACAAAAAGTTTTTTAAATTGAAAACTTACATGAGAAAAAAGTAAAGTGAATCTTTTTGGTCATATTTTGGTGTCAAGTTTTGCAGATGTCAAAAAAATGACTGTTTGCCCACACATACACACAATCTGTACTACTATCAAAAGTTTGGCTAGATTTCTATTTGATTTTAGAAGATTTTTCTGGTGAAACAATCACCTTTCTGAGGAGGATTTCAATAATTGTTTTTTAAATATATGTAGGACTAGGACTATTCATATTTTTTTCTTATTGTGTCAATCTTGGATATAATTTTTAAGGATTATTTCTCAAAAATTATCACATGTATTGCTGTTAATATCTTCTTATTTTTATTTCCATGTGTGTTAGATCTGGAGCAATAGCACTTCATATTTTTGATATTGGTAACTTATGCATTTTCATTTTTTCCTTTCTCAGTATTGTTAGCATTTTCTGAGATCATCCATATTTCCAAAGATCACCTCTCCTGTACATGTTCTCTTCCAGGCAGCCTTTCCCTTTTAATAATGTCTCCTACCTTTACTGTTTTCTTCTGTTTTTTTTCTTTGGTTTTCTATACATATTTCCCAGTATCTGGAGATGGAAGCTTAGATTATTGATTTAAGTCTTTGTTCTTTTCTACTATATATTTAAGGCTATAAATTATCATATAGACATTGTTTTTCTGCTTCCCACAAATTCTCATATACTGTGTCTTCATTATCTTTCTCTTTAAAATATTTTTAAAATTTTTATTGTAATTTTTTTAGCTCATAGGTTATTTGGGAGTATTGTTGCTGAAATTCTAACAGTTGGAGACTTTCTAATTGTCTTTTGTTATTTTTTTCCTATGGCCAGAGAACATCCTAAATATTACTTCATCTACTGATTTTTGTTTAGATATACTTTATGATCCAAATATATGGAAAATATGTTTAATATGAAAGAAACATGTTTTTGTCTTTTATTGGTAGGTGTTTTACATGATTGTTTATACTAGTTTTAATTATTTTTATATTTTCTGTATCCTTAATATATTTTTCTGATTGTACAAGGTTTATGAGATATGTGATTTCCTATCTCTCACAATGATTTAGATGTGACTGATGTGGCCATTACATTTATTTATGTCAAATAGTGTTTATCTATGTTAAACTACCACAAGCATACATGTTTATAATCATCATATCTACCTGGTGGATTAGCCAATTTATTACTATCAAATGTCTATTCTTATGTTTAGTAGTTCTTACATTAATATATATGTTGAATGATAGTAGTATGGCTATACCACTTTTCATTTGATGACTGCTTTTATAGTATATTTTTAAACTTCTTTTAATTTTAAATATTTGCATTTCATTTAAAATGTGCTCTGAGAAGCAGCACCTACATTTCTTAATCTTTTACATGCATAATCTTTTAATGATTATTTAATATTTTAGAATATACATAATAAATATTTGAACTTATATCCACTATTTTTTCTGTCTTTCAATTAAATATAGCTATTATTATATTTTTCTTCTTAATTTTACGTTCATGTGTTATCTGAGTAGTTAAATATTTTAATATCTTAGCAATGAAAACATATTTTGACCTATTATAATCATATTCAATTTATTAATTTAAAAATACTATGGAAAATATTAAAAACTTAGAACACTCTACTCCATTTACTTCTTACCACAGTTTACATTGTTAATGTTTTTTATTTTATTCATTTTTACAGTATATTTATACATTTTATTCTATACATTTATCCATAAATAATTATTGTTTTTATTATCTTCATTTACATTTATTCGTAATTTATTCTGTTGGTGGTTATCCTTTCCTTGATTTCTGTCATCACTTTCCTTTCCTCTAAAGAAATTCCTTTTCTAGCCTTGACTGGTGTGGGTTAGTGGATTGAGCGCTGGCCTGTGAACCAAAGGGTTCCTGGTTCAATTCCCAGTCAGGGCACATGCCTGGGTTGTAGGCCAGGTCCCCAGTAGGGGGCATGTGAGAGGCAACCACTAGTTGATGTTTCTCTACTCTTTCTGCCTCCCTTCCCCTCTCTCTAAAAAAGAAATAAATAAAATCTGTAAAAAAAATAAATAAAAAAGAAGATTCCGGTTTCAAAAAAAAAAAAAGAAATTCCTTCTCTATATCTCTTAGTGAATGAAGGTCTGCTGCTGATACATCCCTTAGGGTTTTGTATATTTGTTTGTTTTGGCCTAAATACATTTTTATTTCACCATAGTTCATAAGGATGTTTTTTAGCATAACTTTCTAAGTCAGCAGTTTTTAAATTTTTTACAATTTTTTTTTATTTTTTAATGATTTTCATAGTTTTTGGTTATTTATTTATAAAGGGAAATGTGTCTTTTTATCAGGAGGGTCATGAATATGCCTTTCATTATTGCTTTGTTTTATTTTCTGATTTGCTATTTTGTGCTTATCTGTAGTGTTTTTTATTTGCTTATGGTTGAGGTTTTCATAGCTCTTTGAATTTGTGACCTATTGTGTTTAGCATTATTTATTCAAATATGGTTGCCTCATCATATTCTCTCCTCTTCTTTAAACACTGTTAAATTTTTAGTTTTAGTTAACCACATTTTGGAGGACCTTCACTTTGATGATTAAGTGTACAGATGACATTGATTTCCATCATGCAAAATATAGCACAATAGTTATCCTTCCTAGCAACAGGTCAGAATCACATGGGAAGTTAAAAGAGCACTATTGCCTGTTCCCAAAGTTTCTAGTTTAGATTTTCTGGGTGATGTAATGCCAAGGGTTTAATAGTTGTGCAGGCGATACTAATATCTGGTCCACACAACCTTCATAGATTCTGCAATGCATGCAGCATGAAATGTGACTACATCAAGTCGTATTTTACCACATCTTTCACCATCCTTGACCCTTTCTAGAAGAATAAACCCTATAATGGGGGATTCCCTTTAAAGGCATGTAATTACCATTCTATACATAAGTCTCTTTAGGGAAGATACAGCCCAGGTAAAAAAGAGAATACAATCCAATACCGTTGAAGAGTATTGAGAGTGATGCCAGCCGTTCTTTAGATGCTGTCCTGAATCATGTGGTTGCATGTCTCTGTGACTTTGAATTCCACTCAATGAATCAAGTTTCTGTTGAGGGCAACCAGCACTCTGTCCTATGCTTATTCCCGAAGGTACAAAAATGCATACTGTTTGATTTTAACTCTTTAGCTAAATAGAAACAGTTACAAGAAACAAAGGGAAACAAAAAATAATATTAATATAATATTGTGTGTAATTTGGGTTTCAGCTCAGAAAATCCTGCCAGAGATAGCCAGCAATGCAAGAAGAAAGACTTCATTGATATTAGCTTAATTCCTAGCTCATCTGGAGGCCATGGCTGTAGAACTGCTGGTCTTGAGGAGAAAGAACACAGAGGCTGGGCAGTGTCTTCCAGAGGCGGATTGTTGTTTTTCAGTCTGGTCGTTTGACAGTGGGTGCACGTTTGAATTGCTATGCTTCATTTCTTGACCCCCTGTTTACTACATGCTATTTTCTCGAAAGTGAGCCTGATAAACTATCTAACTGATATTTTTGCTACTAGGAAATAAAAAGATAAAGCACAGAGAATAATAAATAATGTTCCTTGTACAAAAATATATGTTGAAGTCGAACCCACTTGTACTTCTGTCATTATCAGAATGATGATGTACTGGAATGTGTCACATTAGATATTACAAGCCCATTAAATCCAGTAACACACTTTGACCCTCATTGTCAAAATATGAAGCAACAATAACTCTGTTTTCAAAGATTTAAAAGTTTCCTGGGGGAATGGCAAATAAATGTATCAGCCACGAAAGGGAGAAAAGACCATCACTTAGTGCTTAGAGACCTCAGGTCACCGCCGTTTTCATTTCAATGTGGGAGTTTATAAACCTATCTGAATCAACGTGAATATATTGTTCTGTTTTAAGCTATATATTATTTAACAAGAGCACAATTATCCACATTGAAGAACTAACACATTCTGGACATTTCTGTCTCAGAATCCATCAATTACTTAAATTAACTAAGTTCCACTGAGCAAGTATTTTTTTCCACCTACCAGCTTTCCTCTTAGTTCCGTGGCTGTCAAAGTTCACGCTTACAACTATGGCAGCAGAATGCCCCACTGTTTGTAAGAAAACAATATAATGGAACATTGTGGTCCCAAGGATATTAGATAATTTTCCTTTAAACTGTCTATGAATGTTAATTTGTAGGCCAAATTGTAAACCCATAGCACCCCTGACACTTAGGGGTTCGGGGGGCAGATTTCAGAACGTGTGGAATCGCAGCCCACACAGACTGCACTTGGGAACACTGACTAACCTGACGAAAGAAGCATCAGGAGATAATTCTCCATGAATCTCCAGGGTTTATTTACATCTTTCGAGGAAGGCACTGACTGCTTTTTGTGCCAAGTGACCTTTTTAAAGATATTTGAAGGGTGAAGACTCCTGAAAGATAGAAATAAGCTACCTCTCCAGAGTAAAGGACAGGTTTCCTTATAATCTTGGAGAGTAGAGATTGCTCCTCTTGGAGCAAAGGGCAGCCCTGTTTCTCCCTCATAAAAGCTTTGAGTCCTTAACCTTGGCTCCTCTCCTGCACCCCAGCCTACTACATGTGCAGGTGGCATCCAGCCCCCTTTGCTCTGCCCCGTGGAAATCAGGGCTCTGGAAACTGGCACAAACTTGCTGCCACTCTGGCTCATGCAGTTGCTGTGATTTCTGTCTTCATCTCTGTTTTAGGAGTCTCTTGAGCAGGAAACTATTGCAGCCTAATTTGTTGGCTTGTAAATAAAGTCTCATACCTTTCACAATTCTTGAGGAGAACAAGCCAGGTATGTTTTGCAAACATGCAAGTGAAAGGTATTCTTCAGCTTAGACTGACAACAGATACATTCTAACCTGGCATCACAGAAAAATAAATATCTTTTAAACTATGTACACCATTTAAATTCAAAATAAACTACCTTTAATGTTGATGCGTGCAGAGAATATTAAAATAACAACCAAACAGAGCTATTAAAGATCCAAAGAACCACAAGTAGAATTAGAAAATGGGTGCACTTTACTTCAAAGAAAGATGTAATGTAATAATTGTGCCAACTTCACTAGGGGTGAAGGGATTAACTTTATGAAAATTTTACCATCTGAGGCCTATTGTATTTTTGTCCATTTATTCAATAAGCATCTATGAATGAATTAACTCACTCAACTCTTTCCTATTTCAGTGCATAAAAAATAGAAGGCAAAAGGACACATGGATAAAAAAACTAGGGGTGGGTGGAAATGGGAGGGAGGAGGGGAAGGCTGAGTGGGTGGGCCGGGATAGGAGTAAAAGAAAATTGTACTTCAACAACAATTAAAATAAAATTAAAAAAGAAAAATAGAAGTCATGCACTGAATTCTATCACTAGACTATTTTAGCTAAATGGCACTGTATTTGTTTGTTTCTAGGAAGAATAATTATTATCTAATGCTGCATGCAGTGATAAAAAATCATCAGTTATCAGCAACTCTGTATATACTGATATATCCAAATACACTCACAAATACATATATGCATACATAAATGCAGACATGTACACATGAATTAATATACAAATAAAATTCTAGAAATTCAAAAAATCAATAACAATATTATTTATCCATTTGACTCATAAAGCCTTTACTAAAAGTGATTTGAAAAAGGATAATTATTTCATAGTTACTGAGAATAGTGGTAAAGAAAGGCATAATATCAATGATTCATCTAAGGATGCTTTTAAGCTTCTACTATACATATTTATGCAATGCATCTTTTTAATAAAATGTACTAAATCACATAAGCATAGTGTATAGCTATGTACTATAGACACAAAAATAAAAACAAAAGTAACTATTTTGTTTACAAAATGATGGATTGGGTATTGTAACAGAGAAATGCTGAGGATGCTATGATAAAATGTAGTAGTCATTCAGTGAGAATATTTGAAGCTGCACTATTTATAAAGAACATTTTTAAGCTTTGGAAGATACAGTAATGAATAAAAGAGATAAAATCCCTTCCCTCATAAACCTTTCATTCTAGAGTAGAAGACTGGTAATGAACAAACCACATAAGTAAAGCACATGTTATATAAAATGCCAGAAAGTGATAAATGTTTAAAGGGAAAATGTGATAAGTAATGAGATAGAGAAGGAAGTTTGGAGGGACAGTTATTTCAACCCAGGAAGGTAGAGAGTTCTGAAAGATGGGGTTCTTGAGGAGGCAACTGACTGCCAAGAGGGAACAGGCCATGTAAAACTAAGGAAAAACTATGCTAGATAGAGTAAAATTAGGCAAAATGATGTATACATAAGGCCAAATAATGGCTCTGAGTTGATTTAAACTGACATGAAATGATATATGATGAAGAAATGACATATGAATGGCCAATAAAGAAATAATTGTTGTCTCTGACGGGAGATTTATACTAAAATATATGAAGGAAACTCCAGATTAGCCTATAAAATGCTTGGAAGTCTACCACATGATACCAATAAACTCTCTATTACATTCTTTTAGATTACTTGACATTCCCCCCAGTGAACCTATCAGCCTCTTCTCCTCCTTCCACTTCTAGTGTTTGTGAAGACAGAACCTCACCATAACTACAGTAGCAAATCAGCCAGCCCACCTACATATGAATAGACATATTTTACCTTCTTTTTATTAAAGTGAATAAGGTGTTTTGTGCTGCTATTTAGGACCAAATCCTTCATTTTTGCTCTGGACCCAATTCTCTTTGCCTTTTTCCAGGACTGTGTTCCTCCCCATCTCTCTTTTTTATGTCCTTGCTATTACTTTATTCTCATTAATATCTAACACAGGGTGAAGTCCCAACATTAAAAACTGACAACACATTCCCATAATCTCAATTCTAGCCTCATTTATTTGTGCAACTATACAGAATAATTTCTCAAAAGAGTTGATAATACTCACTTTTTACCTTTCCTCCTAACACCTTTTTCTCTATTGGATCTAATCCTCTCAGTATATTGTCAATTTTATTTTTTGTAAATGTAATAGAAATACAGAAAGTGTAAAATTGATGATTGCTCATATGAACCATGATTATAAATTTTTTAAATGAAGGAGAATAAAACCTATTTAGAAAAAAAGAAGAAACATTTCATTTTTGAAAAAACAAACTAGAGTAAGCAAGGGAAAACATTTATTCAAGTATCAGCTTTATACAGAGAAAATTTTTCTAATAATGTTCACTACTTGTCTATTTTATGTAATATTCTTTTCCAAACCAAGATTTTCCAAATGCTGATGGTTTCATTATGAATGTGAACAGAGCACTCAGAATGCAAACCTGAGTGTTCACCTTGTCTTCCTCTCCTATTCTAACACTTCCTTTTTCGTCATCCTCAAATTAATGAACAATAGAGTAGACTAAATCAAGAAGTGAGCTCTAAAGATTTTGAATTTACAAGTTTGCATAATGACTATAATTGCTGAATGAATATATTCACTCTTTGTTCCTTTTATTTTTAAGTGAAAGTGAAAAGTTGGCATGTGAAGAATCCTTTAGAGAAGAAGGCAGAGGGAAGAATTATTTCGGGTTTAGACCTGCCCATCAAGTGACTTCCCCCATAGAGGCTGCAGCTGAACTGCCTACTCCCCAGCAGGTCAAACTTCCTCTAAAGGCCACATATGACAGCACGCCTGCTCATGACAAGTCAAGACAGGAAAATCAGCGGGGCTTTCTCTGCATCTTGTAGGCTCATGACCTTTTGAAGCTTAATCAAGGTAGGATGTATTGATGGAAGTAGTTGGGGATTTCTCAGTGTAACATATGTTTTGAGGCATTAACTTTATACAATAAGCAAGGAAAGGCATTGCATAGATTTTGCATTTATGTTGTGTAACAGTACAGCATTGTTGAATTATGTACTTTTTGAACAGGTTAAAATAATTTTGATTTGATTTTAGCTTACTTAATAAAGCTTCCACTAGAATTAGAACAGAGAGTTTTGCTTGCAGATATATGGGGTTTAAAGAGCACTTTTTCTTGAAACACCATTCTGTTTATAAAATTTTCTTTAGCAAGATCAACAAGAACATCAATACACCTTGGAATCAGTGATAAATGTCCTATGGCAAACCTTAGGAAACAGTTTGCTTAAATTTTGTCTAAAGCAAATCCAACATTTTGAATAAATTCAAAATTTATTTTGAATAAATTCAACAAACATAAAGACACAAAACTTGCTGAGTGAAATAGGGGAAGGGTTAAGCATTAAAAAAATCTCATAGACACAGGCAACAGTATGGTGATTAGCAGAGGGAAGAAGGGTGGGGGAGGAAAAAGAGGGGAAAGGGGAGATACATGTGGATGGAAGGAGATGACTTTAGGTGGTGAACACATAACACAGTATACAGATGATGTATTATACAGTTATACACATGAAACCTATATAATTTTGTTAACCAATATCACCCAAATCAATAAAAATTTTTTTAAATGAGGATATAAAATAAAAAGAATAAGCAAAATACCTAATATTTCTAAAATCAATCATGTACTTACATGTGTAGTATATGTGACTATACATGTGAGCGTATATAATTTATTCTTGTTATTGCTTCATGTGGCCTAAATGAACAGGGACATATAAAGTGGTATATGAATCATGCTGATTGAGTAAAAGCTGTATAATTCATTTTGAGGAAAGAAATCATGGAAAAAATAAGGAAATACTTTCTCTTCCATACCTTGACATTTTAAACATTAGATAAGTAGAATCATTTGTCAATTAAATTATTTAAAATTTAGAATTCAGCTTCTTAAATGCACTAACCATATTTCAAGGACTCAGCAGTCCCAAATAGTGACTACTACTATATTTAACATTTACATTATGGCAAAAGTTTCTATTGGACAGTGCTACTCTACAAATTAAAAAAATAATTGAACAATCCTTTAATTTTTTTAACCTAAAAGGGCATATTACAGGTATACAAATACCATATTTTTACTGAAGTCACTACACTTTCATAATATAAACTGTATTATGAGGTGTAATTATTATTTGGAAAACTAGCATAAATTTGTTACTATAATTCCTTATTATACTTTCAAAATTTTGGTATCTTCAGTTTTTTATATTAATAATTTGTGTCCTCACCTTTGCCTTTCACATCAGTCTGCTTAGAAAACCAACTTCTCACTTCATGAATGTTCTTTATTGTTTTTATACCTTTGATTTTATTGATGTGTTCTGTTTATTATTTCTTTCCTTCTGCTTTGTTTAAGATTAATTTTCTCTTCTATATTCCATTTCTTTTTTTATTTAAAGATTTTATTTATTTTATTTATTTTTAGAAAGGGAAGGGAGGGAGAAAGAGAGAGAGAGAAAGAAACATCACTGTGGGGTTGCTGGGGGTCATGGCCTGCAACCCAGGCATGTACCCTGACTGGGAATCGAACCTGGGACGCTATATGCCATTTCTTTAGAGTAGAAGGTTCTATTATTTGGGGAGAAACTTATGGGAAAAGTTTGACTTAGGGTAAAAGCTGAGAGGAAAAAAGTAAAAATCGAATACAAAAGAGACACTTCCTCATTACCTTTTGCAGTTTTTAAAGATTTCTTTTCCAGAACCCTCTGGCTAGAAAAATGGAATTTCTGTTGGCATTTTATCTGATCATTTTTTCTGGAGCTCTGTCAGGGTACTGGCCCTTGGTTCAAAGCTACTAAAATATTGGAGAAATAAAACTAAAAGGATAACTCACTTCTGAATACCTCGTCTCTTCAAGTTTTAACTTCCCTTCCCAATTCATCTGTGTATTGTTTATTTTTCAGAATCCTCATATAGTTCTTTTTTTATTTCATGCTGAGATTTTGATCTGTGGGGAAAAAAAGGCTCTCACGGACTTCCTCTGACTTAACTGGCATGGTAAGACTTGGTTGTTTTCAAAGAAATCAAAATGAGGAAAACGCAATGATAGATATTAAGTTAACATATATTTTTCATGTCCACTACTCTCAATTCCTTCATGTAGATCCTGTTTTCCATCTGCTTTCCTTCTGAAGTATGTCCTTTAGCATTTCTTAAAATGTGGGTCTTTTAACAGTGAAATTATTAGCTTTCATTTGACTCAATTTTAAAAAATCATTTTATTTTCTTTTTGAAAAGATCATCCTTATAAAATAGATTTGTGGAATGCATATTCTTTTTCTTTTTTTTTTTTTTTTGGAGGGGGTGTGCCATTCTCTTGTATTTCTGCTCCCATTGTTTGTGTCTGTGTGAGTGTATTATAATGTATTAGCTGTCTGTTATTACACAGTAAGGTTGGTTCCAATTTTTTTCCCTTAAATTTACTGGGGAGGCATTGGCTAATAGAATTGTATAGGTTTCAAGTATCCAAATTCTATGATACATCATCTGTATATTGCATTGTGTGCCCACCACCAAAAGGCAGACCTTCTGTCACCATATGACACCCTTTACCCTATACTGCCCCTCCCATGTCCACTATCATCTACATCTTGATTTCCCTCTTTATAGTGTGTCCTTCTCTAGTTGGTTTTTAAGCGTCTCTCTTCATCTTTGCTTCTCAGTAGTTTGACTGTGATATTCCTGGCCACGCTTTTCTTTGTAGTCATCCTGCTTGAGGTTCACTAGAGTTTGCAAATACTTTTCACCACATTTGGTAACATTTTCATCCCTAAGATCCTTGGATATTTTTCTACCCTATTGTATATTCTTCTTCTTTTGAGAATCCAGTTACATGTATCTTACTGCCAGACAATGTCCTACCTGGCATTTTGGCTCTTCTCATTTACTATTCCATCTTTTTTTTCTTCTGTTATTCATGTCATATACTTTTATTGACCCAAGCCACTGAACCTTTTCTCTGGTATTTCCAATCTGATGTGAAGCTCATCTAGTGAATTTTTCATTTCCTGTATTTTATAATTCAGCTGTTAAATTTCAATTTGGTTCTTTTTCAAATAGTTTTCATTTCTCTGCTGAGATTCCCCATATGTTTGCCCAATATGTCCATCCTTTTTTGTAAGTCCTTGAACATAGCTATAATAAATGTAAATTCCTGTCCAGTAATTTCAGCATCTGGATATTTTTGGCATCCATTTCTATTGGCTCCTTCATTTTTTTTAAATTATAGATCACAATTTCTCTGCTTTCATACATATTTTGGAGTTTATGTTTCACTTTGTTGATAATACATTATAGTCAGTTATAAAACATCTTACTTTAAAGCATGTTGAATTTTTTTCCTAATAAGCAGTTTAAGTATTTGTGGATCTTTTTGATCATTCAGACTTGATTTTATTCTTTATTAGGGTGGGCTTATTGTTATTTTGCCCTTAGCCTTAGAATGTAGATCTTACATTATAATAGAGGTTAGCAAACTAACCAGGTGACAAAATCAAGTGACCTGTTTTTGTTCACAGCTAAGAAATTTTTTTAACATTGAAAAATATTTGTTGAAAAGAAAAAGATGAATATGTGACAAAAAATTACTATCTAACCCTTGATGGAAAATGTTTGCCAACCCTTTCTACAACATCCTGCTTTTTTTCCTTGTTTTATCTGAATACTAAGAAGCTCAGTAAGATCTCTCCAACTACTAGGCTGAAAATACAGTTTCACAAAACAAATGACCTTTGGTATCTCTGTTCTTCTCTTAGCCCCATAGCAGCTGCCCTCTGCTAGGTCTTATGTCTTCTTATCCAGTGTTATCTGAAGGCCAGGTCTCTGCCAAAAATCTGTCATTGAATCCTACTTGCAGATTCCTGGTTTACACCTCCGCCACTCCTCACCGTCCTGCACAGATATCTCCCCTTACCCTCTTCACTTTTCTGCCACCTCAGCAGCCTGGAACTATGGTGTTTGCCTTCTCAGTTTAGCAAGGTGGCTGCTCTAGCAAGGCGGAGTGCAAGGCGGAGTGCATTAGGTACAACCACATGCACTCACCAGGGAGAGTGGCCCCCATTAGACATCCTAGGTAAAGATGGGACACAGCCTTGCAGTGCCCATATCCAACAATGGGAAGTAATTATTTGTCCAGTTATAGTTGCCTATAGCAGGAAGGCAAATTTGGTGCCAGTTGCTGTGTTATTATAGCCAATGACAGACATTCTCCCCATGTTTTGTATATTCTCTCTCATACCCACTCTCCCAGCCTCACTGTTTTTAACCACATTGACATATTTAAATATGAAGCATCAAACTCAGTTTCATATCAGAGACATTATTACATTCTCTTTCCTCCACCTGAAATATATTGTTTCTCATCCTCATGAGGCTAGCACTATTTACATCCCAGATTAAATATCAGTATCTCGGAGACCCTCCCCATCCACTGGGTCATACTTGACCTGATTATTTCCCCCATCTCCACTTGGCTTTATTCTATTTTATCAACTTCAGATCATCTGCATGGTGCAGGCCAGCAGCTGATAATTATTGTTTTACTTATTAATTCACTTGTTTATTGCCTGTCATACCCTCATGTGAATGTAGGCTTCTTTTAATCAAGGTCTTTGTCAGCCTGGCTACTCATAAATTCTCAGGGTAAAACAGTACCTGAAACATAATAATAAGAAGAGTGGTAATAAGAGTGAACATTGATATAATGCTTATTACCTGCCAGGCAGGACACCACAGGCACTATTACATGTAGCAACTTACTTAATTCTCACAAAGACTTTATGAGGCAGGTACACCCATTCCCTGTATTTTAAATGTGAAGATATTAAGACAACAAGAAGCCTTAAGCTGGCAAATGACTTACATAGAATTCAATTCCGGAAACATGATAGACACCGAAAAAATAATGAATGAGTAAATCTGCAAATGATTTTATGAAGTAAGTATGTGCATGCTAGAAAGGAGAGGGAAAGGAATTAGCTTTGCATCAAGAACTCAGGAAAGCAAGAACTCAGGCTGGGGGAAGGCACATTGTTACAGTGTGTGTATGTGGGATCCTTGTTTCAGTGGGGTGGGAAGCTGGTTTAGTTTTTATGTGAACTTTGTAAAGTTGGAAGAAGAGTATTTGAGAATGAAGAAGTCTAAAACTTGGAATTTTCATTAATTTAATGGAGAGTGAAGTCACTGAGGATATTGTAACATAACTGCCAAGTGAAATTACCTCTATGTTTTGAAGGTAGAAAAAATAGAGTTTTATATAGTTTTTATCAAGAATCATCCTACATGTAAAAACATGTAATACTTGTTTCCTGCGTGGTATCCCACACATATCATTTCAGTTTTTCACCAATAGCAATAAGAACGCATATAGGGTGTCTCTTTTCAAATTGGATGTTCACTGGAAAACAAACTGCCGATATAGGCACAGGGAGTGAAATTGCTTTCACATAAAAAGTCCATGTTTCTGTTTTAATGAGTAATTTATGCAGTACCTTCTGTGTTAGTATCATCTGCTCAGCTGTCAAGCTGCCAGATAAATATAATAGACTTCCAGAAATTTGCTTCTATATAGAATCACATTCTCCATAGTTGTTCTTGATAATGTGTATAAAATCTCCATCTTCCAGTTGTCTTATGTACAATTTAAGATAGCTCCATGGGAAGCATATGTGCAAGTAGCTTTTGTGTGTCTAATTATTAATTCAGGTGTCAACCTGTTTGCTCACCTGGGACAATAGAAATATGTGTTTGTCATTGTAGTTGCTGAGAGAGTTACCACATAATGAGCATCCCATAAGTAAACCATGCTAGGAAGTACACCACGCTACAATGCCACTCTCTCTCTCTATTTAAAGGAGACATTATAATGGAAATATTTAGGTAAGATTCAATATAATGTACATCAACAATTACATATCAGTTATAGTGTCTGCAAAATAAAACCTAAATACAGTACCTGTGCCTCTATCACATCTAAACCAATAATATTATTTAAGTCAAGGGTTGACCAACTATAATCTGTGAGCTTAATTAGTTTTGTTGTCTGTTCTTATAAATAAAGTCCCATTGAAACACAATTTGCACAATGTTTATGGCTGCTTGGTGCTAGAGTTGAATAATTGAAACAGAGCCCTTATAGTCCACAAAGCCTCAATATATTCTCTAGAGCCTTTTATAAATTTTTGCATTTTTTATTGTTGTTCAGTTACAGTCATCCCACCGTTTCCCCCATTGTTCCCTGGTCCCACACCCCACACTCCCACAGTCAGTCCCGCCCATTGTCCATGTCCATGAGTCTTCTATTCATGTTCCTTGGCTTGCCCCTGTCCCTTCTTTCCCCTGTTGTCCTCTTCCCCCTCCCCTCTTGGCACTGTCAGTTTGTTCTTTATTTTCAAGTCTCAGGTTCTATTTTGCTCACTTGTTTGTTTTGTTGATTGAGTTCCACTTATAGGTGAGATCATATGGCATTTGTCTTTCACTACCTGGCTTATTTCACTTAGCATAATGCTCTCCAGTTCCATCCATGCTGTTGTGAAGGGTAGGAATTCTTTTTTTCTGCTGCTTAGTACATGAAAAAGTGCTCAACATCACTAGCCATTAGATAGATGCAAATTAAAACCACAGTAAGATACCACTTCACACCGGTCAGAATGGCCATGATTAATAAATCAATAAACAATAAGTGCTGGCAAGTTTGTGGAGAAAATGGAACCCTAGTGTACTCTTGGTGGGAATGCAAACTGGTACAGCCACTGTGGAAAACAGTATGGAATTTCCTCAAAAAACTAAAGATGGAACTGCCTTTCAATCCAGTCATCCCATTGTTGGGACTATACCCTAAGAATCCTGAATTACAAATTCAAAAGAATCTATTTCACCCCTACATTCATGGCAGCATTATTTACAATAGCCAGGTGCTGGAAACAGCCTAAGTGCCTATATTCTACAGAGTCTTTAACAGAAAAAGTTTGCCAACCTCCAATCCAAGTACAGTTGACACTTGAATGATACAGGTTTGAACTGCATAGGCCCACTTATATTTGGATTTTTAAAATACATACTATAAATGTATTTTATTTTCTTATGATTTTCTTAAGAACATTTTATTTTCTCTATTTTATTTATTGTAAGAACAGAGTATGTAATGCATATAACAAACCAAATATGTGTTAATTGTTTACGCTATCAGTAAATCTTCTGGTCAACAATAGGCTATTACTAATTATGTTGGGGGAATCAAAAGTTATATGTGGTCGTCGAAGAACATGTATAAAGGATGCATGGACAAAACTGAGGGTGGGTGTGGGTGGGGCCAGGAAAAGTGGTGGTGGTGGGAAAATGGAGACAACTATATTCAAACATTAATAAAAATTATTTTTAAAAAGTTATACATGGAGTTTTGTGCCAGGGTGAGCATCCCAGACACTCACCATGTTCAAGGGTCAACTGTGATGGGACAGACATGTGCATAAGCGCACTGACATCCATGGGTGATACATAAATACTGTATATTTAGGTAAGAGAGAACATTTCTTAACTACTTTATAAAAAATTAAAAATAAGCACTAGCATTATTAGTTCTGAAAACAAACCTGTCAGGTGTCTATTGTTGTTATAAGCATTTTAAAGGTCAGCAAGAGTCCAGCTATTGAATAACAGCATGGATGCTATTTATAGCAGAATTGTTGAAATGAAATATTTAAGCTATACCAACAGAGATTGAATTCAGAATCCTGAAATTACTATTTACATGATCCTGGGCAAGCATCTTAATGTTTTCTGTTTCAGACTCTTCATCTATAAATCAGGATAACAAACCTCATCAGGTTGCTTGGCATTAAGTAAGTTAACAATCAGATGGTCTTAGAAAGGCAATTTAAACATAAAAATGGAACAGACTGACAGTTATCAGAGGGGAGAGGTTAAGAGGGGACTGGATGAAAATAGGTGAAGGGATGAGCCATGGAACATGTGTGCATAGTCAGCAGACACAGACAACGGTGTGTTGATGGCCATAAGGAAGGGGAGGCAGGAGTTCAGTGGGGTTGAGCCAAAAGGCCAGATGTGGGGAGAGGTGGATGAGGACATCTGTAATAGTGTCAAAAATAAAATTAAGGAAAAATACAAAGTAAATAATAGATATCATTATGCTATTTTTATTATCATCAGTAATGCTGGATTTTTAAAATTTAATCTTTAGTATATGTTTCCATTACCATGTAGTCCCCTAATGCCCTGTACCCCAATAGTTACCACATTTGGATCTTCCAATACTGTCATTTCTATAGCATTTTTCCATTATGCTACAGCATCTTCCCAGTTTCACATACTAAGTTGTCTGACTCTCTCAGACTGTTTTTGACTCCAGATGTATTTTCTGCATCTATGGAGTTATAGTTAAGTTATATAAATAAACAGAAATAAAACTTTGTTTTGTCCATGGAGCAATTGTTCATTAAATATCTGTAGTTTTCAAATACCTATAGGATTTTCATCTTGATTCTTTTCTACTGTCCCCTTAAAATCAAGATATGTTTATATATACTAAAATATGAAATTATTTTAAATAAGCCTTCAAGGCATAAATTGTATTGATTTTTTAGTAGTTTGGCAGTGTTTAGTCAAATAGCTCTTTTATTATTTACAAATATCATGGGTACAAGTCAAACCTAATTCTAAAGTTGCTTTTTAAAGGAAAAATGGGTATTTGTTTCCCAGGTTTTGTGTATACAAATTGCTACATGCCTCTAAATTGAGATGATCCAGTGCTTTCTCAACATCAAAATATTACATAGTATACCAATTATTCTCAAGAGAGGTATAGCGTCATCTGTTTGCCATGCAGATAAATGAAATGCCCTGCCACACTCTAAAGTCAGTGGTTTCTTTTGGCTCAAGAACTTACCTTAAATTATATATTAATGCACTCTTGATAATTATTAACAAGCCTAATAATAACACAGAGCAAAATTAGTCTTCAAAATTACCTCATTAATGACCTTTAGCATCTTGGGCATTTTTTCATTGTCAAAGACAAGAGCTATTTTCTGTAATATTTAGAAAAAGAGATTGGTTTAGCTTAAGAAAGCATTCAGTGTACATAACTAGAGAAACATTCTATCAGAAAAGGAAAAGAATAACTATTTTTTAATTCTATGGGAAGTATCATGAAAATTAGAGAATCCATTACTACTTCCAAGTAATTAAAATGATCTGTGATATAATTAAATGTGTAATGAAAAGTTAATTGAAATTAGAATATATTAAGCACAAAAAACAATCCATTTAACTTATTATGTAAAATGGGTATTTTCAGCAGTGCCCATATAAATGAGGTATATAATAAAATGCAAATAAGTTATTTATTTATTATGAAGTTTTATTTATAATAATATTGTCTGATATTATTCATAAAATCATTAGGAATATACAAAACTACTTCTTCTTTGTCAGAAAATAATTTGGTTATCCAACTAATCATTGTTAAATAGATACATGTGTGTATATCTGTGTGTGTGTTTTGCTATGAAGAAGAAATTAGTGAAAAACATTGCGCCTCCCTGGCTGGTGTGGCTCAGTATATTGAGCACGGGCCACAACCCAAAGGGTTGCCAGTTCAATTCCCAGTCAGGGCACGTGTCTGAGTTGCGGACCAGGTCCCCTGTGGGGGTCACGTGAGAGGCAACCACACATTGGTATTTCTCTCCCTCTCTTTCTCCTTCCCTTCCCCTCTATCTAAAAATAAGTCAACAAAATCTTAAAAAAAAATTGTGCCTAGTCTTAGGAAACCATAAAGGAAACTAAAAAAAAGTACTGAACACATTTAAGTCTGAAATCAGTAACATGGCACATTATTTTTTTAAATATTGTTCTACAGAGCATGGCATGTTCTTTCATTAATATGTATTGAATACTTACTAGTTTTAGGCACTCTGCTGGGCACTTGGACAAATTCATGATAATAAACGTGGGATGTTCTGACCTGTAGGTTCATTATGCCTATATGCAGTGCAGGCTGCTAAAAACCAGCCAACATCACAGGCAAGCCTTGGGAATAACACCTGGTTGAGGATAAGGCAGTTATGTTGATGTCTCAGTCTTCTATTCTTTATTCTAATTACCAAGACTTAACGTCTTGGTATTTAGCATTAATTTTTAGAAACTCTTCTCAACTCTACTGAAGAGGTGAGTAATGAAATGGAATGAGTCTTTATGTACTTTCTTAGTATAACTAATAAAAAAGAAAGACTATGTTTTGTTTTATTGACTAAGGAGTTATTTTCACTACCTCTATAAAAAGTCTTTCTGTTAATACACGCAGACCCGGGGAAAATCCCTGAGACTGAAAATCTACCTCTGTAAGCAGTGGGCGGGGAAAGACCAAGAATAGAGGCTTACTGCTCCAATCAGGCAATTAATAGAGTTTATTAAGGGAACTTACATATGAGGCACATCTTGGGTGGAGGCAAGAAAAAGTGGATATCCGCAGCACCACATGGCAGGCTCTAAAGAATTACGTAGAGCAGGGCAGGATGGAGAGGGGTCCTAGTGCTTGACCAGCCCCAGGTAAAGGGAACACACCTCACATGCTTGCCCAGGGCAGGGAACAGGCCTTTTCCAGAAATCTTGGAGAAGAGGAGAGGGGTTGCTCGGAGAGTCTCTGAGGGCATTTATGGAAGCAATATCTGTTCCGGTCAGAATCTGTCAGTCCTCTGACCTTTGTTCCGTGCTATGTAAATAATGTAGCTGTTTGAAAAGTTTTCCAAATTTACAATTGCTGATGATCTATTTTTAAATACAATACTTTGTAAAGATAAAACAACTAAAATGACTGCTAAAAAAGGCCTCCTTTTCATTTATAAACTGTTACTAATTCCTTTAAAATGCTAACTTATGTATTTAAAAGACTAAGAAGAGTTTATACATCTCTTTTTTTAAATCCTAAAAGGCATTCAGAAAAAGGAAATACTGCTGAATGTTGCATATATAGATAGTAAGATATCTTACAACTTGAAAATTCAATGAGGAAGATGCTGACAAGTGTTTGCTATTTCACTGTTGAGCATTGGATCAGTCACTTTGAAGTCAGTCATTTTATTTCCTTTTTCTCATATAGTAAGGGTACAAAAAGCATTAATTAGCTAGGAATGCAAGTGTTGAAATTAGAAAGCATTTTATGTATTTAACCAACCAATGAGAAGACCCCAGGTGTGCTTCCCTTTCACAGGCATTTGGTAATTTGTTACACCACAGACCCTAGCCCATGCGGTTTGGACCCACACATGCCGCAGAAGGCTGTGGTAAACCACAGCTGCATTTCTCTCCTCAGGCTTTATCTTTCTTATCTCTCTTACCTTGAAAACCTATGATGAGCCTGCTCACTCATTCATAGAGTACCCAGGAGTCCAACCAGCTGGAGGGCATGTAACAACATCCACCCATGAAAATGAATGATAAAAAGCAGACACAATTTGCATTGAGGCACGAGTACCAATGGTTTGCTATTTTAACAGTATTTAAAAGAACTATATAGCTATAAATGTATTTAAAAGAATTAAGAAGTGGACACAGCCAAAGTGAGTGTTTTTAATATTTTTATTCATGTAATATATGTGTTGGTGCATTTGCTAATATAACTTAATAATTTAATTTAGCTGGAATAAATCTATATTCAATAGATAAAACTACTATTTATCAGTAAAATCATACTGATAAAATATACAATTGGCATTTTTATGTATACATATATTATAACAGTAATGATTAAAATGTTTTCCTCTCAAAGGAGGATAGTATCTATTTTCATAAAATGAATTTGAATTTATATATATATTTTAACTCCATCAGATGTGCTAGAAACATTAACATCAATTGTTTTATAGGCATTATTGAATGGTAACTATCAGTAATCCAGAAACTTCAGACATATTGACTATGAGTGCAAGGCGTGTCCTAGATTCTCACCTAGATAGATTTATCAGTAAGGCAGGTAACAGTAGTATTTCACTGGACCTTTAGAAAATGAACACCCAGGTGAGGCCTTATATTATTTAAACATTTTGCATTAGCTTAAGTAGTCACTGGATGTCAGCATGGTTTCACTAAAATGTCTTTTCAGGTATTATTTTTGACCAGCAAGTTTATATTTCTTAAGTATTATCAACATTATTTTCCTACCTTATTTTAACCTTAGGGACAAAGAAAAAATGTATGTGATAAAAGATGAAAACCTTTTAGAAAAGGCATGAGAGGTTGTGTTTAAACAGTCAAGTTTCTTTTATGTATAGATCACACCATTTGAGGCAAAATAAAGACCTAGTAGTAAATAACTAATTCTTTCTGTCACCAAAATGCCCACAGATTGACCAAGATAGGCCTCCTCATAGGAATAGTGAGATGAGAAAGTCTTATTTTCTCTTTCTCTCTCTTTCTTTCTCTCTCTCTCTCTCTCTCTTTATCTCTATCTCTATCTCTCTATCTCTTTGTCTCTCTATCTCTCTTTCAAGTGTGGAGATAGATTTACTTATAGCATATACGATAATATTTATATAAAAGTTTAATTACAATTTACTACAGCCTTTCTTTCAATATAAACATATTTTTAAAACTGTTAACCTGAATTCACAGTTTTATACAAGTAAACCACATGATGATAACCATGAAGTGATTTCACAGTGATACCTGTAGTTATTTTTGTTACACATGACTAATGAGTACACAGGAAGCACAGTGACATCCATGTTTCATCTATACATTCATCTATCGAATGAAAAATTTGTCTTCACTTCACTGCAACATATACAGAAATCTTCCCAACAAAAGGAAGTAAAAACTCCAGTGCACCACATGTGCCCCCAAACATAACTCCCTTTATTTGCTGCACTTGGTGGAAGAATGCTGAGAGAAAAATTTCCTGAGAGCACTCAGAACATGTTCAGGGTCGAGCTCCTACCAAAGGAGAAAGAGAAGGAGGGATGCACAGAAGCTCACATCACAGCCAGCTATTGCAGAGCAGCGAACGGGGCTTATTGGCTTCCACATAGTTCAATAAATGTATAGTCTGAAGACAAAACCTCGATGAAACACTAACCAAAAGAGGCAAGACTCAGAAATAATTACCCTGAAGGCTAAAAATAGTATGGATTAGGACAATATTCTACTCATAGAAGTGGATCAGAGTGGATCTGGACTACTCCATATCTATGTTTGTCCTGGGTTCATCATTTCTTAATGAAAAACCAATCTCTAATTTTAGAAAATATTACATTCCCTTTAAAATAAGTCACACATACATTTGCATAGAATGAAACTGTATATGTATAAATTTCAGTGTCCCACATGTTTATGATCATCTTAGATATCTGTCTTTTGGATTCAATGCCTTTTGGATGTTGATGCCAAAGCTAATATAACCAGGGGAGTACAGAATTTCTTAAAGCAACGGTTCCCAAACCTTTATATCTTAAAAAATATTAAGGACTCCAAAGAGCTTAGGTTTATATGAGTTTTATATATCCACATTTGCCAATTGAGAAGTTGAAATTTAGATATTTTAAAGCAATCATTTATTAATTCAATAATAAAAACAAATTAATTGCATGCTAAATAAATATTTATGAAAATAATCATATTTTCCCAAATTGAAAAATCAATGAGAAGTTTGTCGTTTTTTATATTTCTGCAAATAAGTTTGTTATCTTACCTAATATAAAACAGCAGGATTCTCGTGTCTGCTTCTGCATTCAATCCATCATGATGTATTGTTTTGAGTGGCATATGAAGAAAATCCTGCTGCATACAGGCATGTGATTGGAAAAGAGAGGATTATTTTAATAGCCATTTTAAATGAATGTTCTCTGATACTTTACCAAAACTTGATGAGTGGTATTTCTTTAAAAGACCGTTGCAATGTGAAATACAGAATGACATAAATGAATTTTCCTACTCCACTGTATTAGAATTCATCGGTCTATATCACACATTGTATTAATTTTTTAACTAATGCATTATTTTGTAATATGCATTAATCATGTAGAAAATATTTGATCACTGAGTTATGCAAATGTTCCAAAGGTTAGCACATTTTATGTTAATTTTGTTAATATAAACATAGGTCTCATCAGAAGAAAAAAACATTGGAACAAGCCTATGGTGAGTGGTCCATATGTTTTCTATATTTTTAAGTTTGGCTTAAAATTTCTACTTTTACAATTGGCCGTAAATACAGTGCTTGCTTCATTCATTTATTAAATATCTGTCAAATACCCAAGACCAGATACCATAATTTGAGTGTTGATCATTCTTTCAATTAAAATGTTGTTTTAAAAGAGGGGCTATTTCAGCTTCCAACTCAAATAATTACAGAAGCATTTGGGATTCTTTTTCCCTGAAATAGCCATATCACAGGCACTCATTAGGAGTGGCTAATGTGGACATTCTTCTTATCCAACTAAAAGTCCTCCTCCCAAACTATGTGATTCAAATAGAGTGATGCAGCAAATATGGAGACTGACCACAACTCCAAAGACCTGTTCCTACATAGAAACATCAAACATTGGAGGCTCTTTGGATCACAAATCTTAAAAAAATCACTGTAGGGTCTTTCACAGGAAAAAAAAAACCTCGACCTCCAATTTAAAACCATCTGACACATAAAGTGCCTCAGTAATGTGATGCTTCTTTCAAAATGCTCAAGTACGTAGCATTTCAAATTATAGTATTTCTTCATTTTCCTATATTTCTTTATTTTTACAAAATTTAGTAGAAAAAACTTAATTTTTATGAAAGACTTTAATTACCCAGCATGTGCTATTTCTGGAAGGTCTGGTGTTATTCTGAGTATATTAGATTTTCACAGATTTTACAAATATGCTATTCTGAAAGTAAGTGTAGATATATGTAAACTATAATTCTATTTCTTACCCCTTGAAAATAAATATCTGAAGAAAACTTGTGCTAGATACTAAGGATGAGCACAAATAAATTTAATCAACTGTGCCAAATTTATTTTGAGAATAGCTGGTTAGATTTTATTGATTGGCAAATAATAACTATTTCCTTGAATACAAGTTATTTACCATTAAATAACTTCATTTATTTTCAGTCATTTTTATTCTGATATTATTGGTACTTATTCATTATTGTACTTTTGAAAGTATAGTAGAAATAATGTCACTGAATTTGAAGAAACTTATAAAGTATTTTGCTTTTAACATGAGGCTAAAAATCTAGTTACTTGTTACAGTTCCTACATACTACCCTACGGCTTAAATAGATGACTATAACTTCTAAGTCATGCCTGAAAATAATTAAGAGTGAATAGAGTTAGTCCTGTGAAGTAACTCGAATACTAAGTAATAACGATGGGTACTCCACCAAGGCAACCGTCATGTACCTCAGCCTATTGACTGCATGCAAAACTATTATTAATAAGGCACCAAATCCACATATCCCTTTGTCTTCACACAGCCTGAGCCTTTGAGCAGCCCACCGGGGGGATAGAGAATGAAATGGACCACTCCTGCTCATGTTATAATTTAGGCTTAATTGTACCTTGTGAAAACAAAAGCAAAAAATGTATAGACTGTGCTGTGTGAAACTAGTAAAGTACATGTGTGAAGTGATCCTGTAGAGTTTGCCCTTGACATGTAAACTGAAGATCAACTCTGTGTCACCTTATTTGCAGAGCTAAGGAGTCAGAGCAGCCCTGAGCACCATGGGGAAGCGAGTCAGCTGGGCTGTCCTCTAAGGGGATTATTTTTAAAAAAAATTTTCTTATGGTTTATCAGGATTGATCTCTTGTTGCTCATAGATGTGTAATGCCATAACTGTCAGAGTAAGCAAATAAAAATACAAGGTGCCAGGGGAATTTGACCTATAGGTAAACAGCAAATATTTTTAGTTTAAATATGCCTCATGCAAAATTCGGCACATATATGTATATGAAAAGGTATTTACTGTTTATTTTAAATTTAAATTTATCTGGGCATCTTGTATTTTATCTCACAGCCCTCTACCACAGTCCTTATTTTCTCCCTTCTCTGTTTCACTCTGTCTCACTAATTTGTGATTCTGGACTCACCTCCCAAGTAAATGGACACTCTAGTCATCATTTCAAGGTCTTGTTTTGGGGAAATTTTATAAGACATGTGGCTAACTGATACAGCAATTGAAGCAAAACAAAATTAGAGGGGAAATAAGATTCAGTAAGGGTTGGGTTAGAGACAAACCAGTGAGAACTGGCTACATTTGGTGACCCTTGTCCATATGAAATACAAAATTAAGCTACTAATAGTCAGTCCTCTCCCCACATAACGTGTGGTACTTATAAGAATGATTGGTCTCTGACTGTGAAGATTACTTGGTTTTTGTTTTTTATATTTAAGTATTACTATCAAAGTATAGTTAGTTGCCTTGGCTGGTGTGGCTCAGTGGATAGAGCACTGGCCCATGAGCCAGAAGGTTGCTCGTTTGATTCCCAGTCAGGGCACGTGCCTGGGTTGCAGACTAGGTCCCCATTTGGGGGCTTGCGAGAGGCAACAGATTGCACATCAGTGTTACTCTCTCTCTTTCTCCCTCTCATGTGCTCTCTCTAAAAATAAGTAAATAAAATCTTTTAAAAAGAAATAAAAAAATAAATAAATTATAGTTAATGAAACAATGTCATATTCCTTTTAAGGTGTACAACATAGTGATTTAACATTCATATATCTTACAATGTGATCAGCACCCCAGGTCTAATAACCATCTGTCACCATGCAAAGTTATCAACCATTACTGAGTATATTCTCCTTGAACTTTATCATCCATCCTTCCACCACATTCCTCTCTGGCAACCATCAGTTTGTTCTTTGTTACTGTGAGACTCTTTTTGTTTTGTTTTGTTTTGTTTTGATTTTTTTGCTCTGTTTTAACTAAAACCTACTTGCAGCATCTAACCTAATTTTGACAGGGAAAACAACAGAAAAACACATGGGAATGAAAAATCCCGACAGAGGAAGCAAAGTTTTAGACCTCTGTATGGGGAAATAGTCATGGGAGAGGGACAAAAATGTGAAATGATGGCAGTCCAAGTAACTCATGAGATCTCCTAGAGCCATCTGCTGTATAAGGGTTCACTTGGGTAAGCAATACTTTCTCTGACTTCTAAATATTGAAGCTTAAGTCTCAGCAGTTCTTAGATGCCCTAACAAATACTGCATAGTATTTTTGACAGACAGAAAGATGCATTAATAAAAAGGTTTTTAAAAATCATGGAAACATAAATATTGGTAACATCCCTTTTTTAAGAGGTAAGGTATTTATTCCAATATTATCACAGAGAATGCATCAGTGGCATAGATATTAATGAGTGAGTAGGAAACAGAGCCACAACTACTCAGGCAGCTAGAGTACAGCAAAATCTGTGCTTAACCAGGTTCTAATTGAACCTGCTAATTGAGAACTTCTCAAGTTACTGGAGTGGTGAGGTGAGCTGTGATAAAATTCAAGAGCTCAGACTCCCTGGAGGATAAGAGGATATTGGATTCTTTCTTTAAAGAAATGATGCAAGTAGGTGTATTGATACCTTCAAACTCTTGATACAATAGACCTGTCTGGCCAGTAAAATCAACAGCAGGTCGGTCTCCGTGACTTTCAGTCCCGAGGGGAGTCCTTCCCCAATCACATCACTGTCACAGTCACTAAAGGAAGGAAATTCAGCAAGCTAGAGGGAAGCTGAACAAGCCCGTTATCTCACTAACATTTTCTTTTCTACCCCAACTCAGCGGGTATCCAGAAATAGTTCACTTTACATTAGAAGGAGTGAAATATACTTTTGCTGTGCTAGCCAAAGGTATTTTAATGCCCTGGCGTATTTTCATAATTTAATGAAGAAAAAATTGACTGTAAAATTACTACCAGAGCTGATATTAATTAAAAATTAGTAAAAACCAATTTCTAAGAAAGAATGCATTCTTTATTGGATAGGTGGATGAGACTCGATGTCCTTGGCTTGCTTAATAAATCAGGTCAAAATATAAAGGAAAAGCTGAATGCTTATATTTTTATGAGATAAAAGGCGTTAACTGTAGAGATCCATGTTGTTTGAGTTTCTAATAAGATCCAGAAGGAGAGTGAAAGCAGTGGTATTTGGAATGAGGGACCCAGTGCTGACTGGTGAGGAACCTGCTTACTGCTTACACTACGACACACAAGTACCCCAGCTTCACCTTCTGCCAGCCACCAAACTTGGTCAGGTCACACTCTTCTTTGTGTCTGAGTCTCCTCATGCACAAAATGAGGCTAATATAGTCTCCAAGGCTGTTAGGATCAATAAGTGATTAATATATGTGAAGAGTTTTGAACAGACTGGTACCCAAGAAATGTTCCATATATATCAGCTATTGGTTTGCAGGTGGCATTCCACTTACTGAACATAAGCATTTAATCACTGAGAGCAGAGATTTCAATAATACCCTAAGTGATGTCATAAACAAACAAACAAAAAGATTCAGCTGAGGAAGAAGCGGATTAAAAACAAAGTCACTTATTAAATATGCAGATGATATAATCAGAAACATGAATAAAAAATAAGGGTGGATCCAAAGCTATTCATATAATTCATAGTGAGGGCACAGCTTATGCCTTAGTCTGACTAAATCTTTAGGCAATTTGTCTCCAGAAATGAGGCATGAGAATGATGATAAAAATAATTTTCTTTTTTTCAAGGGGAGGGTAGATAAGGAATCATTTTTACTGAAGTACAATTCGCATATAACAAACTTCACCCATTCGGATGCTGTAATTCCATAGGTTTAACAAATGTCTACAGATGTGTATCTGCTATCCTATACAAGATATAGGATATTTTCATTATACAAAAAGTCATTTATACATAACATTTTCCCTTCACCCTTGTCCTCTAGCTGCCACTGATCAGCTTTTTATCAATACAGATTTGCTTTTTTTCAGAATTTCATATAATCTGAGTCATACAGAAAATAGTTTTAGTTTTTTATTTGTTTGACATAGCACAAAGTTTCTAAGCTTCATGCATGTTTTGCAGGAGTTATTGCAATGTCTCTTTAACTGAGAAGGACTATGCCTAAAGACAAGCATCCAATTAATAAGCTTATACCATACTTAGCTAATGACTAATAGAATGTCCCTCACCAATTAATTAATTGGGAAGGCAGGATTTTTCTAAGCACTAACCATACCTTCTGTTTATGATATGTTTACACTAATCTCTAATGCAAATTCAGTGACATACTATATTTGTCATTACAATCCAGCTTCAGCAGAGTGAGAGCTTAAGGAAGGATTTGTGATGTCAGAGAAGCTTCCAAAACAAAAATTCTTGTTCTTACAAAAATTCATCATAGGCTTTTCATGAGAACTTTCTTCAAAAGCGAAATAAGCCTGTCAGAGAAAGACAAGTACCATATGATTTCACTTATATGTGGAATCTAATGAACAAAATCAACTAACAAAATTAAAACAGACTCATAAATTATGAACAGACTGACAGCTGGCAGAGGGGAGGGGGGTCATGGGGCTAGGTGAAAAAGGTAAAGAGATTAAGAAAAAAAGAAAACTTCAGACACAGACAACAGCTCATTGATTACCAGAAGGGGAGCGGGGGTGAGGAAGGTAGAAGAGGGTAGGGGGCGATATATGGTGATGGAAGGACACTTGACTTGGGGTGGCGAACACACAATACAATATACAGATGATGTACTATAGAACTGTACACCTGAAACCTATATACTATTTACTACCAATGTCACCCCAGTAAATTCAATAAAAAATTTGAAATGAATCAAAATAGGTTCTTGAATTAGCAATACAGTAATCCAGTGTAATATGTAAATAACTTTTTTAAGAAATTAATTTTCCTGTCCTGGCTGGTGTGGCTCAGTTGGTTGGCCATCATCCTGCAAAGAGAAAAGTTTCTGGTTCAGTTCCCATTCAGGGCACATGCTTGAGTTGCAGGCCAGTCCCCAGGTGGGGAGAATGCAAGAGGCAAACACTGTTTGTCTCGCACATCGATATTTCTCTCCATTTCTTTCTCCCTCCCTTCCCACCTCTCTAAAGATAAACAAATACAATCTTTTAAGAGAAGAGGCTAATTTCCCACGTAGATGAAGTTTATTAGTTTAACCAGAGCCATAGCTTTACATTTTATTTTTATAAGAATACTTTTATATTACATTATATACTTGCTTGCTTTTAGAGGTATTTCTGGAAGATCATTGAACCTTTTCTTAATAACTATAGTAACTATAATGACTTGCTTTTTTATTCTGTGACATGTCATTGGCATTTTCTTTTGATTTTTATTTATTTCCTCTGTTCCTCTTACTTTCATTAGTAGCTCTGGGGCCTTTGCCTAGTGCCACTGGAGGACTGCTTGTGGTGTGACCTGGGAAAACAGTGATCACACTTATTTTACTTGTATATTAAGTTAACTTGGACAAAAATATACAAATTACTGGAGTCAGTATTAGGTGGTTAATAAAGTTAAAATAGACATACCACCTGAGTTAGCAACATTTACGTGCTGCAATGAAATTTTTCTACATTGTAGTTTCAGCATTGTTCTATTCTTTTAGGTGATATTAAATTGAGTAGAATTTTTACCATTAAGGAATTTATAATTTAATGGGATGAAGAAAGAGAATAATTTAATGATTATAACTAAAAGTGATGCATTCTATCACAATGATATGACCAGGCAAGAGTCTTCAATCCAGGAACTTTAAAACCTGCGTTGCATATACATATATTATAATTGCTATTTAGCAGTTCATAATTTTTGTTTTAGTTTGCATGTTACCTGTCAGTTGTGTTCCAGAGTATTAACATTGCCAGAAAAGTGATTTTTGGGTAAGTTGAATATTACTTCTTATATTATTCAAACCAACATTATTTTTATATTGGCAAAATTTGTTTTATTTTGTGTGGCCTACCAAGATGTCCCTGAATAATATCTATTTCTGTCCTGGAATATAACCTAAAATACTTTTATTAAAATAATTTTACAAAAACATATGCAGGTGTGCAGAAGACAGACAAAATTAACTCACGAATCATTGAATTTTTTTTTAGTAAATAAAATTTTCATAAGCAAAGCATAGCTTAACACTTTGCTTCAGATTATATATAACTGAATAAATTGTTTATATATGTAATACCAGTAATGAGTCATAATAGTAATAATAATATACTTTAAAATATACTTAGAAAAAATATGATTTATAATTAGCTAATAAGATAAGCATCAGGCAAATGCAAATTCACTAACATGGAATGCTCCTATATTAAGTCATGTAATATGATTTTGGAATTCTAGATCTGAATACTAGCTGTTATAAATAATTTTATCATAGATTTATTATACTGTGTATAGGCAATAATATTTTTCATCAAAAACTGCCAATACATTGTCCATACCTATATATAATAGCATTTCTTTACCTCTTCCAATTGTCTCAACAGTTAAATCCTTTTCATAATACATTGAAGTATACTAAACTCAAAAATTTCAAACAATTTCTTTCACAAACAAGCTTATCATAAAAATAGTAAAGATGTTTTGGAAGGGAGAAATCCCGTTATGTATCATTCAAGCTACTGAATCTTGGGCTCCTGTCGTTGATATTGTCTATTTGTTTAATAGCAGCTTATCTTGTATCCTAATTAGTACAGACACATAGCTGTAAATGGTGTTAAATATTATAAAGACCAGGACACAGTGCTTAAGGGCAGATAGCAGGAGGCAGCTACTGAAAACTGAGTAGTGAGTGGGGGCTCCTCTGAGAAAGTGCAATAAGCTGGCATTTAAAGAGTAGAAGTTCGCCACACTAAGATATGAGGAGTGGGGTATGAGGTGGATATGCGGCGTTCGTGGAGCAGAAAGGACTGGCTGCATTTTAGGACTCCCTGGAGGTCCAACATAGCCTGAACATGAAAATAAAGAGCCAGGGAGATGAGTGAAACCATGATATCTGATAAGGCATTTGCATTTATTCCAAGTGAAATGCAAGCAGAGGCATGTGTGATCATGCTGGCATTTTATCAGATAAAGAGACCTCAATGTAAAGGGCTCTGGGACTTTTGGACTGCAGAATGGGCAGTCTTGGAACCAGAGTGGAAGTGAGAAGACCTGTTAGGAGGGTTTTCCAGTCTAGGTCAGAGGTGACAATGCCCTTATTTTTTTTTTTTAAAGTATACCAATCCTGTGTAAAAAGCCCACATTTGGAAGGCTTGAAGTTTTTAAAATACTAGGAAATATGTTAGAAGACTCCTCAAAAAGTATTGATCTGTGTCTCGTTTGATCCCTAATGAATGCTACCTTTACCTCCACTTGCCAATGCTTGGCTTGACACTGGTACTTATCTTGATGTTCCCAATATTATCATATAGGCTTTCTGACTTATATTCATTAAGTGTCTAGTTTTTCTTATGGGTTTTTCCAATTGAATTACTCTTCAAGGCATCAGGCACTGCTTCTTTTAAAGTTCTACTACAGACTTTAGCCAAAATGCACTATGAACAAGAAGGAATGGAAGTGCTTCTTCAGCTTCAGTCTCTTATTTTAGAGAGTGCAACAACCCGTAACTATAAAAAAGGGAGAGCTCATTTATTGAGTGGGGGGAACTTGACTTTTTTAGTTGTGTTCTAGTTTTTCTCATTTTTCCCAATCTAAACGACATAATAGAAAGTATTCTAATAAGATATGTCTGAAATTTTGAGACTAAATGTTCTAGTGATTTACACTTCATTTTCTTTAAGATTTTATTTATTTTTAGAGAGAGGAAGAGGGAAGCAGAAAGAGAGGGAGAGAAACATCAATGTGTGGTTGCCTCTCATGTGCGCCCTACTGGGAACCTGGCATACAACCCAGGCATGTGCCCTGACTGGGAATTGAACCGGTGACCCTTTGGTTAACAGGCTGGTGCTCAATCCACTGAGACACAGCAGCCAGGGTGATATTACACTTCTTTTAAAAGTATTCCCAGCAATGGTGCCTAGGTCCTTAAAAGACTCCATGGATGAGAATATTTTATTTTATAATCAATTCAGTTTTATATTAGCTCCTTTGACTCTGAAAATTGCCCATCTTCACTCACAGCAAATTGATTGTCTAAAGGTCTCAAACTGTCAAATTCAGAGTACACATTAAAACTAAGGATATTTTCTGTAGTTCACCAATCTAATTAACATGATCAGTCAGCTAAGCAAACCATCACACTAGCAAGTCAATTGTTAGGGTCATTTCAGGTATTTTTAGATTAATGTCTTAAATAATATGCAAAAATGATGCTAATATTTAGGAAAACATAATAAAAATTGTAACTGAAGAAAAATAGTCCTGTCAGTTTCATCTCTATAGTCTAACTATGATAAATTTAATCTAGATATGAGCAAATGAATTAATGGAACTTTGGATATGCAATACAAAGGCTAATGAGGATTTTTCCCTTATTTTTTTGGAAGACTATATTATAAGCATTAGAAAGCTATCTTTGTAAATATTCATCTAGGTTTAATTAAGTCTGTTATATTTGAGACAAATCTAAATGTATATTGAACAATACTAATTGATCTAGAAGTTTAGTTTTGCACAACTATCAACTATCATTTCATAATTTTCTATTAGCGCTGCATATACACATGGCTACCGTTTCTACACCAACTGCAGTGGATTAAGTGAGTGAAAATTATTAGAGTAACGTTCAGCTGGTTAGGATGCAAGTTTTGAGATATACCAAGCAGAGTAAGCCTGAACGTGCATAAGCTGCAAAAACTGGGTGTAAGGAGAATCTTAATTTGCCATTGTTAGAACTTGACTTTTTCCCAAACCTGATGTCAAACCTCATATGTCATTTTGGAAAAAGTTTCTATTTTCTGTAGTCATAGTGGCAGTTTCTATGCTAGCCACACTGTTACTGTACTCATGTACGTATTTCCTTAATGAACATGTGTTTCCCTCAGTTTTAATTTCTTCTTGAGACAGCTTTGGCAATTTCTGTTTTCTTTGCCTCCCCGGCACCCACCCTTAGCGCCAGAGCCAGGAGCCTCTGCCTGCACTTTCGTTTCCATCTTACTACGTTGGGAAATTCAGATTGTCCTGCCGCTGAGTTTCCCCGTCAACCCCGCCCATATGGAGAAGAAAGGGTTTTCTTGCCACTCTGCTCCCTGGTCTCTGGATTCCGTTTGCGTTTGGGTTTGATTTGAGGGAATTCTCTTCTTCAGGCAGTCCATTAGGAAGTGTGAACCCAGGGGATCTTCTGCGGGATAATATTAGAGTGCCAAGTGACAGCTGACTGATAGAATACGCTTGTTACCATCATTAATAATTTTGCATCTTGCTGTAGGCAAGCTAATAAATCTCTTAGATTCTTCTTGTGAAATGATCTATTTCTTCTAAGTGTTTAAGTATATTTATGTAAATTTATTTAGAATATTCTCTTATATTTTAACCCCTATTGTGTATGGACATATGTTCCATTTTCAAAAATTTATTATTTAAATGTTATGTTTTCTTAATCACAAATATTTTTAATGACTAAAGTTTTGGATGATCTTTACTTTTTTTTCTTCATTGCATTAATTTCTATTTTTTTAAAAAAATTTAAACTTCTGCCCTGGCTGGCGTAGCTCAGTGGATTGAGCACAGGCTGGGAACCAAAGTGTCCCAGGTTCGATTCCCAGCCAGGGTACATGCCTGGGTCGCAGGCCATAACCCCCAGCAACCGCACATTGAAGTTTCTCTCTCTCTCTCTCTATCTCCCTCCCTTCCCTCTCTAAAAATAAGTAAATAAAATCTTTTAAAAACAATTTAAACTTCTATTTCTGTATATTTTTAGAGTAGATATGGCATTTGCTTTCTGAATTTGTTTTTACTTGAATACATATTTCTCTATGGTTACTTTATTGTTTTTTTTTCTATTACATGTTTTTCAGGTCAGAAAATCATCTAAATATTCCTTAGTAAAATTCAAAGGTCTATATGAAATGATTTTTGTAGTCTTTAACTTCTAAATATTTAATAAATTCCATTACAATTTTATCTTTGACACATAAATTATTTAGAAGTCTTTTCTCAGTTTTCCCATATGTGATGGATGTTCATCTAAGAGGTACTCTTCTATAAAGTAATTTATAATCACTTTTTTTTATTGCTGTGTATGTAGATGCCTGCATTCCAAATAAGAGAAACACTCCTTGTTCACCAGATAGCAGTGAGTTATATCCTCCTTTTGCCCATCATCATTCATATAAAATAGCTCTACCTTGAAGCACAAACAGCATTTAAGCTAAGAAATAAAGGAAGAGTATTTATGATGTGCTATAAATTCCTCAACGATATGACAGACTCACTGAACTTAAAGGGAACACATCTTCTAGTCATTTGCCAATGAGTCTTTTTCAAATACTTTGTTTTTATGATCTGAAGTTTTATATTAAAACAGTAAATTCAAAGGCTGCACATAAATAGGACCTAAATAATCATATTTATTTATTTATCCATTTTCTCATGGAGGGATAATAATATCTACCTTATTGAATTATTATACACACTGAATAAATGTTTGAATGAATAAACAACAGTGTCTGGCCTATAGTAAGCAATAAAAGTGTTATTTAAATAAAAAGCATATCATTATGCATAAAATATTTAGTACCTCTCCTACAAAAAGCTTGTAGGGGAGCCAATCAACTATTTTGTTATAAAAATAAACAGCATAATAAAAATGATTTTTTAATTCAAAAAAGTTTTCATTGAGAAATGGATGTTTTGCTTATTTCATAGAAACCAGGGCTTACGGCAGTTTTGGAACCCAGAAAATATGTAACTGCCATGAAAACTCAGGCACACGTGAGAAAATAGCTGCTTAAAATAAACTGTGTTTTTCCATTGTTTGTAGTCAGTCATGTAGTCAGTCAAACATGATTCTCTGCTGAATGTTTCTAAGTTCTACCACTCTTCTACCATAAGCCACAGAGACGAAACTGGGAAGGTACAGGAGGAGAGGAATATTCTTCGCGCCTGTTAGACTGATCTCAGTGTACACACAGACCTGGGACCCCTTTCTGGCTTCCTTCCTCCTTCTCTTTCAACCCGCATTCATACGATGGACACACAGAAACTTGTCTAATAAAAGAATATTGGAATGCAAAAGGATTGAGAATGAAAGAAAACTCAGAATTGGGAAATAACAAATTAGAATTTGATAAAGATCAAGGGAACAAAAATACTGAGAGATAACTAAAATTCGGATAGCTAAATGGTCTTCAAGTACATCCATGTTTCTTAACTCTCGAAAACACATAAAAATATTCTAATAAAACCTAGTTTAAAATCACAGCTATAAACTGAATCCAGTCACACAACTCTGATGAAATTAGAAAAATATAAAGACATTTAAAGGATACAGATGTAATTTGAGTTTTTCAGAAAATAGAGTTGATGTAAATCATAATTTCATTTTGAAAACTATCTTATTTTTTGTTTCTCTGAGGTGAAGATATCATCATTAAATGTTGACACATATTCTGAGGTAGGTAGGTTGATAGCAGCAGAGTAATTAAGCTAGGAGTATAGATATCAGGATATTTACTAGTGAACATACACTATCCTCTTTTTCTCTCTCCAATGCCTCAAGGAGATATTTTATATTTTTAGATTATAATTTCCTATCTGTAAGTGAGAAGCTTAGACCACTTTATTTTTGTTTTATTAAAACATTCCATGATTCAGTAACACAACCTTCACTTTTTTATTGGAATAAAGTGAGATTATAAAAAAATAACATGGGCACAAAATAATAGAACACTGAATTATTCTAACGAGTTTATTTACTCTTTGGGGAATCATTTGGC